>NW_009647437.1:1105496-1169852 GCF_000708025.1 Charadrius vociferus | reverse complement strand
ATTAAGACTTGTGCCAGGTCCCTTTCCCATGCTTTTATGAAAGACTGTAGTTGAACATGGTCCTTTGCTTTTAAAGCCAAACATTTTCTTAAAACTATATGCTGGAATATTTACCGTCTCAGCTCACTTTTAGCTATACAACTCTTAAATACCAGTCTTTATAAGAACCCAAAGTAGACTTCTTTGTAGACAGAGAAACGGTATTCAGACCTGTCTGATTTAGTGGTGAAAGAAAAATCTTTCCTCTACAGAGATTTCTTATGAACTTGATGAAATTTGATCTCTGTCTTGACATTTGGATGCAAATTGCTGAGTCTGCTCTAAGTATGCAAGTTGCCATTCTGCCTTTTCCCTGTTAGTATTCCTTCTGGGGGTGCCTGCTTAATATTGTCTGCGGTTGCACCTTCAGACAACCATACAGTTAGAAAACAAGTAACGTTCTTATCAATGAAATAAGCAATGTTATTTTTAAAAAATATTTTCCAGTCATAGACCCTGAGAAATTACAAATACTCATTTGGTCCAATAATGTGGCGTTTAGGGAAAGTTCCTGAAGCCTCTGGGCATCTGTTTTAAACTTGAATCTCCTGTCATCCTTATAAACACCCAGACAATTTCTCTGTTCCAAATGGTGTTTTGCCTGTTTTGCTTTTATTTTATTTAATGAAGCTTTTCTGGGAGAACGAGTAGAACATAAAGATTTCTGGAAATCTCAAAATCCTGGTGTTGCATAGCTATGGTTGTAGTGCTTTGCTTCATTAAAGTTGCAGAATGCAAGGGGAAAGTTTGGGAAGAGTTCTGTCATACAGCACAATGTGTTTACTTATGAATAATGCATTTTGAACATTTTAAAATGTTCAAATTGGAGCTTAGATTAAACTTGGTGAACACTATCTGATATGTATGCAACAATTTAGGACCATATCATATAGTTTTCTGGAAAACTGTAACGATAAAGAAAAACCCTGCTTTGATTTTACAAATACTTAATCCAGCATCAGTGGAAATTATTCACCTGTACCTAGTCAGTGTCTGATCTTCTGATATTTCTGCTGGGAGTAGACCCTCGTAATCCTTTGCAGTAAACTCTGCTTCTGGCTCATTTTGTTGCTCTGAAGTGACTGTAACTCTTTGTCTTCCCAGGCCCGTACAGTCTGCTAGGAAGACTTCTTGTAAAATTTAAAAAATCTTTGATGGCCTTTCCGGTGAAATGTGCTAGCATTGTCACTAACTTTTCTACAAAAGTGTAATCACAGATGTGAAGGAGAGAGTCTAAAGTGGAGAGAAAGAAACTGGGGCGGGGGGGGAAACTGTTCTACATTGTGATGCTTGTAGGGTTGGGAAGTACACTATGTAATGAAGTACAAGATACAATGTTAAGGCACTGCTTAGTCCGAAGCTATGTTTATTTTTAACTCTCTTCATATTTCCCCCCCCATTTCTTTTCCTGCTTGGTGAAAGAGAGAGGTAGGGGTAATGGTACTGTGTCTCTGAAATTTTGAGGCCTCCCAAGGTTCTCTCTGCTCTGCTTTACTGCTAGAGAAACCTCAAAACAGCACCTTTCTCAATGCACCTATATAATTTGGAAAATTTTGCTTCATTTAGAGCAGATGCTGTGAAAAGGAGGATGCAAGTGGAAGGACTTCATAGTTTCAAAGGAGATGTTCTTAAAAGTGGACATTTTTTAGGGTGACTTATACCTTGAATAGTAATGTGTTTCTGAGGCTAGATTCTTGTCTCCTTATTTGTCTGAGAAGTGCCAAGGGCAGTACGGAGACTAGCTTTATAAAGAATAAGAATCACATTACTTATGTGAAAAAGAATAATACTACAGGTCTATTGAGAGGAGAAAAACAGTGGAAAAAAAAAACTTTTTCCCCAGATAGGGACTGATTACAGTGATTTGAAACACTGAATTCTGAATATATCCATGTAGAAAATGCTTCTGGTCATGTAAAGTTTATGCCACAAACCACTGACATCCAGGAAGGCCAAATCCGAGATTGACCCTTTGTTCTTGGATAGGAGAAAATACTGCCATATGAGTTAGGGAGAGGGGTTTAGCTTTAGCCAGGCTTTTTGTACTCGTTGATACCAACCACAGAAAGGGTTTGGGGCACGTATGAAATTGTTATAACTGGCAGATGGACAGACAGAAATTTGTGGGAAAACACTTACTGTACTGCATCTTAAGTTATTTGTGTATCAAGTTACTGTGTTATATTTTAATTATCAATGCTATTTGTTTGATCTGGTAAAAATAATTACTATTTCATTCTGGAAAACGACATTCGAGCTTGAGACCACCATTTTTACATTGTAAAGCTTCATTATTCTTAAAATGTAGGGCCACCTGCTCCTTAAGACAATATTCTTCTTGCCAGACCATAAGGACATGGAGCTGCCAAATTTAAGGGAGTAGTCATCTCCATTGCAAAGTCAATAGTCTCTAATGTTTTTAACTTTAAAGCAGTAACTCTTTCACCTTTTTTAAAAAAAAAAAAAAAAAGTGCCTTGGTGGGTGACTGAACAAGGTAGAATTACTTGTGGAAGATCAAAGCAATACAGTTTTAAGGGAGCCTGAGGTTTGTTGGATTTCAGTATATTTCTCCTCTTTCTACTACTAGTGAAAAGGGAAAAACCCTTCAGTTTACTTAAGGATAAAGTATTCAGTGTGCTATGTAGCAACTTTTAAATATTTCCTTAATGCTTTACTTTGTGTTTTTCTGCACCACAGCAGATGTGAATATGTCTTGTGGGATGTTTGTTTTAATACTAAGATAACATACAGAAGAGAGATGAGCACTGTTCTTTGCATGACTAAACGAAGACCTTTAAATTCTGCTTAGCTAGGGAGGTAAGACCAGCCGCAGACACCGTCAGAAGTAGTAGCTTTTGCAGTACATGTTGACGTGGATGAAGAGAGCTGTGAAGTAGAGTCTAGCTGCAGAGACCCACAAAGGAGAAATTTTGTGTGGTCTCAAACCTAGAATGGCACCCTTCTTGTGTATCCAAAAGCAAGCAAAGGAACATGGCCTGAAAGTGAGCAGGGAAAGCTAATTATCAGCAACAGAAAGAGAAAAGTCAAGAAAAGGGAACTCACAGTTAGTTTCCAGATTAATTTGATTGCTTCTGTCACAGGCTGCAGGCAGGAAGTGCCTTTCTTTCATGCTGTGATATAAGGTGATTTACCCCTTGTCAAGCCATGTTTCTCTTGCATTCTGGATGGATGGTTTGCATGTTGGCTGCTGTTTTGAAGAGGTGCTGCCCTTAGGAAATAGGGAGAAAGCCTGACAGCAGTGTAGGAAACTCTGTGGTGGAAATCCTAAAAGAATTACTGAAAAGTAAGAAGTCTGCTGTGACTTCTGACATCTCTGGCACTTCCTTTGACCTCTGTTTTCTGCGTTACTAATTTTCTGTTTATTTTATGAAAGAAGGAAAGGAGGGTTTCACTACAGATTAAAGCCTCATTGGTTGTTCAGTATCAGGTTTTTAGTCTACCTAAATTCTTGCTTTAATAAGGGGAGGGTAAAGAAGGAGAGAGTAGATGCAGACCTGCCATTAGATTTTGGTTTTCACATCAGTACCAGCTGCCATTTAGCTTTTCTTTTAAATTCATTATTTCAGTCACTTAGGTAGAAAACTTGATTGTAGTCTTACTATAAGGTCTCCCTACTTAATCGTAAATGTCATTATAGTTTATATTTTTAGGTAAGGCAAGTCCTGCATGGTTGAGATAATTGCAATTGTATTGCCCAGAGTGATTAATTCTTTCTTCTACTCTGAATCATGTGTTAAACCAGTGTGACAAGTTTTAATAACAATGTCCCATTAATAGAAATTTTTGTAACAATGAATGATCTTTTTGGAACATTGACATAAGATTAATGAGCTGGTCTTGCACACTGAATGCGGTACATTTCATTGAACGGATCAGTACCAGCAGTTGAAGTAGACCTGAGTTCTCTTTGTCCTTGGAAGTCTTTTGCTTTCAGGCAATGTTGAGTTTTATAACTGCAGAGGAGGAGTATTTGATGATAGGAGAGCAATTTAGGTGATTTACCAAAATTTTGACTGATGTAGTATTTTAAAAAGAGCAGTATGCCTTGTTCTGCATTCCTTCTACTGCTTTGAGATTTGCAGGGGTATTTACATAATAGGTACTTACTGTGAAGGGTTTCATTTTTGTTTTCTATGTTTGTAAACATAATTGTATATGTTAGTTAATGTAAGGGTCACGCATCAGCTACTGTGTGGCAAGAAAGATATGAATTTGTGGTGTGTCACTTCCTACACACAGGGACTGATGCGCATATGTCTGTGTTCTTCTCCAGAACAGGATAATAGTTCTTGGTAGAAGATGATGGTTGCAGTGCTAAAGCACAGAGTCCTTTTTTCTGTTCAGTGAAATATCTTTTCCTAGTGGCACTTAATAAGTAGGGTTAACATAATATGTACCAACATTGGAAAAATGTACAATACCTTTTTATTATCTGTCTTATTTCTTAAAATAAATCTGTGGATATGCTTGGAGATGGTCATATATAATAAGAAATATTTCTTAAGGTCACTAAATGCTTTCTTTGGCTCTGTCCTAGTTTCTATGTGTTTGTTTCATGTTTCTTATGCATTTGTTTTGTGTAGATGTAACAGTGAGAGTCTGCGCAAGATGCCAGAGCAGTGGCTAAGCTGTGTGTTAGAAGAAATCAAGTCTTGTGATCCTTCATCTACACTCTGTGCAACCAGACGTAGTGCGGGAATTCCATTTTACATACAGGTATCGATTAATGTTGTTACCTCTGACTTTTTTTTTATGCCCTTTCTGGTGAATACAGTTACATATTTATTTTTCTTAATTCAACCCATTTTAGTCAAACAGTTACTCTTTTTTATACAGACTTTGACTGCCTTTGTGCAACCAAGAAGCCACATGTAATGGCACCATGTTTGGCACTGCAGTTCTGTTGACTCTTGAGATTTTTGGCTTGAGGTAGATTAGAATAGAATTTCAAACGACTGATCTTAGGCTCTGTGTGGCCACTGTAATAATCCTGGCAAATTCATAAATTAATTTAATTAAAAATTAATTTAATTATTAAACAGATTAAATAATGCTCTATTAACCATGTAACTCTGTGCTTCTTCCATGCAAAGTGGGAGGGTGGTAAAATATGGGCAGACCATCATAGAGTTGTAAGATGGTGGCCTAGAAAATAATACAAAGAACTTGGGAAATCCACTCAACAGTAATAAAGCAGGATCAAGTAACAGAGTCACACTAACTCATGTTGACTCACAGCCTTGAGTGCAATGAATGAGTAGGTTACAGAAGACACATATCCATGAGCGTGGAGCTATGCTCCTGCAGTCTTCCCGCTCCTTATGTTACCAGCAGCTCCACACATCCCAGCCTCCAGCTTCTGCCAAGATCAGAACTGACAGCTGTTCTGGCTGGCAGTATTTTGTCTCTGCTCAAAGTACGACCTCCTGCTGAGTGCCTCACAGTAGTATGCAGCAGCTCACCCGCATCCTTGTGGTGCCAGTCACTGCAGAGTTGGTCCTGCGGGTCACACTTTACCTGTTTCAATTCCTTCATTCCTTAAAGTGGCCATGATTGCTTTCCCCTAAATTAACCTCCATCATTTTAATTTTCAACCAGTTCTCTAAGACAGAAGTCCAAGATTAACTACACAATTTGTAACTTTCTCCGCTCACTGAAGTATAGTCCCCAGCACGTTCCAAGAATCTGAGGGACTGCTGGGAGCATGCTTTCCCTGCCAGAATAATTCATCTTGCTTGTTTTCCACTCCAAGTTTGCCCTGAGAAAGTTGAGGCAGCCTGCTTCTGTCTGACCTCTCTTATGTCAGTCACAGCCTGCTCCTGGCTTCACTAGATGCGTGTGTGCTAGGCAGCAGAGCTCAGAAGTAGGGCGTTGGTTTTAGAGACCTTCTTCCTTTTCAATTCCAGCAGTTAAAGATCTTTCCCTTTTATATCTGCAAGTTGCCTACAAAATGAATTCGGTGATTTTGTGTCTTCTGGTTTCCCTGTTCACACCACAGAGTTTGAAACCGGTGGACATGAGCTAGCATTTTCCCTGAGAATGTGAAAAAGCAAACATGTTTCAATTGATTTTTTTATGTGCAAAGTTACACTGCCTAATGTAAGGACTAGGTGGACCCAATGGTATCCCATTGCAGAAAACGTGTGTAAACTGCAGTTGGCCTACATTACTGAGTCCATGTGGCAAAGCCTGTGCTGTGCCATAGCTGTTTGGATAAATAGGTAGGATGCTTCTGTTTTGACAGCTTTGAAAGAGTACGAAGTTAGTCTAGTCAATTAATGAGAAGGTTTGAAATGAACTTTGGGATTAGTCTGAAATAATCTATTTTTAAATCGCAATTTTACTGTAAAGAGAGGCGATAGTGTTCTTTGGCAGTAGTTCTGAATATGTCCGTAGCACTCAGTAAAATGAATTAAGCCTTAAACAGCATGTTGCATTTAGATAATAAAAATACAAGTTGTAATGCATATTCTAAAAGTACTGTAATAAGGTTATTTTATTAATGCATAAAATCAAGATGTGGTGTGATCTCTTTGCCATCTGCTTCCTGTGACATGTATTCTTGTTTTACGAAAACATCTATTTTAATGATAATATGTAATTTTAAAGGTTATGAGCATTTTAAATGACCTATTTAAAATAGAAATATTATTACCTAGCAGTACAAAGGTGCAACTCCAATTAGTGGGTGAGGAAAATGTGGGAAAATATTAGTTACAGTTTTAACACTTTTAAGGTATGAAATTTTAGTCTTCAGTTCGTTCACCTCTATTTTATACTTCATGAATACTTTTTTTAACCTTCCTTCTCTGTTCCGGCCATAGTTAAAGGTACTGATAAACTGACAGCGAATACTTCTGGGTTTCTGCCTAACCTCTAGACTGCATTTGGCTTGCAGTTGATCCATTTGGTTTTTCTTATATGATGTAAGGTACTATTAAATATCTTGTTTGAACTGATGCTGAACAGACTCTGGGCCCCAAAACACAAATGGATAATCATTTTTTATTAGAAATAAGTGATTTATGGTTATCCATTTATACTAAGTTGGACAAATTCAAGAAGAGCTACTAGACAGACAGAGAAAGACTATTTTAACTCCAGTTCAGATTTTTAGAGCACTAAATTAGAGTATTTGAATCTCAGCTGGATGCACTACCCATTCAACTACTATTTGGAGATAGATGCATTTCTTCTGTCCTTTTTTTAAATGTGCTGCTTGTTCTATCCTGTTTTGCAAACCAGGATTTATTCTTTGGCCAGCCCGTGTCATCTTAAATATGTACGTTATTAAACTAGAAAAATGTCCGTAATAGGAAATGTAAGTATGTATAATATGGCAAATACTTTAGCTGTAATAAATACTATGATTTTTTCGGTGTGTGATAAATTGTTATCCGTTAGATACAAGCAAATTTTTGTAGGCAAATGGATAGTGCATGAGCAAAGTTTTCTTACTGAAACACTGGTTTCTTCTGCTAAGAAGCTTTCGAAAAAACTAAGTTAAAACTGAAACTTACTTTTTGCAAATTTTTTTTAGACCTTGTGTATGGTCAGAAGCTAGGCTGTGATATGGTAAATATATGAATGTGGAGCAGAACTAGTAGTAAAGAAAAATGGCTAGAAACACCTGATTATTTTTTTTCTTTCTTTTAACTTTCTGTAGGCCTTGTTAGCTTCAGAACCAAAGAAGGGCAAAACAGATTTGCTAAAAATGACAATGAAAGAATTGATATCTTTAGCTGCACCTTTGAATGAATCATCAAGTGTAATTCCACAGGTAAAGTACAGCCTTTCATCAGAATGTCAAAAAAGTGTGTGTTACTTCAAACAGTTAAGGAAACTTGTGTGTGTTTTTAATAAAGGTATTTTGTTTTCATGATCTATAGCTAGATTTTAAAATGTGTTTGCATGTGCAGGGGTTATGAAGTCACTGGAATTTGCAAGTGCGTAAGATACTAAAAAATGGATTTGGCATAATTTAATAGGTGTTTTCTAGTACAGCAAATAGTCATATTCATTTTGAATTGATATGATCAGTTTAGTCCTTGTAGTATATTTCTAAACAAATAGATGAGTACTTTCCTTTTTACAAGGAAATTAACAAGCAAGTATTTGTTTACATTTAGAGTAAATGAGTTGCATAAATCATATTGCATACAGTAAAGTATTACATGAAAAATGATTTTAGGCATACTTAGTAACTTCTAAAACTTAAATATATACATTTGGAATGCATAAGAATTTTATTTTAAAGTCAAGATCTTTATCTTCAAAATGTTGCTGTCAAATACTTAATCTTTCTGTTTGTAAGTGCAAGCCATAATTTGTTGACAATATATAGAAGTATGTTCTAATCTCTCTGCCAGCTCTTCTGCTGGTATAAATTTAAGTAGCCTTGTCAAAGTCTGAGAAGCTACACAGATTACCACCTTCCCCTACAGAGAGTAGAGAAATATCAGAAAATGCTCCATATGGTGAAGCAAGCCTGGCTGTCAGTTTTAGCTTAATATTGTCCTCCTGTGAGTTGTAGTTTATTTTTTCTCACAGTATCTACAGCATGTCAAGAATGTTGGAAAAGATGATTCTAAACTTTGAAAGTTATTTTTACAGCCATGATAAGCTAAGGAAAAAAGAATGCTGGCCTTCGGTTGCAATGCCTGGACTGTACTTGTTAGAGGAATATATTTTTAAACTGTAATTGTTTTTAACAGTGTTAACTGCTGCACCATTTTAATATATTTTTTAATAGCAGTACTCTTGTATTGACTATGGAAATAAAGTGGTGTAAATGTGCATATGGATTATTTGTTTTGCATGTTCATTGCTGTAATTAACACATTAAATTTAAGATACTTTCCCAATGAATTTTTTTTTTTTCTTCTTCCCCCACAGGTTCATGCTTTAAATATCCTTCGGGCACTCTTTAGGGATACACGTTTAGGTGAAAACATCATGCCTTATGTTGCAGATGGAATACAAGCGGCAATTCTAGGTTTTATGTCACCTGTCTGGGCAGTAAGTTAATTCTTCATTTTGCTTCTCTAATGTAACAGGATATAGCGTGTAGCTATTCTGTGAAGCTTTGGTCATTTTTATAAATGGCAGTACTGCAGTTTCTGGAATGTTACCTGGTGTAATATTTTAAGGTACAGTAAAGAATAATGTAGACCTGCAAAGAACTCATAGTTTTGGTCATGTTTATTGGTTTTGTTTAATTTTTCTGTAATGTGAAGTGCTGATATTGACAAAACATCGGGAACAAAAAGTAAGGACAAAGGTAACCTTATAAAAATGTATCTGTCTGTTAAATTTTGAGTCAGTGCACCTAGCTAGTAAGGAGTGCATTTACTTTCCTTCTCACTGTTACTTTCTTTTTCAATAAAAGATAGTATGTCATGTGGCATATTAGTGTAGAATGTTTTATGATCTGCCATGGGTAAATGTGCATACTTTGAACCACTAGAAACCTGGATGTATCCCTTGTATTAAAGATGAACATCTCCAAAAGATCTGAATTTTCTGTTAGTGCCAGTGTATGTTATTTAAAACATAGTTCATGTTCTTTTCTTTTTTCCTTTAGGTAAGAAATTCATCTACACTTCTTTTTAGTGCTCTGATTACAAGAATTTTTGGGGTTAAAAGAGGGAAAGATGAAAATTCCAAAAAAAACAGGTAAGCTTCACTTGGTACCAATTGTAAGTTTGCAAAACATGACCTTAGCCAACGACAATTTGAAAATTTTGCTTGCTTTATGGATATATTTGAATCATGATGTTACAAAAACATCTAGCTTTGCTTAAGCTGCGCTGCCAAGAAATAAGCGGTAAGTCCAAAAATATCTGCTGTTAAGCACTGAGAGTTAATTTGTACTCGTGCAATTTCACAGAAGGGGAAAGTTGCTGAGAGGTTTTGGTACCAGTGGCTCTTCCAAATGCCCATTCTCTCTTGTGGTCACAAACTAGCCCTGTTGGTCTTGGTAGCAAAGAGAGGGGGGTGAAGGAGAAGGGCAGCCATGGTCACATGTGTGTTCCCTTTCTTCTAGAGCGGGCCTGGAGGTAATCTCATCCGTATGAATTTGAGATTATTTTTTTTCCCTTTAGTCATCTTACTCTAGAACAGCCTCTCCCTCTTTCATGTCTCTTTCTTCTTAGCTCCAAAAATTGCAGCTTGCAAAGCTGCTTCTCTTCCAAGGGTTTCTGCCCTTGAACTCCATGGTCCTGCTCCAGATCCTCTAGTATTCCACTTTCTTATGTTAGAACTCCCCAGTCCTGAGGATTCCTGTTTCTCTGTGCCCTCCAGTTAGTGCACAAGCACCCCCATGTTTTCTTTGGCCTTCAGCCCCTTCCTTTAGCTTCTGAGCAAATGAAGCACGCGCATGCCCTGTGCTCTGTAGCTGAGGTTCCTGCTCTAATAGGGATGTGAAAATAACCCCAGATGTGAAAATAACTCTGGGTGCAGAATAAACTCATAAAAAAAATATCTCTGGGTGAGTCTGCGGGGCCACAGTGATCACAGTAGGGATATTATGGTAACTGTTTCAGTAATTCCTAATGGGTCTTCAAGTCACAGACAAGGTATCCAATTTCTGAAAGAAGACAATTGTTAGGATTTACCTTCAAAATTCTACTCATCTTTTTAACTCATTATACAGTGGTTCCTTAGTGTTGATCTATGTAGCTAATATAATTTTCGTGCATGTTATGAGAAACTAAATGTGCTGGGATGATACTAGTCTTTCATCTTTTAGATGATAGATAAGTGCCATTTTAGCTGTTTGAAATACTTTGCTTCAGGTGTCACTTGAAAAATTAGTTACTATGCATGTATGAATGTGAGGAATAAATACAGGTGGGAGACTGGGGGGAGATTTCCCTTAGATAATACTTCTTCCCTAAAAACAATTTGAAATGTCATCTCCCCTACTGCATGAAATTATCCCTGCTTTGTTGTAAACCCACTTCTCACCCAAACCTGGAATTCACTCCCATAACCCCTGAAACCCAAGGAGAGCAATAAAAGGTGTTTCTTATTTCTTGCCTTTTCACTTTGTTTTTGTAACAACGTTTAAAGTTGGTTTGTTGTTTGTTTTTTTTTTTTAATTTCAATATCGAGCGCTTAGTCAAAGAAAGATGTACTTCAGCTTTTTCATGCTAACGTCTGCAGTGGGGAGGCAAACTGACTTCTCAAATACATGCAGCGTGATGAGATGTAATCTGAGGTTTCTGTTTGTGGAGTTGGAGAAAGTAATGGATTTGAGCAGCTGTTGGGGATGGGAGATACCAGAAAATAAACTTTTATATATTTGAATTGAGTTCATTAAAAACAATGGTAATTTTAATGTAACTGTCACTTTCAACTTGCTTCTATGAAGCTTTTTATTTACAGTAATTTCTTTGTAATCATTTTGACCAAAAGATGTTAAAGCTGGGCTGGCTTCTTTTTTTTCCACTATTCGTTTTGCAGCTTTTTATTAAACATTGTACATAGTCAGTTTTACTGTTTCCCCCGCTTGTAGTCATCCATACCAGGAAACAAGGAATGGGAAAACGCCTGTAAAGGCAGGCCAGTGAGAGACAGGAGGTAAGAAAACAGAGGCAGAGATTTGATTTCAAGTTTCTGACTCCTGTCTCTACGGGAGATACTGGTTTAGGAAGAGAACGATGTAGACGTTTGACTATTTTGTTTGTAAAGCTTCTTCCTCTGAACACCGGCGGTGGATTTAAAAGTTAGGTTGTGTTTGGGGAAGACATCTGCATTTCAGTGGTTTAACACCACGAGGTGTCACCGTTGCTGCACAGCTCCCTGCAGCCACATCCCTGGGGTACAGCTGCGCTTGGGCACTTCTCTTCAGGAGCTCTGAACTTGTTTTGTGTAATGTTTTGCTGGAACAGAATTAAGGTATTAAAGTAATTTCCCTTACCCCGCTTTTAAATGTAGCAGTTTACTTCAAAAGCACTAGCATTTTAGCAACTTGCATCTATAGGAGCTTGTGTGAAAGTCATCTGGGTTTGAGCTGCTTGTTCTGTTACCTGCAGGATGTTCTGTTGGCATTAAGGGGCAGTCTGTCTGTGGACAGAGATGGAGACCAACTCTCTGATGCCACTATTAGGACCTTGCATAGGTTTCCAGTTTGCCGGATTTTAGATTAGGGGTTTAAATCTGTCTTTTCTGTACCAGGAGGAAGTTACTTTATTACTGGGCTATTCTGGGCATCTGTCTAAAAAAGGGTGGACTTTCTGGTTGTTTTCTCAGGCAGAGTTCCTATGAAACTGATACAATTGGGGTGGTGGAGAGTTTGTGTAGACTTCCAGGAGAAAGCTTTGTTGGAACAGTACTGGCAACTTAACTCCACTGCTGTGTTCCTTTAACATACTTACTGTTATGTTTCCTTTTTTTTCCTCTTACCTCCTTTAAAAATTCACATATAGTATCCTTTATACAAAAATTGTAGGCCTGTCATGTCTTTTGCTGCTTTTAGTCTGCTGATGTTATGTTCCGTTCCCTATTTATGTTAATTTTGTACATTATAATTGCCATGCAGCTGGGGTGTTTATGTAGTGACAGTGGTGGTCCATTATTTGATGGTCTTGATCAGTTGTGAAGCATTGGATTGAATGACTTAATGAACTATAACCTATGTCTGAACAGTAACCTGATTTTTTATTTTTTTTTTTCCAGGCATGTGTAAAAGAGTGATGGGTTTGGGTTTTTGTTTTCATTTCTGGTTTTGGGATGGAGTGGTTGTTGGTTTGTTGTTTTTTTTTTTTTTTCCTCCAAACATCTCTGTGTCATTTTGGGTGTTTGCAGTAGAACTGTGTGAAAGGGCTTCCTCACTCTATGACAAAGAGAGTGAGGGGATGCTTAACTCTGCTGACAGAAATTTTAAGTTACATCTGCGGTGGCCATCTCTACTGGAGGACAGAGGCAAGAAAGCATGTTGAGTTGGGCTTTGTGATCATTGAACGGGCATTAGTAATGTCCACCAGAACTGTCTGTCTAAATCTGAGGGCAAGGCAATACTAGATTACGCTAGAGAAGGTCTGTTCCCTGAAAACTTGGTCAGCAGTTTGAGGAGACATGGGTTGAAGAAATTACCAACTACACATCATGGCTCATACTGCTCGGTTGTGCTGGTTCAGTTGTCAGTGGGGCTGTGCTGTGGGTCATCTGCAATGTGTTTGCAACAGCTGTATTGGCACAGCTGGGGAGTGGAGAACTGGAGCAGTGAAGGAGAGGGGTTTCCTGAGCAGAACTCTGGGCTAATGCCAAACTTCACTCTTATGGGTTCACTGGGAACTTGAAGGGACTACTCTATGTCATGCTATACAGGAGATGCAATCCTATCCTGTTTTCATTAAATGCTGATGCATCTTTTTAATTTTAGCATGGGCAAGGAAATAATGAATTTGAAAGTTAATACTTTAAAAATAACAACTGTATGCAGCTCTTGCAAGAAGAAGGGATAGAAGTTGTATGAAGACTTTATACTGGTCTGTGCAACTATACAGGTTGAGCTTTCTCTTTCTAGTGAAAAGAAAATTAGAAACAAAGTTTTCTCTGGGTTCTCTCTTTCTGAGAAAGACTGCATCAAAACTGTAAGTGTGTTTGTGTGTGTATATATATGTGTTTGTGTATTTGGCTAAATGGTGCTTTGAATTCCAGGTAATTGACATCTTAAAAATGGTCCTGTTAACACTTACCTATAGAGGGATTTAGTTTAGCTTTTGGATACTTCATTTGTGAATGTAATTTTCTTAAATGTTACAATAATTTCAAATCTACAAGACTTGGAATGGAATTCTAACCACATAAATACAAAGTACTGTAGTGAGGAAGGACTAGAATCTTTGCAATTAGCCCATTTATATTTGGTGACAGAAAGTGTGCTCTGCATAGATACATCACAGCGTGCTTTAGAGGAAATAACCACCCCTTCACCAAGCCCTTCACAGCATTGCTATTTATGTTAGTTTAGCCTGTCACTTCATACTTGAAGGATGCTAGGTCTATATCCTAACTTGCCTAGGTACCGTGCTGTCAGCTGCAACCTGTCCCCCAGACCCACTGCCACTGAGCGCTGGCTCCGGTGCTGCAGGTGCCTGCCCTCTGCCGGAGAAGTGGCTCTGCAGAGGAGCTGCCGTGACCTGCCCTCCAGTTTTCTTGTGCAGTCAATTTACAATGTAGGTTTGCTGATTCTGTGCACTTTTGAAGGAGCTGGAGTGTAGCGTATGAATAATCATTCTGGTTTGTTCATGTTTTCTGTTGTTGTTTTTTTTTCTCCTGTTAATGTTGCTACAGATTGCAAATCATGTAAAGTAAATGTTTGGTCTGGTTGATTTGCTCCAGTATTCATCATGTGAAAAATGAGGATGTCTTCAGATGAAGAGATTCTAAAAATAAAATGGAATATATGTTGGGATAGTTAATGCAGATCTGTCCATGAAAGTCAAAATGACTTGTGTATAAAGTTAACTGAAATAAATTCTGAAATGTAATTAAATTTCTCATCATAGAGGAATTCTATTCTGCCCAAATGAGTTCCAGTAGTAATAGTGATACTTTCACATAAAGTCTTACACATGCATATATTTATATGTGTCTATATATGCACTATATATAGGCATACATATAATACTGGAATACAGACCAGTGGTCTGTAGTCCAGTGCGACACGCACACCTTTTTGGTCTCTAGTCTAGTGCAAACTAAAGCTGCTATTGCTTGTTACTGGATAAGACTCTTCTCATCAAATACCTGGGATTTTGGACTTTTATCTTTTTTTCTCTTTCTTTTTCTTTTTTTTTTTTTTTTTTTGAAGGATGATCCTGATCAGAAATTGCCTTTGAGGCAATTTGCCATTTGACTTAGGAGAAGCTTTAGTCTTCAGAGTAATAAAAAAGGATTGTCCTGGCTTATCTGAAAATGGATTTTTTTTGAGTTAGAATATAAATGTTGCAAAGTCCTCAGAAAGAATAAGCAGAGGCTGGGGTTAAAAGAAAGTATGTGGGGTGGTGAGAATTCCCTTAGCTTCTCACCATGGTGGGTTCCAGGAAGGAAAAACTTCAACTCTTTGATTAAAAAGCAGTTTTTTAACCAAGGCTGGAATGGTACAGTGCAACCTGGTGATTTTTACATGAAGTAACTAGTGTATATATTTGCATTTTGGGAGGGGGAAGCTCCTATGTATTTAGTGAAGGGAAAATGCATATGCAGAAAAATACTTAACGCATGTGTGTCAACTTAACACACATTCTCTGTGGAGTAAATATTCATGCTGCGAGGAAATTGAGTATGAATGCTGCCATGCTCTCATTGTTGGTTTAGATATAGTTGAAAAGAAAGGAACAACTTTAAGTGCCATCTACATAATACTTCTTGAAGTCTTTATTTTCATTGATAGCTGTCAGTAAATGTTGATGACTATCAATAACTTAAAGCACTTGGAAAGGAGGAACTTATCTTTCTAATTACAATAAGATGAAAACTATGTAGATATAAACAGGTTTTGAAGATGCATAATTGGCTGTGAGGCAGTCAAAGTTCACAACTGCCCTCTGCTTGCTTTGTTTTTATCGGAAGTTGAGTGTTCTGAACTTCGTAGTAAGTGGTTGCTTGCACACTTGAAGGAAGTCACTGAGTAAAACCAAATTAACTTTTAAAAACACGAAGTTGATTTTTTTTTTTCCTCCTAAATGGACATGTACTTTAACATTAAGGTTTTGTATGAATACTAAGGTTTTTAAGACCATAAATAACTGCTTTTTACACTGTGAAAGGTTAGAGGAAAACGCAGCAAATTGAATGTTCTAATGCAAACCTTCCTTTTCATAATATTATCCCTAAATTAAATGAATCTGGTATTATCTTCCTTTTCACTAAGCCACTCCAAGTTGTAGCTTAAAGTACATAAAATACACTGTAAGTGCATGATTACTGCTGGATGTTACATGTCTGGCAGGCTAAAGCTTCCAATATTTCTAACAACAGATGAAAAATCTGTCTTACATCAATGATGTTTTGTCAGTCTTAACAGCAACTTTATTAGACATTTGCAGTGCATCCTACTGGGCTCTGATAGCACTTCTGAGATGGCTCTGTGGTGCTCACAGAGGAGTGGCCAGTACTATTTTGGGATAAGCCTAAAGAAACTTTGGTGGCGCTAATGTGGTTAAGTTGTAATGGCACATCAGTGTCGTAAAATCAGATAGCCCTCACAAGAGTTTCTCTAGAGGTGACAGTCAGATTGACTCTAGCCCATAATCACTTGGTGCTGACTTGGAGACGTGCCACTGGCATAAGTGCTGTGTGCCAGCGGAGGTACAGCTACGCGTGAGAGGATGCTGACCGCAGCGATGGTCTGCAGGAAGGGCAGCAGTGAGGCAGCAGAGTGCTGAGCCTCTTGTCCTGGCTCCAGCAGGGAAATGCGAGTACGGCCGGATTCACAAAACCGACCTCTGAGCTCTGTACCTCTTGGACCACATGCTGCGGAAAGAAGGGTTGGGATTGCTTTATCTTGGATCTTGTTAGTGATTCCCTAGTGGATTTTCTCTGGCAATCTTGGTCTGTTGCAGCTTTTCAGTTGAAATACTGGGTCAATGACAGTGAGATTTCATGAAATGCTGGAGCCATTTAAATGCCCCTGATCCTTTTCCTCTAGCTACTTCTGTGCCATGTTTTGCAGCCTGTTCGCTTTGTGCAACCTTAGTTGTTCCAGTGAATGATTGCAAAGTAGTTATTAAGGATTTGGTGCAGTACATTGTTTTGCGAGGGGGTTGTTTTGTTAAAAAGAAATCCCTCTCCCTTCTGTCTGCCAAAAATAGGCCACATTTATTTTGCTCAACTTTTTTGTTTTTAATGCTCTGGCTCTTTTTTTTTATTGACTTTGACAGATTTAGAAGACTTAATCTCGGAACTGTCTCAAGAAAACATGCAAAAGTTCAGGCTGACTCAGATAACCGTTACGGCTTTTCCTGATTAATAGTTCAATAACAATATGCTTGTTTCAACATAATTTTGAACAGGCTTCCTATTTCTAAGTGCCTCAGTAATAGGAATAATGATTGTAAGGTGCTATTAACTTGTAAATTGAAGGTAAAATTTATGAAAGCTTTGTGCAGAAACAGACACAACTTGAAAACAAGCTCCTAAAGAAATCTGTTTCCTTCTGTGTTATTGCTTCAATTATTTTACTAGCTTTACAAGTCTAATCTAAAACTATCTAAAATCCCTTGTAGCAGAAGATACGGACTTTTCTTGAGGTTGAGGATGCTCTGTGTCTATATGATTTCTGCTGGTTTTAGGAACACAGTGTATCTATTTATATTTGCCTAAAATCTACGGAACCGTTTTTACTTCAAGGTTTTATTTTTTTTATATACAGAGTCAGAAAAACATTAACCCATGTAAGTCCCAGTCAAATCTTTGGGACTTAAACACACGCTTAAAGCACTGGTGTGCAAATGTGTATCTGTGCTCTCCTGAACAGGGAGGATCTTCATAATGTACTGGTTTAAGTCAGACCTGGAAAATAGGAAGATGAAGACATTAAAATGATGTGAATGAAAGTTTACCCGAAGTGATACATCCTGAAAAATGTATGTGTTGGCCTGAGGTAACTTCAGTCCCTTAATTTGTTTTAAATAAACAAATAAAATTTGTTTTAAATTAGGGGCATAATGTTAAGGTTTGTTTCTACTGAGTGAGTAAAATGCATTTGATGAAACAAAAATTACTGTAAACTTAATCGCATGAGTAGATAATTTAGTTTCTGCTGTAGCGATAAAAGTTTTCATTAATATGAATTGATATAATTATTCTGCTTTGTCCCATGCATAATGTGCACATCCCTTATTCATTAATTTCACCATACTGATTGAAAAGCAGTTACTTTTCACAGAATACTCCCAGGCAGAGAGAAAGTATGTGGGTTGTTTGGAGGTAAAATTCACAATGCTAAATTTGTGGTAAGAGATTAAAGATAATAGTTATATAGGCAGAGGTTGAACAGAGTTCTTGGAGAGTTTCTAAAGAGATATATGTATAATATCTCTTAATTTTATTTATATGTGTGTGTATACCTGCATATGTATGTACATATACACATGTGCACACTCATGCATATACACAGCTCAACTTTCTTTAAAAAGTTGGTTTAAAATAGGCATTTTATATATTATCTGTAAAATATATAATTTATTTTATACTATGTTTTATATGCATGTATATATTCAGGCACGTTTGTGCATGTATATCAAAGTTGAGTGTTGATTAATGTGTTGATACAGGTACCAGGTTGTATCTGTGATGTTTGGTTTAAGCGATGTTCCCCTATTTTTATTCTGAGCCCATTGTACGCTTACTTCTCTTGCTAGTATGGCAGCAAAAGTGCTCTTAGAAAAGGACTTCAGAAGTTATTTTAGTGAACTGTGTGTTGCATAATTATTCCTCTCAGTCACACTTTTCCTGAAGTATTTGTTCTACACAGGTGCTCTTTCCTTACCTGATTACACAAAGGGTATAATAAATAGCAAAACAAGAGGTATAAAGAAACTTGTACTTAAAAGAGATCAAAGCAAACCAGACCATGCAGTCCTTTGGAAATCTTGGCTAGCTCTCCTATAAATAAAAGTGCTTCTCAAGCAGAAGGTATTTAACTACTGTATTTATGCAGGCCTTGATTGACAGTTCAGTTATTAACCTCATAAAAACACAGTAACGTAAACTAGTAAGAATGTTTATTCTAGCACTTCTATCTGAAGGAAAATGAAAACCAAGATATAGTGGCATATTCTTAGTTCCTTGTAAGTATTTATTTTAAGGCTCTGTAGCATAAAAGAATGTTTTTTCAAGTCAGTGAACTTAAACTATTTTGCTTACTGTTCTGGGATTTAAGTATTTTCTAATTCCTAACAAAACAAATGTTAGATTTATTGAAGGTGCAGAGTCACCACATCTTGATTGAAGGTGCAAACCCCACATCTTTACAATGATTCTTCTTTCCCTTTCATAGTGTTTTTCATTTCATGTGGGGTAAAAATGAAATCTGAATTGTTTTCTGTAACTAACTTGATGTGGTTATGGAAAAGTTCTCCCTTCTTGTCACTGAAGAGGTGTCTTGTATCATGTTAGGTCTAGAAAAACAAGTAAACTTTTATACCCTTGCTCTTAGGCTTATTAGGTGGTATATTGCACCAGGTTTGTTTTTTTTACAGTTTTTTTTTTTCCAAGCTTCCTTGTGGCTTTTCAAGCCTCCCCCCAAAATTGCATGGCCATTTTGTCTTCTATGGGAATGCTAAAATTCTCTTATACATGTGAAATGTTCATCTGAAAGCAGCTTGTCCTGTGTCCTGAGGCAGGATGCAATTTCAGGAATTTAACTCTTAATTTTGTTTTAAAGAACATACTTATCTGAAGCAAAGGAACTTGCCTGTTGCTATTGTCTCTGTCTCTTAGTAATAATGGTGATGATTCTCTGGTTGTCATGCAGAGGGACTGCTAATGAAAAACTTTCATAAATATGTACTATTTCTGAATTAAACAAAATTTTAAGTGGTTATGTTTATTTCACATCAAACTAGTATTTTCAATACTAGTGTACATTGTGGCAAAAATAATCCTCTGTGCTGAACTGAAGGCTAAGTTACTAACTTACTTAAAAAAAGGTAAATCTCAAGATTTTTGTTGTTAGCAGGAGCTATTGTCTACTGTAGTTGCAGGAGCTAGTGATGGCCAGCAGATACAAGAAGGCAAGAAAAACCCTGGTCTGTTAAGAAGACAAGGTTAAAACCATGGTGCTGGAGTGGGAAGTAGCTAAGTGGAATCATAGAAACTGTAAACGGATCTCTTGATCCTGTTTCCTCTATTCCTATTCAAAGTATGACTGTTAGCAACTCTAGATCAGGTCAGCGGTGGCTTTGGATGTGTTAAAAACCTCCAAGGACGGCGATTTCGCAACCACCCTGAGTAACACGTTCCAATGCTTCACTCCCTTTCTAAGTGCAGAATCTTTTTCTTGTTGCCCAATTTAAAACTCCCAAGCTGTATTTTGTGACCATTGGTCCTTTCTGTACCATCTGCAACTACTGCAAGAAGTTCGGCTCTCTAATCTTCGATTCCTTTAAGTGGGTGTAGGCTGCTGTTGGATCTTCCTTGGGCCTCCTCTTTGTCAAACAGAACAAACCTGACTCCTCCAGCTTTTTCTCACAGGACATGTACTCTAGGCCTTGTCCATCTGAGATGCTGTTTGCTGGACCCTCTGCTGTTTCTTCTCATCTCTTCTGAACCTGGCAACCCAAAACTGGATGGAGTATTCCATGTACAGCCTCGCTGTGCCAAGTAGAGGAGGGTAATAACTTCCCTTGATCTGCTGCTGCATTTGTCCTAATGAACATAGTCCAGTGTGTGATTTGCCTTGTTTGCAGTGAGGATGTGTCGTTGGCTCATACCAAGCTTGGCATCCACTGTAACCCTCAGGTTCTTTCCCATGGGGCTGTTACTGGGCCAGTTGGTTTTCAGCCTGTGCTGATGCTCAGGGTTATTCAGCCCAGGTGCAAAATTTTGTGTGTCTCCTTGTTGAATGGCCTAAGGTTTCTGTTGGCCCAAGCCTCAAGTTTCTCAAGGTCTGTCTAGACTGAACTTCTACTGTTTCGGTGTTTCATCCACTCCCCCTAATTCAGTGTTGTCCGCAGATGTGCAGAGGGTGCTTTCTATCTCATCAACCAAGTTGTTGACAGAAATGTTGAGGGATATAGCGGCCCCAGAATTGACCCACGGAGTATTCCACTGGTTACCAGCCAACAACCAAACACTGACTCATTGATACCCTTTGGGTCTGGTTGTCCAGCCCAAATGTGTTGTTCATCCAAGCTGTACTCTCTCAGCTTCCAAATGAGAAAGCTGAGTGAAGCTGAACTTGTTTGATGAGTACAGCATTTTCTAGTCCATTTTAAAGTTTTCTGCCTTAATAAAAATGGAGCTTAACTGCTTTCCCTAAGAAATAAGAAAGAACAGTTTCCAAGAATGATTTTAAAATTACAAGAATTGTTTTATCAATTGTCACAAATCTGTTTGAGTTTCATCTATTTGAATGCTCACCAGACTCTTGGATTCTCTGTGCATGTATGGACAATTTTCTTTAGTTTGGTTTCTCTGTCAGTTACTACTTTATGAACATGAAACTCTGAAACATGGCAAGTTTGCAGCCTTTCAGTAGCGTGTATGCTCTCTTCCCAAACTACAGTTATGATGCTTGCCCTGGAATTTCCAGGTTACCTCCGTGAGCTGACCATAATGGGGTCACCTTAGGATATATTTAAGATTCTGCTTCTCCTTTCTTAAGTCAAGTGAAACCTGCTGTTCTTTTGGAGGTCTTTGTTTTTTTAAGAAGGTGTGAGCCACCTGTTCACCCTTTCAGAAACACACTGCAGACTTCAATTTTGTTTAAGAGGAGTGAAATACAAGGAAGTTTTTAAGGGTGATCTCTGAGTACCTGGAACTTCTGAAATTTTTGCATACTCATTCAGTATGAATTTTGTAATCTGCTTGCGTACAGTCTTAGTCTGATTGGTGACATCAAGGGTGAGATTTGAAAGTTACCAGTTGCTAATCATTATGTCATTCTTATCAGCAACAGTTCAGCACCAGTTGAACTGCATGTATTTAACTTTAAGAAAGGGTTGGAATTTCCATACAGATCAGCATGTCACAAAATCACCGGAGCACATGGTAGTAAGGGTTCTGCTGGTACATTAACTCAATTCTTTTCATAAACAAGCTTGCTATGCTGTTCCTTTTATAAACTGATCAAGTTGCCTCTTAAAAACAATTTGCTTTTTCCCACTGTTTCTGCAGGAAGGCTCCCTGAATCCCACCTTCCCAAGTAATATTTCTCAAAAATCTTGCTGCTTTAGTCATTAGAAACTTAAATTGAAATGTATATTTATCCATTGCCATTTAATATTAATTTGTTCTAATGCCAGCATTTTCCTTTATTTTAAATAATTATTTTCCCTCCTCATGCTTCCCTTGAGGTATTTGTGGATGCCAGTCATATATCCTGTCTGTGTTAATTTTGCCAGACAAAACAGGCTGACATCTTTAAATCTCCTCTCAGCAAATTTTCTTTCTATTCCCTTGGTCATGTGAGCAGCCTTTTTTAAGCATCTCCCTTAGCTGGAAGTTAATTAGTTGTGATTTATTCCAGTTTACTTCCTACCCGATTGTTGGAGAGTGGCATTAGTACTTCCTTGTCCATACGGACTGTATCAGGGTTGACGTGTTACAGAATCATATTTGCCCTTTTGTCTTTGTCATCTTGATGAGGGATCCAAGGTATTAACTAATATGCTTGAATCCTTTTGCTATTTCCAGCTGATGAACTCCTAAATTGTAACACATTTTTTAATTAGTCCTCATATATGCAGTCTTTTTATGTGCTATAAATTTCATGTCCTTCTAGTATTCGAGTCCTCAAGATACCCAGTTTTGTTTCATAGTGTTTTAATTTTCCCTTTCTACAGACAATGCCTCATAACCTTCGTTTCATCAATGAATTTTCATTGGTGTACTCTTTTACTATGGTCTTCAATTAAACTAATAATAATATTGGTACCAACAACAGATTAGGTCTACCAATCACAGAATGGCAGGGGTTGGAAGGGACCTCTTGAGATCATCTGGTCCAACCCCCCTGCCAGAGCAGGGTCAGCTAAAGCAGGTTGCACAGAATGGCATCCAAGTGTGTTTTGAATATCTCCAGAGTGGGAGACTCCACCACCTCTCTGGGCAGCCTGTGACAGTGCTCTGCCACCCTCAAAGTAAAGAAGTTCCTCCTCATGTTTAGACGGAACTTCCCATGTTCAAGTTTGTGCCCGTTCCCTCTTGTCCTGTCACTGGCCACCACTGAAAAAAAGACTGTTCCCATCCCCCGGCCCCCTCCCTTCAAGTATTTATAAGCATTGATAAGATCCCCCCTCAGTTATCTTTTCTCCAGACTAAAAAGACCCAAGTCCCTCAGCCTTTCCTCATAAGAAAGATGTTCCAGTCCCCTAGTCATCTGACTTGAATAACTGACTTGAAACATGTTCTTTTGGGGTCTTTTTTAAGTTTTGTTCCTTCTCTAAATTACCCATTTTATCTAATAGCTTATGCAAATTGCAGCGTGTCAAATATTTTACTGTCACTCAGAGAGATTACACTAGAGTTTAATCTGTTAAACTAAAACTGTAGTTTCACCGTGGACCTTGTGTAGATATTTTCTCAGACTACATTGCTGGATATTGCTTCCTGCTGTTTTCTGTGTCTCACAGAAAGCCCGTGGGTTTTTTAGCTGTGAAGGAAGCATACGAGAACTGGATCTCTGCTCTGAGCTGGAGCTGCCCTGCTTTTTGCTTAGAAGCAAATTTTGAGTGTAAAATTCGCAGCTTTTGAACATTTCATTTGTTGAGATAACATTCAGGAGACTTGTGTGACTAGAACTTATTTCCTTTATCTAGAAATATTTTTACCTTTCTTGGATAAAGTATGGGTTAGGTTGGCACAATCTGGTTTCTATAGTTTTGCACATTGCACTTCATTCCACTTTAACTTATTCCATTATCTGTAACTGTTCTCTTTTTCAAGTTTGTTGTTTTCTGTAAATTTCTGTATATTCTTGAGGCCAGAATAAAGGTCTGTAGTTTTCTGAATCGTTCTCGCTACCAGCACTTTAGAATCATTTAAAATGTTATGTGTTTGCTTCCCTAGTTGTATAATATTATGCTGTCTTGCTATGTTCTAAAATCCGAGATAAGAAATTATCCTTTGAAATGAATGTGGTAAATTCTTTGAGTTTTTCTTCCCCTTCAGTTAGGATAATTTCTGTTCTGTGTACCTTTTTTACTGCTGGTTGTCCTGTCATGAAATGCAGCTGACTGTCATATTCTTTAGTGTTATTTAAGGACCAAAAAATTCATTTAATTCTTAAACCATATCTGAATTAGCTTTCGTCTTTACTATTACCTCAGTATAAAACAACATCATACTTTTTTTTTTCATAGTCTTCTTCGTACAGTTGAAGAAAACATTTTCCGTGTATTTTAAGTTTATGCTTCTGAAGTATGTCTTTGTTAACAGGGAAATAAACTTAATATATTTTGAGACAGGATCTAACTATTTAACAAGTAATAAGAGTCAGAGAGAACTTGAATGTCAAAATGGGCAATTGAAACCTAGTCTAGTTAAGTCTAGTTCTGCTGCACTGTGGGTTTTTTTCATAGTTTAATGAAGGCAAAAGAAGCAAATACATAAAATGTGGATTATCTTTATAAATCCGTCATTTTGAATGACAGTTTTGTCAAATTCAGTCCAAATGATTTCAGCAGCAATTGTCCTTGCAGTGCAAGGAATGAATTGAATTCTGTTTCTGCATTACTGCTCTTTAACCTAAAGGATCATATGACATGTTAGGGTTAATGATTCCAGTGTAAGGATTGGTACAGCAAGAGTAGATTTTATAGGAGACAATTAAAAGAGGATTTACATGATTTCATGAAAACTACATTCTTGGTCTTGATCTCTCTAAACGTGTCTGTTTGTGTTGGTTTTATCACATTCCAGTTTTATTTTTCCTTTTTAAAAATATGCTTCTTATTTTTTTCCCCTGTCGCAGATCTGGCCATGTATTTGTCAGTTGACCTGAGATGTTACAGTATTTATGTCCAAAAAGAGTACCAGAGACCCTTGCTGCCCTCAGAAGATTCGTTGTCTGTAAATCTCACCTACGCTAAACTCAAATATGAACATATTTACTGCATATGCTCTTTAACGTGTTGGTTACTAAAAGCAGCATACAAGGTTATAAAGTGTTCAGTTCTTCTGAAAAATAAATGAAAGAACAGAAGCAGGTAATCTTTGACACATGTTGCAGTAAAATGATACATATGCCCCAGTGTCACAGCAGAATTTTAATCTCCTGGAGTATTCTCTTAAGTGTACAGCACAGCTTAAAAAAGAACACTGCAACATCCATGGTTTTGTTCTTAAATGTATTTTTTTAAATGCAGTTAAATAATTCACACACTCGTGCATAAAGGTGGAATATTTATTAAGAAAGACACTAGTTATATAAACCTAGATACTAACCCTTGCATTATGCAGCATCAAGTCACTACTCAGACAAACATCATGTATAATGACCAGAGATGTCACAGTTTTCAGCAGGGTTTATGAATTTGGTTCTAGAAGTTCAATGATGCTGAATGTCTTTACAAGCAAAGCAGATGAAATGAAAACTTGTAAGTACATTATCTTTAGCTTACCTTAAAGCACCCCAGGTTCTACTCTGAAAAGTGATAAAGCCAAAGAACCTGTGCTAAATGGAAGAACTACTGACAATCAAGAGTATAATAAGGGCTTCTGGTATAGGTTATTTCAGAGAAAAGTAAAACTGTGTTTTACGTTTTTCATAAAGAACTGTTTCTCAACACTGTAAACTATATTCTTGTTCATGCTTAAAGTAGGCTTTTCCTTCACGTTTTATAGATCTACAGTCTGATTTCAGCTATGTCTTTCGTTTTAAATTTTACTGCTACAACTAGATGTTGACTTTTGGTAATTTAGCTGTGATTCATTGTTGTCTTCCACATGCTTACTGCTAGAAAACAGATTCTGTCCTTTGTAGCATCACAAGCTTTCAGAGTAACTTCTTGCGGAATTCTGTATTCTGTGAAATATCTTTCTTGCTGTCATTGCAACCTTCTTTTCCTCTTAAATAGACTTTGGAGAAGACAGAGGTGGGAAAGAGTTTATTTGGCTCAAGGGCACGCAGAGAATAGTTAGGAGTGGTACACGTAGCTTGGTTCTGTATGGTATTATACAGAAGATACCTCTGTACAACTGCTTTTTGTTAATGGACCATCTCTTCAGGTGGGAAACCTGAGTGAAAATGGGAAAGAAACTCACGTACGTCTCCCTTCCTACATAAACACTATTTGTCAGTCTGTCTTCTGAAAAATGCTAAACGTGACTGCTGTCTCTAGCCATCAAAATGGGACCTTTAGTGAATGGGTTGTGCTCTAAGTCATCTGGCTTTTCTGCAGAATAGCTTGCATATGACAAAGCATTAACATTGTTAAACTGCAGAGTATCTGAGGTGTAAATATTACATCTTCCTATTTATATACCACAGTATTCTGCGTGTATACGGTTTTACAAATTATTTTTACAAGTGATTTTAGGAGGATACCAGTGCTTCCATTAGTTTATCTTTCAACCTTTTGACCCTAAGCATCATTTTAACTATATACCTAAATGACTTTTTACATTGGGGAGGGGGATTTTATTGTAAGCATCATCAACACACTGATAACTTTTCTGTTTCATTACAGTACTTCCTATTTCAGTAAATAACCTTCCACTAGTCCATTGTTTAGGTCTCAGTAATCCCATTTGAAATTCTGGGCTGTGAATTTGTGCTACTTTGGGTTACTAGCAGGAAAAATGAAAATACTGTTAAAGAACCTGTGGTTGAACATACTGTCAAAGATGAGCTCTGAAGCAATATAAAAATAATTTCAGCTGGACATAAGGAAAAAATACTAGTGTCTTAAGGCTCTTCCCAGTTACTTCTTTTATAAACATGTTTTAGGGCAAGTAAATGTAAAATCCTGTCATCTGCAAAATGTTGGTTTTAAGGATTTAATTATGGTAGCTATATTGCCAAAAATCTGTGTCTGAACTGTGTCAGTGACTAATGGAAAGATAGTTATCTGTATTTTTAATTTAAATCTATCGTTCCGTGTCAGATATATTTTAGAAAAGGAGGAAAAAGTTTATTCCATGAAAACTGCTAGCAGTGACTTTTGGATTGTTTTAGTCAACATTTAAATGATATATTCCTTATAGGTATGTCAAGGACTTACGTTCTTCCAAGATATGGATAACTTCTTAATTATGAAGCCTAACTCGCATTTGTGTGTGTATGCATATGCATGAGTCTGTATTGCTAATATACGTGAACCAAATCTTAGTGTTGATATTAATTTTTTTAAAGCAGTGTAGCTTTTGATTATATTCATAGAAAATATGTGGCTTAGTGTCATGACCATTTTTGAAAAGCAGAACTGTTGCATTTTTTTGTTGTTCCAGTTTCTGTACACAAACACTTTTGTGTGCCTAATAACAGGTACATGTTTCCAGGAGCAACAAGCATGGTCAGTAATCAGAAATGAAACACCTAAATACCTCCGTGTTTTACTCTATCTACCTGTTTTGCTTTCTCCTTGTTCTCCAGTTGCACATCTCCCTGCCTTGACATCCTCAGGTGCTGGATTCATCCTTAAATCAGTGCTCTGTATTTTTGGGAGCGCCTTTTCATTTTGCAGCACTTCTGCTAACGTGCAGTCTGTTTTGTTTACTCTCGGAACTGGAGGCCCTTGAAAATCATCCCTCAACAGCCAGTCTGCTCAGACAATTGTCTTTTTTTTTTTTTTTTTTTTTTTTTTCTAAAAGTGTCTTTGGGGATCTTTCCTACAGATACTGCTGGTTAATGGTTTTGATTAGACAGCCTTCTCCCCTCATGTAACCTGTGGAGCTGTAAACCAAGTGGGAGGTTATGTAAGTTACCCACTTCAGTAGTTTTTTTTCACTGTGAAAAAAGATTCATGAAACCACACTAATTACTAAGAATTTTAAGGCTTTGTGAGAATATTCAATCCCATTATTTAATATTGATTCGAACTTGGTTACTGAATTTTTAATACATCAAAAATGGGCCTGTTCAAAATTGCTTGTTGTGTGAGATGTGACTTGCACATACTCTTAAGCCTTTAAGCAATAGCCATAGGAAATTTAACCCCAATTCTGCTTTTACTTGGTGCATTCAGTGGCATAAGAGGTAGAGGTTTCACAACACTTTTTTATTTTTAAAAATAATAAAATGGAGTTTTTAATTTTTTACATATGAAAGCTTGGTGAGATGGGCTCTTTGACATTTACTTACGTATCAAGATCTTATGGTTTGTGCTGTCTCAGACTTTTACATCTTCAGCTTCTACATTATGTATGGAAAATTTAAGTTGTTTTGAGGAAGCTTTTAGATGAATTGGAAAAGTGAATTTTGGGGATCTCAGTATGGGACGTTAGGAGCATTTGGGGTCAGGCAGGCACTTTGAGACTGTGTGATAGGAAATTACATGTGTGTTTTCTGCTTAAATAGCCAGAGATTCTCAGTGTTGATGTTTTTCAATGGTCATCATTGATGCTTCCATTTATATTCAGTCACAGCTCTAATGCTTCCACCTGAATTTTCTAAGTGAAATCCTTTTTTACAGTTGTAGCAGATATTGCTGAATCCTTGGTCATGATTTTAGTTACAGCAATTCACTGTACTGTTCTTACATGCCTAGAGAAAGCTTCCTGTACTCTTTGTTTGAACACTTGTTTTCACCTAGCGATCTGGTTTTGCTGTGTTTATTCTGTGGCCTGTGGCTAAGGCATGTTATGTTAGCCGAGTGCTGGAAGAAGCTGTGCTGATGTTTGCCATGTGCTGATTTACTCTCGGGTGAATTTTTTTTTGTATGCTTATTTTTATGCACGTTCAGTCTTGCTGTCTCATCGTGTTATTTTTCTAGACCTGGATCTGTCTGCTAGTTGAAGGCTTTGTATTGGAGTCATGCTAACATGTACTTATTTATCTTGGTTGATCATGTGGCAAGCAAACTCTGCAGTTGGCTTTCTTCTTCTAAATGGATGGGCTTTTATTTATTTATTTTTAAAGGAAGTCTGTTTTATTTGCATAGCATAGATGTCTAATTAGAACCTCCCCACTCCAACATTTAAGTGGTTCTTGCTAAGGTGGTTTCCTATAAACCATGAAGCCATCCTTTATCTGATCAAAGGGTTATAAAATAAACAAATACGAAAGATTTCTACTTGTCTCTTTTTTGCTTGGATTGATTTGCTGTTGTGGCTTGAACTATGCTGCCTTATTAATTCTGGCTAGGGATGAGTTCAGTAGGTATTGGTACATTGCTCTGTTTTGAATGTAGTTGCTACCTCTACACCAGTGACAATGTGGCCTGGAAATGCCACTGCTATCATATGCTGGAAGCAGCACTGTGTAAAGAAGGCTAATGGAGAGTCAGATGCTTCTGGCATTGTGTTTTACAGATCTTCTTCGAGTTACTTACATAAGGTGCTTTTCAGTGTCAGTGAAATATGAGCATCTGTTAGTACACATATATTAAATATATTCTATTAGCTATTTAGTACATGAGCCATACTAAAGCAAGTGTAGTCTTCTGTTGTTCAACCAGAATGTTGTTAAAATGGTGCCAGGATTTGACCTGCTGGCTTTTTTCTTTTTGTGTGATTAAGGGGCTAAGATCCTTTTTTCCCAAAAAGGCCCGACCAGTTCAGCTGACAAAGTGTTAGTATGCACGCATACAGACAGTTACTTAACTTGTGTAAACTACGCTGTATCATCATTTTTAATGAAAACATTGTGCCTTGTTTGAAAGGCGTTCATCATTTGTGCGTGGTTCTTCTGGCTCTCTGGCTTCACTGTAGCATTGGAAATCCAACAAGTAAACTGGTATTTTGACCGCAACTAATTACTGTGGAATGCTAATTGTAACTCTTCTTCATTCCCTTCTGCAGAATGACAGGGAGGGAGTTTTTCTCTCGGTTTCCAAGTCTTTATCCTTTCCTTCTCAAGCAGTTGGAGCTTGTAACCAATACTTTGAACGGGTAAGTCTGTGTCTGAGAAACTCTGAAATATAAAGCGCAATGGAAAGGTTAAACTGAGTTGTGTCACATATACCCTAATGCTGTTCTTTTCATCAGTGCTCCTTGAAACGACACAGTTCTACTAGTCTTTTTTGCTAAGGCTTTTTTCCAGTAACTTTTCCACGTTGCAGTAAGTCTGTGGAGTATGAGCTACTGTTGAGTAATCAGTAGTTGCTGCGTTCCTAGGATCGGATGTTAAAGAACATCTATTTTGCAGGGAAAGGCAGAAGCTGGGTGTTTGAGTGACTCATGTAACGATGAGACTGCCTAACATGCTTAAATGATACAGGGTCATAGGCCTCATGTAACCCTAAATGAACACTTCCCAGCCTGTGATACGCAGTCTGGGGAAGGTTCTTGATCTCTTTTTGAGGACTCCACAAATGGTGGCTGAGAGCTCCTATTTGATCAATGCAAATGATATCGTTTGGAATGACGCTGATGCCGTTACCCCCAGGTTCATGAACTCTTAAAGTAAACCAGTGCTGGCTTTGTTTTTCCTTAAAATGCTATGGTATAAACTGTGGAAGTTCAGCAGCTGATTTATGGGTGAGGTTCAGCTGTCTGTTGAATGGCCCTGAGGTGGATACTGGGGAGCAGGAGTTTCACCAGTCATTGCATGTTTTGCAGACTCTGCTCTAAGAAAAGAGAGTGTATATTCCACGCAGCAGTCTGCTTTACCTGACATTTTGAAAGGTGTCAGTGTCGTCAATGGAAAATTTTGGGAAGTCTTTAAAATGAAAAAGATTGAAAGCTGCTGCCTGAAATGTTGGCCTTGAATGCTGGTTTTGATGCAGATTAAGGCTTGTATCTTACTATTAATCATTACCTAAATCAAGAAGTGTTGATTTAGACTTGGATTTCTGTTTGTTTTTACAGTATGAATAGTAGCCACTTCGTGTCAATGACAAGAACTATTCTTTAATAAAGCCTGCTATTTACTAAATATACATTTCCTTCCAAACTGAAAAAAAGAGACTTTTTTAACAATCTTTTTGTAAGTCAGCTTTCTCAGTTTCTCGGTTCTAGAGTGCTGGTTTTTAATTTTATTTAAAAGTGAAGGCAGCTTACCATTATTAGAAGTAAAGGAGGCTTGGGATAATGTAGGCAAGTGAAGGCAGCACAGCGTTAAGTGCCTTCATAGAGGGGTCTCCAGTGGTGCCATAGTAGAACTGGATACCATGTTTGATCCCAGCAGGGTTTGCACTTTCTTGCAATGATCAGCCTAGCATACCTTCTTGAACCAGAAATGTAGAAGGGTATCGTTTGTAGAAGAGTCAAGAATAGCATGAAGGAAGATGCTTTTTTCACCGAATGCTTCTTATCACTTTTTTATTTAGTGAAGCCGAAGAGTTGAAAATCCATCCGAGCCTGTTCCTTTTACTTTTAATCTTGGGAAGGCTGTATCCATCTCCAATGGATGGCACTTACTCAGCACTCAGCATGGCACCATTTGTCCCATTTATTATAAGGTAAGGTGGTTTTGTGGTGGTTTTTCATGTGATGGCAGTTCTTTCTGGAATCTTTGGATTTTTTTTATAAAATGCCTTTTTAAGCTTTTCTTCAGCTTTAACTCTTAAAGGAAAAACTGATACTCATTGGTTGGACTTCCCTATATGCTTGTTTTCAGGGAATAGAAAGGATTTCGGCTTATGCAAGCCATTGTATGACTTGTTTGTAAATCTTCATCTGCAAATGCTGTACAGTATGATTGGTGCCACAGAGAGGGTAGATGAAAACTGATGAGCTTGACTTTAGCAATGCAAGATTTGCTGTACGAACTTCTGATGGGTTTTTCAGTCCTGGAGAATGATTGTTCATAACATATAAATGTCATGACTACTGTATAGATTTGTAGATCTGGGTATGTATATATCTCCATATCCATCCATATATATGAATATATCCTGTATCCGATATATTTCTAAAATTACTTTTTAAGTTTTTATATAGTGTAACTTTCATTTATATGGTGGTTAGCAAGATATTCAGCAGATACCTTTGCTATTCTATATGCTACCGGTGTGGGATGGGGAGCCTGATAAGGGGACAGGTCTGTGGTGGATGCAGAGAAATGAGCGTAATCAGTATTTGAGAGGAAGTCTTGCTATCTGTGTGAAAGCTTCGGAGCAATAGGGTGAGAAAGTTCTGTACTTAATCTTGCTCCTTTAGTAGTGAAACAAGATGAAGTTACTGTTATCCTAAGATCTTCTAATTTTTATTTTAAACTGCTGTTTATGTTAGAAAATAATAATAGCTCTGCCTGCTTATTCTTCACAGCAGATGTGATGTATCTCTTGCTTCTTACTATGTTTCGGAGAATAAATAAATAAGAATAAATAATAACCTACCATTTTTTCTTAAAGGAAAAAACCTGTAGTAAGTGTTTTTAAACAAACTGAATTTTAACAATTAAAAATGTTTGGTTTTCTGCTGTATTTGAATCATAGAGTCATAGAATGGTTTAGGTTGGAAGGGACCTTGAAGATCATCTAGTTCCAAGCCCCCTGCCATGGGCAGGGACACCTCCCACTAGACCAGGTTGCTCAAAGCCCCATCCAGCCTGGCCTTGAACACCTCCAGGGATGGGGCATCCACAACTTCTCTGGGCAACCTGTTCCAGTGCCTCACGGGCCTCAGAGTGAAAAATTTCTTCCTAGTATCTAATCTAAATCTACCCTCTGCCAGTTTGAAACTGTTCCCCCTCCTCCTATCACTTCATGCCCTTGTAAAAAGTCCCTCCCCAGCTTTCCTGTAGGCTCCCTGAATCTTAAATGCTTTTTTGAGAAACGTTTAAAACTGTATTTGTTGGTTACATCATTGATTACCTCTGTTTTTAGCCCTTGTTAATACACAGGAGAATGCTTATTTATTTATAATTTTTTTTTAATACAAAGTTTCAGCATAGTTTCTAACATCAGTAACAGATTAACTTTTGAAAAGCTTTTGGTTACAGCTTTTGAGTTTTGTCTTTATATTTATATTATGGCCACTACTTTAGGCAAGGTACGCACACCAGCAAAAGAACTCTTCACGCTTAATTAGCTTATTCTCTTGAGATTATTTAAACCCATTCAGAAGATGTGGGGAGAAAAACCCAATAAAATCTTTAAAAGAAGAACCTGAAACATTTAAGGGATCTCTGTCATTGGACCTACCTTCCTTTAACTGTGCTCCTAAAGAGGAGTGGTGTGGCAGATAAAGATGATGTTTTCTGTGTTTCCTGTGCTGTGGTCACAACTATAAGACTAGAATAAAATTCTGATGTATTTCAGACATAAAATTGCATGTGGGTGTACAGACATGAATTTTCTGACAGGTTACTTAGCAAAGCATTGGCATTTTTTTTATGGTTGCTGGGGGACAATACCAAGGGTTCTGCAGGGGGAAATGTATGTATTTATGATACAGCTCACTGTGCTGTTGCTGGCTGTATTTCTGTGTACAGCTCCTATGCCTTTGTTCTGTGAATACCATGATTGTTTTCAGTTCACTCTGGCTGCATTAGTTGGAATACATAGGGCTGATTTAACTGGGTACAATAAATATGTTGCTATTTTCCCTTCTATTTCCCTTCCTATTTTACATCCTACAGGAGCATATGAACTAAAGCAAAATTCTTTCCTGTTCATTTGGTTGTTCTTTAGAAGGTGGTAATGAAGATTGTTGTGAAGTGACCACTTAGGATCAAAGAGAAGGCCTGATGACAAAGGCCCTATGCATCAAGACATTAAATTGTATATATTAATTGTTCCTTCAATGTACTATTGTATTACCTAGCATCTACATATACATATAATTACATGGTAGCCCAATGCAATTATAATATTTGATTGCTATACTTTTACTGTGAGATTTTTACATTTTTATTGCTGTACCACTGTCAAGGAAAAGTACCACTTATGTGGTAGGAAGAGAGGAAGGGTGAATGTAACCCATAACTGATCTTCAGACTCTTTCCAGGGCTCAGCCCATAATGAAGTGGTATTCATTTGTTGCTCTGAGCGAATGAACAGAATACTTGCTGTGTTTGCAAGCGAATGAGCAGTTCTCTGAACAAAACCGGGTTTAGCAGGAAGAATTCAAATTGGGCTTTTGAAGAGTTTCACTTAAGCCTGAGTGGAATTTTCCATGTAGTGGGAGTAGAGCTGTGGTTGCTCTGACCGTGCTGAGATGAATTGCACAATATGAGTAGGATTAAATGCTACAAGGACAAGTCTCAATCTCCGTGAGCATACTTGTTACTCCCTGTTGAACTAGGGCATTTGATTACCTATCTGCAGTTCTATTAAAAGTTATTTTTTCCCTTTCCCCTTGCAGATGTTTTATTTGGAAGGGAGCACTTCGATTCACAACTTATTACCTCACTTTTTTTCTTTCTTTAAGAGCTAGATAGTCTGCTTTAATAGTTACTTTCTAAGACAAAGGAATGTACAGAATGTTTTTGATTAGCAAGGGAGGTAATCAGGAGGTAATGTTTTAAGTATGAAACAAAAACATAACCTCCCTTTTGCCTCCCCCTCCCCCTTTCAAAGACCTGTAATCTCTTCAGAATGATCTAAATTTGAGTTACCTTATGTCCTCTCGTACCATGGCATTGACAGAGTGTTTGTTTAGTGTTAAATGTTCTGGGCTGAATGCTCTGAAGGAGTAAAATGGATATTGCTATATTGACTTGGATACTTTTCACTAATTGAAGTCTAGCCCTGTTTAGGAGTGTGACTTTTTAATCTTTTAAGGAGTTTTTTAAAAAAAAAATCTTTAAAATGTCAAAAACCATAAGTTTTTTAAAACTCTTTGGGTGTATATGCCTTGTCTTCCACTTGACAAAACTGTTTTTGATTCTTAGTCAAATTTCCCCTTTAAACCTTAATCAAATGACAGATTTCAAATCGGTACTGCTCCTGGGTATATTATGTTGCAAGTCATTGAAGAAACTCACTGTCTGAGGACAGTTTAAATACAAATGTGAACATCTTTCTATGAAATTAACAGTTATGAAGTAGGCGCTATTTTCTTGTGCAGAACTTGGAAACTTGCATCTTTCTGTAAAATGGAGGAGCTAAATTCCAAAATCCCCTGATGCTGTGTTTGGTAAGTGGCAGTGGGAAGCACTAGTCCTTTACAGCTCTCTCTTCCCCCTGCTGCTCCCTTCCATCCACCAGCCCAAACTGATACAGTGCTATTTTGATTTTGCACTTGAGTGAGCTTGTCATTCGTATACAAAGATATTTACTGTGACTGTTAGTTAATGACAAACACTAAGATGCAAAGAAAACAAAATTGTGTGTGGTGAGGAAAAAATTTCTGTAGGATGGAGCGTTGTCAGCTGCCTTGACAACAGCAGGGCAGTAAGTCATTCCTAAAAGAGCGCTTAGAGAAGGAGAAGGAGAGGGGAAGTCCACATCAGGTGTGAGCAAACTGGCAGCTCAAGTGCCATCATAGTAGCTGTGATAGGAAAGCTCAAATAAATCTGCTACTTAAGTGGCCTGGGTGCATCTGCTAGAGGGTATGTGGATTTACAATTATCTAGTTATCCCCTGACTTGGAAAGGCAGCGGAAACAACGGAAGTTGGTATGATATTTTATTGGTATGCTTTTTCTTGAAAGTTATTACTTTCACAGCTCGCTTGTCAGAACGGATCTGTGAAACCTCCTACTACGCTGCTGGCAAAGTCAGCTCAGTAAATCTCTTAAAAAACACTCAGCTAAAGCAGTCTGAGATGTCAGGAGTGCCCCCTGTGATCCCTTTCCCGCATCAGTGCTGTGTCGCTGGTGATGCTTGCCTGCTGCGTGGGAGCCCTCCGCAACCACCAGTGCGGTGTCCCAGCGGGTTCCTGTGAATCATGTCCCTTGTGCAGTGCTGTGCGGCATGCTGGCCTACCGTGCTATTTGCCTGTGGGGTCAGGAAGATGTTCCTTTGCTAAACTTTGTTTTCTTGTGCTTTCTGAAGGGGGTTAGACCGTAATTTGACTCTAAAGATCTGTTACCCTAGGGATTTGGTGGATGACTTTGGATGTGTTACGTGACTCACCTTCTTGCATTTGTTAGCAGAGAATTACATTTGTGCGTCTGGCCCTCTGCAAGAAGTGATGAAGACACTTGGCCCCAATTTCTTTCAAACTTGGGGGAAAAAGCAAAAAATATCCTAGAGGCCGTGATTTCACATGAGTCTTTAGTCCACACAAGTAATGTGATACTCTTGGTTTTATTCAGTGGGTAAATACACTAAGTTTTGTTGACTTACAGTTAAATCTTTTAAAAATCCGAACAGATGCCAATCCAGACTAATATGAAGGTTACAGAAGATTTTTCTTAAAATTTAAAAGCAAAATAGGGGTTTCTGTTGTAAAAGATCAGATTCCTTCAGTGAAGTCCAATGAGTTCAGTGTATAACATACAGATTCTGTAAATTGTTCTGTACAAAATGCTGTTCAGAGATTAAGTATTGTCAGATACCAACAAGCTTAGAAAGCTATTTTAAAAATACTGTTACTCAAAATACAAATTTCTAATAGAAATAGAGCTTGAATTTTAATCTCTTAATTAATTTTGTTTTGCAGCTTTTATTGGCCAAAGTGAATCGGAGTCTATCTTAAAAAATATTTGCTGGAAATACAAAAATAGACCTTTGGTTGCACTCTGCTTGAACCTAGTTCAAAGGACTAATTGTTTTCAATAGTTTTCTGATTAGTAAAATGTTTAAGATCTTTCCCATGTAATGAAGCAACCTTATGATGTTGCATAATACTGTATCCCCCAAATATGGTTTTCACTTGCCAGATATACTTAATATATTTACATTATTGTGCTTTCTTGTTGTTGACTGGTTGGGGTGGTTTTACCCCAGCCAGCAATTTATCACCACACAGCTGCTCGCTCACTCCCCCCCTGGTGGGGTGGGGGAGAACTGAAATAGTAGAAGTGAGAAAACTCATGGGTTGAGATGAAGACAGTTTAAGTGAAGCAAAAGCCTCACACACAAGCAAAGCAAAACAAGGAATTCATTCACTGCTTCCCATGGGCAGGCAGGTGTTCAGCCACCTCCAGGAAAGCAAGGCTCCATTACGTGTAATTGTTACTTGGGAAGACAAAATGCTGCAACTCTGAACCCTCCCCTCCTTCCTTCTTATCTCTTTGGTCATCTGGGGTCAGCTCCCCCAGCTATGTCCCCTCCCGACTTCTTGTGCGCCCCCCAGCCTCCCCACTGGCAGGGCGGTGTGAGAAGCAGAAATGGCCTTGACTCTGCGTAAGCACTGATCAGCACTAACAAAAACATCCCTGTATTATCAACACTGTTTTCTGCACAAATCCAAAACATAGCCCCATACAAGCTACTATGGAAAATATTAGCTCTATCCCAGTCAAAACCAGCAGGCTGATGTATCTCTGGGTTTTTTTGATGCTTTCCTACTAAGATGCTAAATGTCATTCTGATGCAACTTTGACTGCTTTATTCACTCCCCATTCTCCTTCCACTTATGTTCACAAATTCCTTACATATTCCTTTCAGTCTTCATTGCTCAGTTTACTTCAGTACAGATAAGGAGGAAATATTATTGCCAGAGTTCACATCTTTTGCTTTTGAATGACAAATACAGTTAAAGATACATATGTAAAATTATGATGTTACTGTTGTAACCTGTGTGATCTAATGTTGCAAATCATTGAATTCTATGTTTTAGGCAGTTTGAAAAACGTGTATTACTTAAGTGAGATTCTTCCAGGTTTATTTTAGCTTCTTAGGAAGTGGAGCACCTGACTATGAATTCTGGGGCTCTCTAGGAGTCCCAGTTGTGTCTTATTATTTTATAAATCTGTAAGAGCTTGCTTCTTAAGGAAGTGTCTTAAGGAAAAAGACCCAACCACGAAGGTGGTGTGATTTTAAATATTCACTGATCAATAGTGTTACTTGCATGTGGGTGTGTGGGTTACTCTTTCCAAAAAGTTAATCTTTGTTGACCTATGCCTATTAGTTTTATCGTTCTGTGTTGTGTTTAATTATGTTAAATTATATCTGGTCTATCAGGTGTCTGGTCCTGTTCCATTGTAGCCCTGTGACAAAGCTTGTATAGACTTCATGGGAGTTGAGTCTGGGGTAAGATGGAGTAATAAAGAAACAAAATTCAAATGTAAAATCAAAATGGTCTGTGAGACTTTGAAATAAATTTAAAACCTTACACTGAATAAAGAGCACAAGAGACAGGGGAGTTAAGGAGTTGTGATAACAAGATATCTTCAGTTTGCTTGGGAAGAGCTTAATTGAAGTAATTCACGTGTACCTGGTTAAAATTGCTGCTTATATAAGTTGTTTACATTCAGTTTCCCTGATTTTTGTTTTGTTTCATACATGTACAATTGCATTTGTGGGCTTAGTACATCATCTTATATCTGACTTGAAAGCAGCTATCTGACTTTCTGTAGGCTAAACACTGGTATCCTTTGGTAAGTGGCCAAACAAGATAGCTGAACAGTTGTGCTAAGTATGCTTCCTCTGCCTTTCTCCACTTTTTCATTTCCAGTAGGAGAATTAATGTTAAAACTTGCCCATTTTCAACTGTCATTTCTGCAAGACTGGGAATCTTATCGGGGTCTGATAGGCAAAGAACTTTTGTGGGAATGCTTTTTCATATTAGATGAAAAGAACTACATGTGTTTGTTGCAGCATTGTTGTATTAAAATAGCTGCCCTTGATTACAGTTGTTTAAAAAAGCATCTCCCTGGGTTTCCATATCACATCCACATCTTCTCAGTCTTTGGTCTCTGCTTTTGTCCTTTGTGCTGCTTTTCTTTTTTTTTCTCATTAATCTAATGTCTGATCAGTGTTACTGCTTAGTATTATAACTGTCTGCAATCATTTATTATTTAGAATCCCTGTGATACCAGGAGCAGGCTCTGACCCATTGGAATGCCCTGTCCTCGCTGGGGAAGCTTATGGGGCTGACCTTTCATTGCAATACAGATGGATATCTTATTGATTATAGGCAAGGTTCCCAAAATACATAAGCTGGCATACTCATTTGGAAAAAGGAGCAACGTACACCCCTAAAACGTACACTGTTTTCAGATCCTTACTGTATTCTGTAGTGTGAAATCTCTTTCTTGACATCTAAGATGGAAGTTTTGCGTGGCTGAGGGAGAAGAAGGGAGGGAGAGGGAGGGATGTGTTTCCCCTCTGAGCATAACTCCTCCCTTGTGAGTTCGGACTGGCTTAGAATTCTTCCATTTCTACTTCTAGTCTATTCTCTGTGCAGTCCTGATTGAATAGTGGTTGGTACTGATCTGTAAACATATTTATGGTTCATTAATAAGAAGGTTTTCAGACTTTTTTTTTAGCATTTTTAAATAAGAAACGATAAACAGTTTGATTAAGTTCAAATTGTAGTGCTAGAGAAGACTGCAAAGTGCTTGATTGTCAATAGGCTGTTCAAGACCTTCTGATCAGTGCAAAATCATTGTATATCTTTGCTGTATTCCTTAGCCTTTTCTCGTAAACTGTGGACAAATGTTCTTTTCATGTTCAAGTGGTGCTGATGGGAAATACTGCAACCTCTAGGTATTCATTATTGGTTCCTTATTCCAGTTTTTATTGTGTTCATCAATCTGTTTGCTGCTCATTGGCAGATTATCATCTGAAGCAATTTAGGAAATATTCACAAACTGTAGGGAGGTGTCAGATTCATGGGAAATGAAAGGTGATGTCTAGCAGAGAGGTGTTCATGAATACTGAGACTGACAATATCTTTCTCCAGTATTGCAGACTCCTCAAAAGGGCCAATGGCTGGGATCCTAGGTTAAAATTTGATGTATGCTACTTCTTGTTTGAAACACGATCCAGTAAAAAATGTGATGGGGTGCTCAACTGTCAACACATGATTGGTGAAGTAATTGTATTATTCATTTACATACTTAAAATTAGCCAGTCAGTAAGTACTTTGCTGGTCAAGATAAGTAGCCAAATAGTAACATTTAGCTTATCCTGCAAAAGAGTGCTGAGGCTTGACGCAGTGCTGAGACTTGATTCATGCATTCAACATCCATTTCATCGAGTTTGAAATAATGATACAGTTGCTAAGACAGAAAGTAGTTTGTCTGCATTCTTTGTTGTGTGTTTTCCTAACTGGTTTGGTAGTAAGTGCTGTGTGGGTTTCTTCCATTATTCTTCAGTTGTGAAACATCATAGCAATTTTTCACAAATCAGTGAGGTTGAAATATGGTTGTGAATGAAAATTTTTCTTTTAGGTGACCTTGAGTTAAAAGCAGTTGTGTTTTTCTCTTGAATGCTGTGAACCAAAAACTGGTGAAAGGAAGCTCTAACCTCATGTGACATCAACAAGTAGTTAAATAAGCCCAGAGGTTAGCAACATGGAGATACTATTTGAGATTTCTCGATGGGAGTGCGAGAAAAGAGATGCCATTTAAATTGTGTCAGCATGTTCCATATTAAATCTGCATTTGAAAAGAATGTATTTCTGTTGGTCTAAAGTTTACACACAGTATCAGTAACAGTTTTCATAGGCTTACAGGTTAGAAATCTTAATTTATTGGCTGGCTGAACCACAACAATTCAAGTTTTTGTTGTTGATTCAGCTTGGTATCAGTTGGCCACTTTTTACAATAACCTGAGTCTTGGTGACAAGGAGAGAGAAATAATTTCTTCCTAGAAAGGCCTTGGAAGCATACGGAGAAACAACTCCTGGCAAAAAGCTTGTGGACAGCTTTCACAAATAAAAGTCTGTGTACTTTGCCTACATAGTTCCTGCAGTATTTACAGGTACTTTGACTCATTAAGTGCTTGTGTGGAAAATGCTGTACGAAAGCATAAGGTTTTATCTTAATTGTCCGAGTTGGAAGAATGAAATACTTAACACAGTGTATAAAAGGACTAGAATTTTGGGCAACCATTAACTTCACTTTAAAGGAAATAAATAAGAATGTAGAGGTTTAGTACTGCATAAATAACCTGAAATTAAATTTGATCTGTTTCTGTCCATGTTTGTCTTCAAACATTTTCTGGACTATTTTCATGTGTTGATTGTAGGCCTAAAGCCTCCAGCAAATTGTTGATACTTTTGTTGTGTATTTCTACTTTTTTTTTTTCTACTTTTTTTTTCCAGGTAAATATTGAAATGCTGTGTCAAAACTCAGATTATTCTGGGTTTTTTTGGTTCTTAATTTCAGATTCAAGAACAAAAAATTGTCTTCAGGCTAGTTACAATACAGGTTTCTGCAGTGAAATATTTTGTAAAAATTAAATGCTTTGGATACTTTAATTGCTAAGGAACACAGAAAGCTAACAAAATGGAAGAAAACCAGAAAACAAGCAAATCAGTAAATGAACACAAGAAACTTCAGGTACATGTATAACAATCTATTGTTCATATTCCAGGAAATCTTACTCTCGCATTAATGAATAGGTACTGTCCTGCTGATTCCAGTATGGAAGTCCAAGTTACATTAATTGTGTATTTTTTAATGCTATTTTTGGGCCTCTCTTTGCTTGGAAACCTGTAATACAGCATTTGAGAGTTGCTAAATTTAATCTTTCAGGAGAGAACTTGAAGGGAAAAAACTGAACTAGTGTATAATCATGATTATTTTTCTAAAAAAAAGTCTCTTTTTTGAGTTATTTCACTTAATACAGGCAGCACAATGCTCTTGAATCTTAAACTCTTTCTAATAGGAACTGAATCTGTTGCTAAATACTTGTCTCTGAGATCCCCATCCATGTTTTCCCTTACTGTAATTTCATGTTTTTAATTCTTGCTTTAGAACTGATAACATGACTTGAACTATATAGCTGCATGGTTGAGGAAAGGGGAAACCTCTTTCTCATACAGCTTACCATGTCTGTATAGAATCAGACAGAAGCCTCACTACAATTTTTTCTTTCCAGTGTATTTGTTAGGACCTTGTGGCATAACTAGGTCCAGGGTTTAAAGGACACCATCTATTTGATTTTTATTTATTAATTTATTTTTAATCAGTGTTATCTTTTAAAAACCCTAGAGGCTGTGAAAATGCTGTAACTAGCAGGCAGAGTCGGTTTGTTTGAATTGCAAGTGTGCCTTTCTTGCCTCATGCTGCCCTCTTCTCCCAAACACTTTTTGTGATGGTGGTAGGATACTTGGTGTGACTTAAGAGGCCCCTTCTGCAGAATGTTCCCTTCCTCACTGTTCAGCCTGTTCTCCCATTGTTTCCATTCTGTTTTCATGGCTGCTGTTCCCGATTCCCTCTTCCAACATTTTGTGAAGGCAATGGATGTGAACGTATTTCAGCTGAAAACAAAATTGTGATGCTGGGATAGTGTCTATAGGACTGCAGGTGCTATATTGTTAATAAGCAGTGACATAGTAATGCACAGATCACTGTGACAACATCCAGTAAACCTGGAAATAGGTATTCTTCTCCTTGTTAATCCTTCTTCTGACAACTGTAGGTATTACTTAATACAATGGACATATTTTCAGCTACAGGTGTGATTTTTCAAATTAATTCTACTCGTTTGTTTCTGTGACCTTCATATAAAAGGTAATCCTTATTTGGTTTGTTAATTTAGGCAATACAAGGTCTGTTGAGGGGGAGTAATAAGAAAGGGAGGAAAATAAGCACAGAGGAAACACCTGCAGTTCGTTTTGGTTTTTTTTCCAAAAAAAAGTTTAAGATATTTTTATTTACAGCTAGTGTTCTGTTGTTTGCAGCCAGAGTAATAAATTAGATACTTTGATGTGTGCAGAGGAGTATGGAATCTTTGTGCCTTATGAGAGTTGGTCGTAAATTATGTCAGTTAGGAGGGTTGTTCAGGATCTCAGTGTTAAAGGTGGAATGGAGCAGTGGAAATACATTGAATCTACAGTTACACGAAGTGAAACCTTTTCAGATTTATTGACTTTTTGTTCTTGATCATGGGCTGTTTGAAGTAAACATGTTTACATCCAATACCTCGTGCACCTAGTTAAACAGTACTGAGTTCAACATGGAATACTACTTCAACAGTTGTTAACAGCCCTCAGGTTTTAATAGAAATGTGTCACATGAGGATTTTGCAAGTTTGATTGCTTGTTGCTACTTTGAGATATAATAAAACTAGGTTGGCATACTGTATGTTTTTTATGTATGAGATTGTAGATATTTCTTAAATTTTAAAGTCCATCTATACATGATCAGCATACAAAGAAAGTGTGAAATACCGAAAACACTTCACCTGCCCCCCAAGTATTTTTCAAATCAAAGAAAATGAAACCATTTTAAATATAAGTTTGCATACACATACATGCTGCCCTAACAGATGTAAGACATCATTGTGCATATTTGCCTGCAGAGAAGATGAGAAGAGGCAGTCTGTGACAGTTTTTAGTCATTTTGCTGACGGGTGAAGCTCAGAGTCTGGATGGTGAAGTGGCCAAGGCTGGAGGTCCTGTTTCTTTCTGCCACGGTCCTGGCAAAGCAACTGCTGCCGCATAAGTGAAACTGATCTCAGGGATGGCAGTGTGTTAAACTGCTGCAGGAGTAACCAGAATAGTTTAATAGCCTTAAAATATTTCTTTCCTTTAGCTCCTACGTTTTGCTGCAAGTACAAACTGAGTTATAGTGACTGCTATAATTGTATAGTGTTTTTTATTGATACAGCTTGTGAGATTGCTTCCCATACTTATTGCTAAATCCTAGGTAAAATAAATAAGAATACAGGCGATGGACTCAGTGTTAAGGTGTATATTTGATCTTGGAGGGTGATATAACAATAAACATAAAACTGCTACATTGGGTTAGATTGTTGTTTTGTGGTACTCGGTTGTTTTATTTGCATTCACTCTTCCTCTCACTGAGAATTGATCCTGTTTAGTTTTACGTACATGTAAAACTATGTATGTAAACTTATGTACATGTAAGATTATATCTAAGTGGGATCCACTGAAAATCAAAACTGCCCATTCTTAATCTAGGGTGCTGTTACAGGTTATGGAAACAGTAGTGTATATTTTGACATTCTTCTGACAAACTTCTTGCATGATTCGGGAATGAAGCCAAGTGCCTTCAAAACATGAGAGATGTACACATAAGTGCCTTCAGGGTATGCAGAAGTTCAGGGATAGGTCACTAGTGGTGACTTGGCATGATATCTTGCATGTGTATGTGAAAGGAGGAGTGTTTTTGAAACATTATTAGTACTGTTTCTTGTGGGGCAGGGGGATGGGAACCAATTTTCTTTGAGTATTAGGAGATTTTAAGAAATAAATAAAATTAAAAAAAAAAAAGAAAAAAGGAGAAGAAACAGTAGGAATGTTAATCTCTCTCAGATTTGGGAAGCTGTTTGCCAATGTGAAATACCTTCCTTGTGTTCCTGTAAAGCAGACAACTTTGTTATTGTTTTAAACTTTGTGACGCTTTTGTTCCTTAGTAATGACTTCATAGGAATGCTCTTTGAGTCTTTCCAGCAAGATGTCAGTTCCTGTGGCTACAATGTTCTTGTAGAACAATGTGTAGTGTGAGGTGTTTGCATTAGTGTACAGTTGGCGTGTGGTATGGTGGCAGGTTGCTTGCTGGGTTGCCCTTCGGGTGAGTGGTGTCTGTGGGTTTGCGTTCCCCTCAGGCACAGAAAGTTGCAGAGCCGGGTCCCCCGTGTCTTGGGTGAGTTCTCCACCCGCTGGGCACCTGTGTGTTTGCTCAGGAGGAGGAGGTGGTGGTGGTTATTGCCTCCTGATATAGGATCCTCAGAGTGCAAAACAGAACCTGAGTGTCTCAGTTGGGCTTCTGTGTGGGTTAACACTCAGCTGCTGAGGCTCTTCTAGAGAACAACAATGTGGGGCATGAATAGAGGTGAAGATTAGACTTGTCTGTAGTTTTTAGAATTGCGCTTTTGCCTTATGTATGTTCAGTATAAATGCGGAGGTAGCAGTCTCCATTTTCAACCCAGACTTTAGGCAGCTGAGACAATTTTGCCTGTAATATGAGCATTCACTTCTATTTCCTTAATAAATTTGATAAAATAACAGCCTGGAACAAAATTCGATATGTAAAATGCTGTGTCTCCATATATGTATATGCATGTGTTATAAGTCTTTAATGTCAGTTTTTACAAGACAACAAAGTTAATGTCAGGTTATCTAAAAATTGTTCTTGACTCCATTCTTTTATTGCTAGGAAAAAACCCACAGAATTCCATTCTAATTCATTGCATTGTGTTCGAGGAGAAAACCCCCTCTGAAGCATGCAGTGTTGGAAAGTACCCTTACACAAGTTAGAAGAAACCCTGGCATTTTACCCATTTTCCACTCTTCCTTCTGAAGATGTGTCAGTTTCCTTGGGATTTGTAAAAGGTCGTGAACAAAATAAAGAACATTCTTGAGTATACAGTTATAACTAATTAAAAACTAAACAGTCATTACAGTATCGATATTGCTTGTGTTTGGAAAGAATGTCTACATGTGAGAATCTCTTGGTTAAGAAAACACGGTTTAGCAGAAATAAAGGAATGGTTGCAGAGAAATCAATTCTCAGACTTAAGTTTCCCTTGCAGTAGAATTAACATTTTTTTGTTTAAAAAAAAAATTGAAGTTTTTTATTAGGAGCTAAGCTGACTTTCTTCTTGCACCTTATCAATACACAACTAAAGCTTTTCTGTATGGAAGAGCCCCCAGTTGTGACTGCTCTGCTTTTGCATCCTGTTGTGAAGTGCAGCCAGTCTTTGAAAAGGAAATGCAAACATGATCTTTCTAAAAATCATTCCCCTACAAGGGAAGACATAGACATGTGGAGGACAGAATACGCTGCCATACTGCAAGGATGAAAATTCCCACAAAAGCCTGTTGTTCAGGGGTAGCCATAGCTCTCTACTTCCTTTAAACAAGGTATGTGTTCTTCAGGTGTACCATGGCATAACATGACTAAAATGTCAGAAGTATTTCAATTAAGTCTATTTACTGTCTTGTGTTCAAACCCTATTAATAATTCAGTTCCTAGTTCAAGATGGAAACTGTTTTCTGTATTTCTTTGATATGAAGTAAACTAAACAACTACTTGGAGTATTGATTTAAATTTGCTAGAGATATTGGATACCTTAGAATACCTTTTAATTTCATTTCATTTTTTAAATACGTAGGCATGACCCTGCAGAGCTTGTTTGGGAGATTTCAAAAGGGTGTTGTGCATTTTGGCCAGGGATAATCTCAACTGCATGTGATTTTGTAAGCTGAAAATATGTAAAAAGCAATTCCAGGGAAAGGATGAGAGGGTAGGAGGAGGGAAGGCTGTCTCTCTGGGTCATGACAATCAGCTGGGAGGTATCAGAGCATAACTTCTGCCATCCTGCATTTTATATCACCTGAGTCATTTGGCCATTCATTTCTAAACTCTGTGGTAACTTTCTCAGTTGTCTGAGACCGCAGGTGGCTGAATTGTACCTGTGTTATAAAAATTGACACATGCAAGAATTACTGGCATTGAAAGACTTAGTCTATCCCACTTCCAGTTGATAAAAATTTTTTATTCACTTCAACTGAGTGTACATGCTACGGAAGTAGTACACAGCTGGTTAATGTGTTAATATAGCTGAATAGTTAATTCTATGTATATTGATAAATCTGCAGCCAGTTAAAACCTTAATAACGTTAAAAGCGAAGAAGCTCTTTTTCGACTGTTTTATATGCAGTCTCGAGTCTCATCAGTTAATTTTTTAATAAATAAAAAGTATTTATTTTTTAGATACTAATTATAAGTAATAGAAAATCATTTCCATGTGTCTTTTTTCCTGACTTTAAATATGTTTTAAATATGGTCTAAAAACCAGTGTGAGATACAACCTAAAATTCCAGTAGACACCATGTTGTGTTCTTACGGAAACATCTGATTTAGAACATGGAGTTTAATAGTTTTAAGTCAAACTCATAATACATTTGAATATGATTGCTGTATAGTAAGTAACATAAACGTCAAGAAAGATGGAACAGAACCATACAGTTACACTGCTTCATGGCATAATTGCATCTTTCTTCTTTTTTTTTTTCCCCTACTTTATGTAAACAAGAAGTCATCTCCAACATGGCTCTAGTATGACTTAACGTTTCTGGGAAAATACTTTCTCACTACCGAGAAGAGAGACTGTACATTTGATTTGTGAGAAATGTGGTTTAGTTTTCATTGCATTATCCTGTATTTTATTTTGTTTCAGCCACAGCAATGGCTTGCAGCTGGGTGACAAAAACTAGGCATTTCTTCTTTTTCTAGGTGTGGACACTCTCCTGTGTACCGTTCACGTGAGATGTCAGGTCGAGCCCTTGTTCCGTTTGTTATGGTAAATGAAGTACCACATACAGTGCTGTCATTGCTGGAGGGGCTTCCAGACTCCACCAGTCCTTGCATACGGCAGAATAATATTCATGGAACGCTTCTGCAAGTAAGTTTTTGGGGATTGTTTTGTTTATTTTGATTTGTTTTATACTGTGGGGGTTTTGTTGGATTTTTTTGGTCATACTTCACAGCCTGTAACACGCAACAAGTTGAGCTGAACATTCACGCGTTGCCACAACATGTGTGAAGACTGCTTTTGAGTCAATTCTATCAGATGATAAATGTGGAATGCACGTTTCAACCCTCATTAGAGGGCTGTAAGCTGTAAATATCAACATTTACATTTCATATAATGTTTCATCTCTGGAGATTAAAGTGCTTTGAGAGCAAATATCTTTATCTACACATATCTACAGAGAGATGTATGTGACTTGCCCAAACTCACGGAGCAAATCTGAAGCAAAACTGAACTCCCAGCACCAGTAGTATTGTAGATATTGAGACTTGCTACTTACTGACATGTTTATTTATCACTTCATTTGCTTTTCCTGCTACACCAGCAGCTTCCTGTGAGTTTGTACAAGTTGTGATAAGCTTTATGCTGTATTCTTCTGAAAACATTCTGGAGAACAGCTCGCTATCAGTTTGGAATCAGAAATTTCTTCATTCCCCATATATCGTTCCTTTGGTTTATGGCAGTCGGTTCACTGTGATTTTTAAGCTATCATGGTAATAAGTTACCTATTTTTATTGCCTGTTTTTCACAAGCCAACACCCTCCAACAAACCCATATTGTACATGATCAGCTCTGTTAGTCTGTCTTAGCTGGCAAGCTATCTGGGTAAACATTCCCTCTGTAAACTGTGTGGTGGGGTGTGTGTGATTTTGGGTTTGGTTTTTTAGTGTATCTTTGCCTGCATATTATTTCCGTTTAAAATCATGACCTTACAGGAAGCCTAGGACAGAGAAATGAGTTAAGTTGTTGAAGCTGTTACTGTCAACTTTACCTGTAAACGGTTTCAGCCAGTTGAATCTGGATTTGGATGACAATTGGTTACAGTGAAGCTTGTCACAGGGTGACATCATGTCCAGTCTTTTCTGCTCTGAAAAGCAGTCCGTTCACCTGCACGCATGCAAGTGCTTAGACCTGTGAGCTGCTGCATCTGCGTGGGAAGGAGGAGCTTGCCATAGCCAAATTACCAGTGCAGCCCTGGTGTGTCACAAAATTGCTGAACCTCCTGAAGCATTAGGAAGAGAGGGTTATGCCAACACAGAGAATTAAGTGTTTTCTCAGTCCAAAATGTTTATAACCCTGGTCGTGGGGTATGGACTGGCCGTAGCGTATAAAGCCACTGCCGCCTTCTTAGTGACCTGGGAAAAACAAACAATAATGGAGGGTTGGTTCTGAAAGACCCCAAAGGGTGATCCAGTGTTGCTAACATGATATTATGCATAGGTGCAGGGAGTTTTCCATACCTGTGAGATGGGAGATATTCTCAGGGTTTTAACCTGATTTTTTGTTAGTACTGAGCAGCTACTGGGAACTACTACTAAAATTGGTATTGCACCAGAGAGAGACGGGTGCTGCCAGAGTATCACATTCTCCAAAAAAGCGTCAGTTGTACCATAACAGTTCAGTGATGTTTGGTGTCTTGCGTTTGTCTTGGGCTTTGCTTTTATGACTTGTGAATCAAGGTTGTGCAACGTCTTCATTTAATACTTAAACAAATCTAGTGTCTGACTGAAATGCTGATATCTGTTGCTAGTTAAAAATAACAAAACATTCAGAGGAAGTACTGTAGGGTGATAAAGATGTGTAAAAAAAAAAAAAAAAAAGGCAGTGGTGTTTGAAGTTGTACCTCTAAAACACTAACACCAGGTAGTTAAACATGTTAGCATGTACCTCCTGTAAATAGTACAAAGAGCAAAGTACTGTGAATTTCAGAGGATGTTGGATGCATGTTTTCAGTTTCCTTTTTATCAATATAAGACGGGACTTGCAAAGGTGCTGCTAAGGCTCATTGAACTGTAGAAAATTGTTATGTGACTACTCATTGTTTCTCTGAAGACTTAGTTGAAGAGACAGTCATCTGGCAGTGTTTGAAACTGTTTGCCCTGCATTTCCATGACATGGTAGAGAATATATCTTCCTCTTTGATATAAAACCAAAACAAAAATCCCTACTAAAAAGAGTGAGTCTGTAATAAACTCAGCAAAATTTAGATTTTTCTGGCAATACAAGGCCAATATAATATGAAAATGTAATTCAGTAATTTCATTTGTTCAGTCACTTTAGAAGCTAAGTTCATTGCCTGATTTTTTTATTTCCATGTTCATATGCTGTCAAATCTTGAACAGAAAAGTTGGAATTATTCAGACTTAAAGCTTATGTGGCAGTGCCAAATGTAATGAATCTTGAAGACATATATCAGTTATGTTTCAGAGTTATGTAACTGCTTCATCTGTTGCAAACCAAATGTTAATTTGTAGAAAGATCATTCAAAAAGAGTTCAGCACGGAGTGCTTGTCCAAACATGGCCTGGTTTTCAAAATGCTGAGATTGACAAGGAGTGTTTTTTGACAGTGGTTGTGAATGTGTTGTGTTTAACTTCAGACTATTGCATTATGTGAAAACATGGCTTTTCCTCCCCAGTGTGATAGCTAACTATGTCTCAGTTTACATAGGAATATGAATATGCATGAGGATAAAATGATCTTATCGTTTACCTGTTTTAGAGAACAATTCTTTTCAAGAATTATCGAGGAGGAATACTGCTATTCTGTAACTGTTATGGAACTGATGATATTCTTCAAGGAGTAGTTCTGCATCATAATTAAATGCATTGACTTGACTAAGACAAAGACAAATATTTTCTGTGTTTAGTGTTTCCTTTATGAGTGTGGTTTCTGCTTCGCTCCATAATCCAAACTGCCATGGGGGACAGGGGGAGGGGGAGAGAGTCAAGTTCATAATCCGCAAGGAAACGCAGCAATCTTCTACTGGCCTTCTTGAATGATGAAATATCCCTGGCTTCTTTGGTTTTAAGATCTAGATTTTTTAGCTAATCAGTGAAAGGAAGAGCTCATCTACAGCTTTATGTAGAGACTTCTGGAAGGGAAGCCTTTATGTTTGTGAAACTTTTTACTTTTGGCAGTTGCCAAGCAAGTTAAAGTATTTTGGGTTTGTGAGGTATTCTTATCAGAGGATCAAATGGTTTTTTGACCTCCTGCCTCTTTCAGGTTGGAATTCCTGCAGTATGTATTCCATCTGTTCAGAATAATTGAGAAATTCAGAATTAAGCTGTAGTTAATTCAGAAATGTTGTATTAAATAACCTGCGCTTGCAATTAGTAATTTCAATGTACTTGTATGGCTCATAGTGGTATTTGTAAGCTGTGCAGGTAGGGACATGGTCTGCTTGCTCTTTTTGTGTCTGCATTTTTGTAGAAATGTCTAGTCTCATAGACAACAGCCTTAACTGGGTCTCTTAAAACTACAGTAAAGAAGACTGTGTTTTGAGTCCTGATGTTTATGAAAGCTTCCAGTCTTCAGTTTGTCTAATTCTGTGCCACTGCAATAAGCCTGAATGTCTTGAGCAAAACACTTGTTAGAGTCAAGAGTTAATCGAAGACCTCCAAACATTAGTAAAGCTCAAGGCGCACTTAAATTTAGAATTCATAGAGAGGGATCACGTGGAAATAAGCTCTAAGTGGAAAAAGGAATTATGGAGACCTGGTAGTTCTTCAAAGAAACGGTAACTCCAAAAGTAGGAATCCACCTAACACAGAATGGATAGAAAGTGTAATAACACACCAGCTTGGATAAATTAGCAGTTCTTTACTGAATGCAAACCAAGAAGAAACATATTGAAGCAAGAGCATGCAGAGAGGAAATTGGAAAGGCCAGGGCAAAAATTGGCTGTGGCCTTGAAGAGATTTCTACAGAAATACTTAGTCTTGGAAAATGGAGGCTATTGGTTGCTGATGTCTGAAAGGTATACTTTTCTCCATTAGTTCATTAACACAGTCAACTATGAGCTTAAATATTGGAGACTGCTTTCTAACATTAAGGATGCATTAATGTTCAGCACTTACAAATGATGGGTCTGCCATCATGTGTATAAGATTCTGCCTGGGCCTGGGAGATGGATAGATGATTGCTTGAGATTCCTGCCCATCTGCCCTTTTATTTTTATTTCCATAAGTCTGCACCTGATTAATTCTTATTTGCATAGATTTGTGAGTATAACACTCATAGTTTTTATTATTGTAGATGGTCTTGTGTAAACCATCAAAATTTTGACATAAATTACTCAAACTAGTTTTTAAGCATGTTATTGTAAATAAAGGGTTAAAATTATAAACATGAATTTTACTTAGATCGGAAATAACTGATCGAAACTTTGAACAGTTTTTATATACAATTTAGATAACATGTTCTGTACACTGACACTTTATACTGAACAGAGTCCAAGAAGGTGAGCTTCTGGACATACTAGGGAAGGAGAGCTTGGGCCAGTGTTATTCTTAACCATGGGTCTTACTACTGTAGACTGAGATGAAGATGACATTCAGTACCTCAGCCTTACCTCAGCCCGATTCATCTCCAGGTGGGCTTTGGCTTCCCTCACTGCATCTCTGCATGCTTACACAGTGTCTCTGTTTTCATCCCAGGTTACCTGTCCCTGTTTCCAGTTTATGTATACTCCCTTTCTATGTTTGAGTTTTGCCACGAGCTCCTTGTTCATCCATGCAGGCCTCCTGGCATATTTGCCTGACTTCTAGCTTGTTGGGATGGACTGCTCCTGAGCTTAGAGGGGAAGTAAGTGGTCCTTGAATATCAACTAAATTTCTTGGACCCCACTCCCTCCAGGACCTTATCCTACAGGATTCTGCCAAGCAGATCCAGGAAGTGGCCAAAATCTGCTTTCACGAAGTCCAGGGTTGTGATCTTGCTTTTTGTCCTGCTCCCTCCTCTCAGGATCCTGAACTCCACCATCTCATGGTCACTGCAGCCAAGTCTGCCTTTGACCTTCACAGCCTCAATGATTCATTCCTTGTTCGTCAGTATGAGGTCCAGCAGAGCACCTCTTCTTGTTGTCTCCCAGGAACCCCCTGGATTGTTTATGCTGTGCTGTGTTGGTCCTCCAGCAGATACCAGGGTGGTTGCAGTCCCCCATGAGGACCCAGGGCTGAAAATTGTTCTTCCTCGTTTGGTGGCCTGTAGCAGGTACCCACTACGCTGTCAGCCATATTGGTCTGCTCTGTAGTCCTTACCCTTAAGGTCCCAGCTGGCTCATCATCCATCACCAGGCAGAGCTCCATGTGTTCCAGCTGCTTTATCACATAGAGGACAACTCCATCTTCTCATCTTCCCTACTTTTCCTTCCTGAAGAGCCTGTATCCCTTCATTGCAGCACTCCAAACGTGTCAGCTATCCTATCTCCATGATCCCAACAAGATCACAGCCCTGCATCTGCACACAGACCCCTTAATTCCTCTGATTCTTTACACTCTTCCTTTGGGTGCTTTAAAGTAAAGAGAAGTTAAGCATCATTTGCCCAGAAAACAAGGCAGCAGCTTTAATCTGGTTGTAGATTATTTATGATCATTTAAAAAAACTCCCAAATGCATGAACTTTCAGACTGGTTTGCCAAGGAAAGCAGATGTTAGACTTCAGCTTTTGTTTTTATCTTGCGAGAATTGGTTAACATGATTGATGCTGGATTTCAAAGGCTGTGTGATATGCGTAGACCTAGAATTTAGTTGTTATTAGTGCAGTAGAATAGCAGCAGTATGACTGGAGCTTTCGGTCACAGTTCTGCACTCATTATTTTCCAGGAATCTCTTTCACATTTGTGCACTGGAAAAATCTGTACTTTAATGAGAGTGTACATACCCTTACATACTGTTCATATTGAGAATAATTCATTGGACAGCTGCAATTAATCACAGAGCAGGTGTAATTACTATTAAGGTTTATTTCTTTTTCAAATGAAACTGCACATCAATTGGGTCATTATCTTGTATGTTATCAGTTTGATCTTCCTCATGTTCACTTTGGCAAGCCTACAGTTTTGTATTTTTAGAACATACGAGATCAGGTAAATTAAAGTTATTAAAAGAAGCATTGTGTTTTCCTTTAACTTCTCTGTGCCTTATTTTGGACACATCTGAAATGTTGAAGGTGCTAACCTAGAGGTCTTGTGTGGAGTTATAACTAAACGCTGACATTGTCTAGCTTGAGAATGGAATACAGAACAGTACAAAAAATTTTTCTTCACTTACCTGTCCCATTCACTATGCAGTCCCATCTTTTTGGAGAGCATTTTGCATTCCCTTTGGCATCTTTTAGGCACAGATTAGGAGAAAGAAGGATTCAGTGACTTCTCCCTCATCATTTTCTGCTTGTCTATGAAGAGAGGGAACTACATGACTTTGTTTAAATGTGCGTGCTGCCTCCATTTGCACCCTCCATCAGGAGATGGATTGTACCATCCAAGATACAGCCTTTCGTAGAAGTTCCCAGCTGCACATATCTTTGAGGAACAATTTCTGGCTGGCAGCTGCATTGTTCGTGAAGACTATTTACATTTTTGGTGGTGTGTTCTACAAGCAAACAACTGCATAGAATAAAATAAAAAGCCTCTGCTGGCCTGTCGTGTCCTTGCAGGTGGATCCTTCCTGTTGTGACTGGTTTTGGTCACTGCTCTAACTCTGTCGCAGAAATTCTGCCTGGTCTGCTGTGGTCCCTTGGAAGATTTCCCTCCATTCCCCCATCTTCCCATCTGATGTCTGGTAGCTTCTTTTCCCCTCACTGCAGTCTTCCCACTTATTGCTATTACTTTGTCACTCCTACTGATTTATCCTAAAATTTGTTCCTGAAGCATATGCCAGTGTTTTGCATTGCAAGAGAAGAACAGTATCTCCTTCTGTCCAGGCGGTGCACAGGACCTGTACTTAAAGAAATACAAAATATAACTGGCAAGAGACAGATGAAACAGAGAGACGCTGTTATGCTTTTATGCAGGGTTAAAACTCCATGAAGATAAAAATGGAAATTCACTTACTTAATGTTGTTTAGAGTGTCATCAATCAGCAGTCAGCTACTCTTCACAAATTGTTACTCTTAATATCCAAATTTTCTCTACACATTGAATTTTCCCACAAAATTCTCTAGTTTCAATTAGCTAAATTGGTATTGTATCAGTAGGCTAACACAAAGAAGTGTTTTTGTTTGGTATTTTTTTGTGTTCACTAATTCAAACAGTTTTGTTTGGCATATTGATGCAAAGTCTTGTGCAAGGAATGTTGGTCTGAGTTCTTGAACTTTCTTTTGTTTTGCTTTTGAAACCAGAAGCACTGTTGTCTCAAATCTAAAGAACAGACTGAATCACATCAACTTAGTCAGTTGCATGTGACAAAAATTAGACTTAATAGGAGACAGAGGTCTTCATAACTCTTTACATTAATTAACATTCATTTAAAAGATTAAATTTCCCACTGACTTCAGTGGGACAAGAAATTAGCAGTTACTATTTTTCAGGGAATAGCAGCATCCTATAGAATGAGACTCATCTTTCTGAAAATACTTTACAATGAAAGAATCTAGGATCCCTGTATTAAAAAATAATAGTATGATTAAAAAACCTGCATAGGTGCATGGCAGATTTTTCTGCCGTCTGTACTGGGCTCTTATGAAAGTAATTTACTGATTCTGTTTTTTCTTTATGGAGTTTATTGAATACGGCAAGTTTTGTGCAATGGTCGAACTTCAAACTGTCAACTCTTTGAATATGCTGATGTTTTACATATTAATGGGGAGCTGGAAGAGGTGATTTAAAGATGGAAGAATTGATTTAAAGGATGGTTGGAGACTTCGTTAAAGCAGCAAAAGAACAAGACAAGAACATAACCTGAGAATAGCCATACTGGCTCATGCAAAGATTTGTCTGAGTCAGCGTGCTGCTTTCAGCAAGGACCGATAGCACAAGCCCAGGAAAAAGAGTAAGACAGATCAAGCAGCTGGAGGAACATCTGTGTGTGCTGTCTTAGAGTACGCTTGAGCCAGAGATGTATGGACGTGACTTTGTTGAAGATAAAAATTAAGTACATAGTTGTACTGATGAAAAGAAGCAGTTGATAATGAGAATATCAATATGTTAGGAAGTTTAATTATCTAGAGGAGCTGTATGAAGACAGATTGTTGTTGATGAAAGTAGAGCCTGCCTAATGAATGTGGATGCCTTTTTCCTTCCTTTGAGAGGAGGAGGATTTCAGCCTAAGTTGCTACAAAGGAAGGTCAAGATTCAGGTATTTGAGATTACGATCACTCTCATGTTTTATGAGTTTAATACTTGGACACTTACTCAGAGGAATAAAGACAATTTAAATAAATATGAGCATTTGAAAATAAAGCAGAGAAGAATGATGCATGAAGAAGAGCTAGCAAGCAATCACAGGACCCTCTTTATTACAGGACTGAATAGGTAATAAAAACCCACAGACTCCAGTGGTTAGGGTGAGAATATGAGAACAGGAGACAAATTAGGCAAATAGATTTTGAAGGTCGTTCTTGGATGTTGGCCCTTGTGGCTGAGTGAAAGAGAGAGGTATATCACTCTTTAGCTTGACCTAAAAATCCTTAATGTAAATTACCAGCAGGGGTGTCAGTGACCATTTTTTTTCCTGTTTTGTTTTGAAGACAAAGGATCTCAAGGGTCTGAGGGAATGAATGGGGAAGTAGCATATTGTTTATTTGGCTTTATTCAGTAGCACAGAAACACCGACTATGGTGAATTACATTTTATTTGGCTTGGCAATGAAGTTTGATGTGTAGCAGTTCAACGTTGGCTTATAAAAACTTAATATAGTAAACAAATGTTACATTATCTACAGATCAAAGAAAAAAAACCTGCTATAATTAAATGTTTTCCAGTGAAACTTCCTTCCAGCTGTTTCTTTTCTAAGCTCAGTTTTTAGTGTTCAAGATAAGCCTTACTTTTAAGATTAGTACAAAGAGTAAAGAAATATTTATGTCAGGTTGAAAACATACTCACTTATATGTAGCCGGCAATAACAGAACAGTTGTCTCATTTCTTCATGTTGTAAATTATTATTAACTGTTACATAGGAGTACACTGATATAAGGAGACAGTAAGCATTTGAGAACAAGATTTGTATTTATGAGTGCAACTAAGTTCCAAGAATGGGAGGAGGCAAGTCTGAAAGAAAATCATTGATGAGGTTTTGCCAGAGGTTTTCATCCAACTACTTTTTTTTTTTTTTTTTTTGTAAAAAACCTCATGTGGTAGTGCTAATTGGGTGGGCAAATCTGCTAGTTGGACATTGCTTTGAAGTTGCTTTAACTGTAATTAGTAATGCTCCCAAATATTGTGTCTCTGACTTCCTAAGACATGTCACTAGTTTTGAAAAGGGCATAGATTTAGGCAGCTCTTACAACTCTATTAGGTCTTTTCATTCAGATTCTGCGTCATTATTGAGTTCCTTCCTACAGCGACTAAGGATAGGCAGAGATGCTATTGTTGTAAACCTTGTGTTCATATCTTTGAAGTTTGAAAAAAAAACTGTGGTTTTAGTACAAAATAAGCAATATTCATCAATTAGTGAAAACATGGCTGCTGCTGGTTTTGAGAAGTAATTATACTAAGGACTACTCTGAGTTGTGCTGGGGATGATGTGACAGTTGCCCTCTCTATAAAGTGGAATGGATGGCCTGATGGATGCAGGGAGAGACCCCTGCTCTAGATTTTAACGCCTATTACTCTGGGTATGCTAAGCAGTTGCTATGCGAATGTTTTGGCCTCCTTGATCCAGTGTACCTACTACCACTCCTGAATGAATAAAAGCTCCAGCAACCCATGTTGCTAGCAGAGGTTGCTGGGTGGCTGTGTGTGTGGCCATTTGAGGTAGCATGCCTGGTGTTCAGTTACAGCTATAGAGCATCACTAGCATTCAGCTAGCTTCTCTTGTTGTGTCTTGGATAGATGTGCAGTGATTGAAAACACTATATACAAACATGGTTATACAGGACAACTTTAGGATTAGGATTAAACTAAGCAAAGATAAATCCTCCTATAAGTACAGTTTTCACAATGGATAGATCATTTTCTTTTTAGATGACGGTGATGTTAGAATCAAATACTGTTGGCACAGTGTTCTACTTTTTACTACTTAAATCTTCTTGAAGAGAGTTGAACTGTTTTAGGCACTGGCTGGTTAACTTGATTTAGACCTCCCAGAACAACAATTGAACTCTTGTGAAGTCTAAATTTAAGTGTTCAATTCTATGCATATTTCTTGCACCTGTTTTGTATTATGAATCTTTAAGTATCCCTCATGATTAGTCAGGAAAGCAATCCTATCACTCTGTCACAGACAGAGGATGTTTTTACAGTTGGGAAGGGAAAAGTTGAAACTTGTAAAGTGTACTGAAGATATAATATTCTCCTAGGTGGTGCAGTGGATTAATTTAGTACTCCGTAGAGTTCATTTTCCATCTCCAAAAATATGTTTTCAATCCCACCCGCACAGGTTTTTTTTCCCCTCTTCCTTTTGATCTAGAAACCATGTCTTTAAAACTTTCATGGCCAAAAAAAAGATAATACTGGATACACTTCCTGGATATATTTTTAAAAATACCCATCCACGATAAGTTCTGACTGCTTGAGGATGTATAAAAAATATTTATGAACAGTGAGGGCTTTTTACTATGCTCTATGTTTTCAGAAGTTCAGGCTATAGTGAGAAACGTGGGAAGGCACCTTTGGTTTTTGGAAGCTTTCTCTGCCTGTTTACAAAGGAGAAGAATACCCTCCATGAAAGGAGGAGAAAGCTGGAAAAATTGGTATTTAAAAGAATGCTGGATGGGAGAAGTGAATGGAGAGGGATGAGTGATTTTAAGTGGATAACTACTCAGTAAGTCTTACTTATACTGAAGGCCAGGATGCAAGAATCTCAAATAGTGGAACAAAAAATTGAAAGGAGGAGAGGAGGAAAAACCTGGAAATCTAAGAAAATGAAACAAAGTAAACAGAGGACAAGAATAAGACACTTCCAAGGTGTGAAAATCAATTTCAAAGTGTTCATGAGTCCAATTAGAATTTTTTGAATGAATGTAGTGTACTTTTCCCTTCTTCAACCAAGTTGAAAGCATGTTACTTGCTTTACCTTTTTTTTTTCTGTTTATATGTCACAGGGATTTTTTGCAGTAGTGTTTTACCACTGTTTTTTTCCTTGGTTTTATTAATTTAATGATTTTAGAATATCTGCATTTCTGAAGTAGTTATTGTTACGGTGCTAAAATTTTCGAAGAACAGTTTTCATGTGGCTGTTTGACTTAGTGGTTTTTTTCACTTGGGCTCTAAACAACTCTTAATCTGAACTGATGGCATACTCTGGAAATGTGTCCCTCTGATGCTGTTTAATCACGGGCCAGAAGAGAATGGGAAATGGATATCCAGGCTGAGGAAGGATTGTACAGAAATTTGACTGACATAAAGAAACTACCGAGGACAGAAATTTTTATGTGGGGACGGAACTAACAAGAAGAAGCTGTCTCATACTTGTAATGTGTGATGGAGGGTTTTTTTGGAGACGTAGGGGTGGTGTTTTACTGTAAGGGTCTATCTGTATGTTTTGCTTTTAGGTCAGGGGCTATGTGGGGAGCAATGGTCTATTGAAAGAGGATTTGTTTTCCACTGTCTAGTATAACATACTCCCAGTTCTGGGGCATTGCTGCTAAAACCTTCAATGAATAATGTGGCTTCTGAGTATAAAAATATCTGGAATATCAAAAATGCAGCTTCCAGTGGAGCTGCAGGCAGCTCTTAGACTTGAAGTACCCTGCAGAGCCTTCGTCAGGTCCTCAAAACAGCCTAGGTCTGGTCTAACTGCAGAAGAGGGCAAGGGGGTTGCCAAGAGGGTGATAGGGATGCTTCTAAATTTATCACCTGTCAAGGTCCCTCCTTTTCTCTGCTCCTTCCTTCATAAAAAGTGCCAGTGGTCTCTGGATCATCAGAGTTGCCTTGATGTTTGGGAGTGTGGAAACCTCCCACACAGCTTCAAGCAAGCAAAGAATGAATGAGGCTTCTGAAGGCATGATAACCAGCAGGTGCTTCTATTCCTCCCTCATTCCTTCTCAGACTTGCACCTCTGTTCTCTCTCCCCATTTCCCCTGGCACCCTCACTATCGACTCCCTCCTGACTGCTCTTGCTTCAGGTGCTTACTCCTCCATACCTCTGTTCTGGACCACATCTTCTTTTAAAGAGTAGCTGCTGTCCTGGTATGTTCTTGCTTATTGCAGTAGGGTTATTACCGTGCTGTCCGAGGTGCGTGTCGAATGTATCCATATATTGACTGTTACTCAAAAGTGTATACTTTAGATTCAGTACATCTTCTCATCTACAATGAATGCCTTAGTCTGGGTTTGGCAGAGACCTCTCCAGATTGTAGTAGTTCATTCTGGACGGTTTTTATTGTGGAAAATAAATAATGGTTATTAATTTTTTCCTCAAATATACACAGTTATTTCCATAGATGCAGAAAGGTCTTTGTGTCAAAAGTGGGTGTTGGGAAAGCTTTAAACCTTGGAAATCAGGTTTGTCCTTTTTTTGGTGCAAATGCACCAACAATAAGATCAAAACTTCTGTTTTACTACAAGAAATCACTTAGGAATCCAGCACATAAATATTTACGACCTAGATGAAAGATACTGGGCATTTATAGTTCATACTGAGTTTGACTTCAGTACAGTTGAAGATTCTTAGCACCTTTTCTTCCTTTCCACAGTCAAAATGCATGCATTTGTTTAGCTTTATAATATTAAGTTGCTATTCTTCAAGGAAAAAATAGTTTAAGGTAGGAAAAGCCAACTTAAAACTTCTCTTGTTCCCCACAAAACACTTTTATAGCAAACAAAATGCCTATTATGTACTCATCTCACATTTGTAAATTGCAACAAATCTTTCATTTATTCTTCTTTGTTTTTCTGACTGTCTTGTTTCATTGGTGAAACAGACACCACTGGCAACTAGAACAGGAAACTGTAGAGACACTAATAATCACTTTTTTCCAACGGAAATATAAATGGAGCTATTCTTGAGTGTGTGTTTGACTTGTTTCTTTTCATTCTAATTTTTTTACTTATTAAGTCATTTTATGCCATAAGAAATACCAGCTCGAGCCTTTGCTCTTTGGAATGGAGTCAAGACAAATGAGAAATTTTAAATTGTATTGTCAATATATTACATGAAACACACTACATACTTCATACTTTTTAGGTTACTATGTTAATACAAAAGTAATTGATACCATCATAGAAATACATGTGTGCCATGGTGATGCTGCTGTTGTCCCATCTAGTGAATACTACCCCCTTCCAGAAAAGCCTAAGGAAGGTGTAGAGGTGGACATTAGTAACACTCTAAAAGACTTCACATATACATCTTGTTGCCAAATAGTTGTTGTTATTAATAGTTGTTATATACTTAGTTGTTAAATAATAAGTTGTAAAATACTTAAAAGGGAGGGTGCCAGGGGGATGCGAACGGTCTTTTTTCAGTGGTGCCCAGTGATAGGACAAGAGGGAACGGGCACAAACTTGAATATAGGAAGTTCCATCTTAACATGAGGTGGAACTTACTTACTTTGAGGGTGGCAGAGCACTGGCACAGGCTGCCCAGAGAGGTGGTGGGGTCTCCCACTCTGGAGACATTCAAAACCCGCCTGGATGCTGTCCCTGTGCAACCTGCTGTAGGTGACCCTGCTCTGGTGGGGGGGATAGGCTAGATGATCTCCAGAGGTCCCTTCCAACCCTGACCATTCTGTGATTCTGTGTGATTTCCTGATGTAACATCTAATAAAAACCATATGCTGTATGTGTGTATTCTGTGTTGCAGCATAAATCTGCAGCCCATAGATAGGTCCTGAAGCATTTCAAAAGGACAAGTCTTGGTGTAATCACCTTTGGGTACTTCTCTCTGATAGACTGGTTGCGCAGGCAGGATTTCAAACCTCTGTGGTGGTACTAGTTACTGTTGCATTAAAACTGACCTTAAAAAGAATGAAGTGCATCAATTGCTTCCAGCAGTAGAAATGCCCTTTTATTTGTTTGCTGTTCTAAGTCAATCATTTATACTTCTGAATTATCATATTGTAAGAAATTATTTCAAAATTAATCAAACTAAAGTAGATTCTGTAGATATTAGGAACTGATGAGGTAATACTCTTATGACTGTACTTATTTCTCTTGGATTATTGTATTCTGTGAGACAGTTAAAAAGTATATTACAGCATCAGGCATCTTCTGTTGTCAGAAGTGAAAGAAAGAGGTTATAAAAGCCAAAATGAGCATTTTATGTTTAACTAGTTTTAATATATAAAATACGGCTTCTTGGCATTCAGTGGTCACTGGGGAGAGAAAAAAAAGCTGTCTTTGTAACCTCATATTGCCTTTAGCATTAAAAGCATAACACTGTTTTCCCTAAAAAAAAAAAATACAAACTGTTGGTAACAGTGGTAGATACACGGCATTAAAGAAGGAGATAGAACTACAAAGTAATGTAACCCTTAGAGAGTTGTTTCATGTTCTTCATTTTTCTGAAAAGCCTTATTGCCCTCTTGGATAGTTAAAAAGTTATTTTTAAGTTAAAGACCTTTCAGGGAGAAACATTGAATATATACGGTATTGTCATTTTAATGTAATCTGACATAAGCATCAATAGTTTTAATGACATTTAAAGCTATTTTCAGTATTGAATAATGTGGTAATTTGTGAACAGTTGAACAAGAAGTTCATTTCATGTCAACTTTAATTTGTGAACTTCCATGATCGCATGGTCCAAAGAAATGATCTCATCCTAAATATTTCGTAAGTCGAGTTGTGGATGTTGTTAAATTTATCATTTCCAGCTCTCAAAGTATTACTGCAGTAATTTCTTGGGTTTTTTACTCTCTCAGAGTGTGGTCATCTTTGATATTAATAGTCAGATTTCCTCAGAAAAAGAGGTGTTCATAAGCACCACAGCTTTTGACACTTTTTCCATCAATGTTTGACTAACTCAGTTTTGCTAATGTTTTTCCATCAGCCTTTTCCTTTTGGAGGAATTTATGTTCCATTTGACTCTTATCTTTTAATTCAGTTTTATTTCAGTGATACTGATAAAGATTACATAGGACAACAAGAAGGGCTTAGAAGTTGGGAATCAGTCATATATATTTTTTTCATTCAGTCGGTACATGAATGAGGCTTATAATGGCTTTATCTACATGGGTGATCCCTGGGGTTTCATAGAAACAGCTTTGGTGAATAGAATTGCAGTATCATGATTAGCCATGAAAATCCTCAGAACAATTGCAGCATAAAACGTAAGCATAAAACACTTCAGGGAAGTCACTGGGTGGGGGACAATGCCATTAAATTTTGATGTCACGTGTCATGAGCAGGAGGCGTTTATTGTCACATACTTGTAACTGAATTCCTAGAGAAGCTTGATTTCCATCTTTTTTTCTTGGGGAAAAAAGGAAAAAATGGGTTATTTTGGGTGGCAGATATGATATTTGTCCAATTTGTACAGTGACTAAAGTGGAGAACTAGGTGGTAAATTTGAGGGAATTTTTATTTTCTTTCAAGGTTTGTAATACCAAACATTCATACTCAGTAGTGTTACTGTGTTGTACACAATGCTATCAGTAGGGGATCTCTTCTTAGATTGTTGTAGTGAAAACCATAATGTCATCAATAAGTATTTTATTTTGACCTTTTAAGCTGTTTAACAAAAAGCTTTACTCTGTTGTCATCTGTACGTTGCTAGGAGAGCACTCATCCTCCTTAACATTAAGTAAATAAATAAATATGAGGACTCCCCTATTGCAGCTGGTTGATAATTTTTAATAAGTTGTAAGGCCAAGAAGAGTGATAAAGTGCACAGAAAAGGCTTTAACAGTATTTGGAGAGGGGAAAAGGGGAACTTGGTTTCAAATAAAGTTTTCTTGTTTTTCCAAGTGGTTAACTTGTGGAATTTAACTAAACTCCTAAGCTACCTCAATGGATTCAGTAATTTCTGACAACATCATCTTACTAATTCATTTTGTTGTCCTTTTTGCCAAATTGAAATATTTTTAGAGTTTGAGTTTATTTGAGGCAATCATACTTCATACGGTTATATGTGCTTTACTGTAATTTTATTTCTGTAGTAAATTTTACTGCGTCCAAAAAAAAAAAAAATGTGTTATGTGATGATCCTTCAACATAAACCATCAATCCCCAGTGAAATCTGTTAATGACCAAGATCACGGATACCTTGTGATCCGGATTTAGGACAGGATGGCACAGACACCTCTACGACTCTAAAAGATTGCAACACTGTGATAAAGGAGATATGCATAAGATCTGTGTGATGAGGATTCTGTGTGGCACCTTTTTGCAGCTTTATTTATGTTTATCAGAGGTTATGAACAAAGTAACGGGATCATATGAGCGAGAGAGTAGTGGTGGCTTCCACTCGTTTCTCTTCTACCAAATTTGGACTGTGAAGTGACTTAAAACTGCAGGCTCTCCCTGGATTCCAGTGTAGTTTACCTAAAGGTAGTGAACAGAACGTGTTTAATCTCTTAACTAAAGAAACTTGATTTTAGTGGGTGCTGTTGCAATTGCAGCTACTGGTAAGGTACAAAAGTGACAGGACACTGGCTGTGGAGTGGTAGGTGGAGATGAACGCAGGCAAGACCAAACTTGTACTCTTTGTGAGGGGGAAGGACACTAAAGAACCCATTGAGATACTCTGACCATCTTGTGTTTGGTGTCTATTTGCAAAAAAAGGGTATGAAGTATCCTGATAGTTCCTTGCATCACTGATACAGAAATGATTTTCAGCTGTCTTGAGCAAATCTGGCATGTAGCAAAGTGGGAGCATTGCCTTGTTGTTGCTCGCGTCGCCAGTTTTGAGGCTTTAATGCCAGAGGATTTCTGTGGGCTTGTGTTCTGCAAACAGCTTCTACGCAGCAGTCCACTTCCAGCTGATCACCACTAGCTCTCTGCTGGGTGTTGCAGCCACCGCAGACCAGCTGGTGGTCCTCCCTGAGCCATTTAAGTAAAAAGGAGTAAGATTTGCTCAATTTAAATAATAGGCCTCTGCTAACCTAACTGATCCGACTGAAGGGAGTGGAGAGTTTGCTTTCATTAAAAGAAGCCTTGCAAGGAGGTTTGAAGTTCTCAGACTTCA
>NW_009647437.1:1095780-1105463 GCF_000708025.1 Charadrius vociferus | reverse complement strand
AGCAGGATGCAGCATTGAACAAGTTGTGGGCATGGTAACGTGTACCCTTGGTACCGCTGTGTTCAGAAGGCAACCTCTGTGCAGTTCAATATCTGAAGCAAGTGGAGGGTTAAGTTTAGAAAACCGTTCTTGGAACTCTTTTTAGGGACAGTGAGACAGCTGTGGTCCTCTGGGATAATAAAATCAAAGGCAACCATGGGCAAATGCTGGAGAAGGTGGTCTTGAGTACGGAAATGCATTGGAAGAACTTGCTATGCAAAAGAACTTTCTGCTATAAAAACTGTTGCTGTTGACATTCCCTTTTGTTAAAAACACATCTTACCAATTGCATGCGAGTGGAAGAGGGAAGGGGAAAAATAGTAATAAAGAACAGATCTTCCTGAACAGCTTCTAATGCCTCTGAAGAGAAGAGCCCCAGCAAATGTCATCATTTTTCTTTGGAACTTGTCTGTTACTGGTGAATTTGCAGAGACGGCATTCGTCTGCTGTGATGCTGCTGGTTGTAAAACAAAGTGCGTGAGCTTACTAGAGTTCAGGAAATGTTTGATAGCTTTGAATTTGGCACTTCCTGTGATAGCGTAGGATGCTTGTTTGTCCGGGGAAAAAATCCACAAGGCAATGAAACTTTGTGGCTAATTAGAATCAGAAGGAATATTTGAGCTGTTTTGGGGAGATGTAATCAGCTGGCCGGCTAGCGAGATTAAACTTTGGGAACAAAAGAGAAATATATTGCAGGTAGAATTCCAAGTGTTCAAAGCAGAGATGCAAAATTCATTAATGTTTTTCTCTGATTATGCAGTTAGCCTTTTCCTTGCCCTTAAGTTTACCTTGGCTAGGGCACTTGTAGTTAAATGGCACTGTGAAAATTACTGGAAAACATTAACATTAACTTGTTATTGTAAGCTGACATCATGCTGAGCCTGATGGGAAGTAAAAATTTATAAATAGCTTGTCCATATGCGTAAGGCAAAAATCTGCTGACTTTCAGCAGTAGCATGATTCATGTATTTGCTGTAGTTTAAATTTCATCAGAAGTTATCTATGTTTCTGTCTAGTTTTGAAAAGTATACGAAACCAGTAGAAAACTTTAGGAATATCAGTGGTCCGAAGCTGATGAACTCTGAGGAAATACTGTCAATATTTTCTGTGTGGTTTTGGTTGTACAGTCTTCATCTTACTGGCGCATATGTGTTCTTCCCACTGTTTTCTCTGGAGAGCAAAGTGCTTTCAAAAAAGTGTACTTAAAGCATAATTCAGTCGTTTTTTCCTCTCCACATAAATTCTCATGCACATGCTTCCTATCTGTGAACGGGAACTTAAAGGATCTGAGTTAAGTCTGTCTCTGGGGTGCATCCCCTGTAGATTTTAATTAAATCACTTAATCGCATTGTTTCCTTGCCGGCAAGACTTTCTTCTATAATAATCCTTTTGGAATACGGGGAGCGAGGGGAGGCAGGGAGAGACTACAAAAATCGAGAAGCAATATGCCATTACTTAAGTAAAAGCTTTATTTCTTTGTCATTCATGGAAAAGGAGTAAAAGGATGATATGTATTTTGGGAAGCCAGTCCTCTTCTCTCTCAGATGATCTTCCTTGTTGGAAAGTGGCTGTATCCACATCCTCCTGTGCCGAATGCTACTGTCTTGTAGTACAGTGAGACTGAAAATATAGGAGGGCTGTTTGGCTGAGGATTGTCTTTTCCCTCTCATGGTACAGCTCAGTGGGATCCTCTTACATGAATTACTTTGTAGATGTTACCGTAATTAAAAAAGAAAGAGTTTGCATTACATGCACCTTCTTTTGTGCTGCTGCAGCCTTTGTAAAGCTGAACTACCCATCATTAATGTTTACATTTGGGATTCAGTTAGACTTACCTACAAGTTAAGCCCGCACATTAGCTATATTGTCTTGACATGAAGTTACTTCTACTACATGTTTCAGTTGCAGGTTCCTTTTTTGTAGGGGTAATTTTGACAGAAGAAAATTCTTGAGGTCTACCTCTGTTAGGCTACGATGAGGGGTATGGCATTTGAGTTCAGGGTCTGGGCACCAGCACGGATGGTGTTTGATGTATCTGTATAGCTGTAGCCCCTAATGTCCCCGTTGTTACCAGCAACTAACTGTGTGAGAAATTTCTTTAAGGGAGGGGCTTTTTCCCTGTTATTTGCACTCGGAAGAGAGGTGCAGCAATCCCTGCCATGGAAGAACAAGCGAAGTTAACCGGCTTTATAATGTTAGCATAGAGTTCAGAAAAAAAGAGTGCAGTTGGCAATACTGAGTTCCTCAGTTGTAAGTGGAGCCATTAAAAGTGACAATATGCTTGTAAATAAACAGCAATGGAAGGGGAAGTTGATCCTCGTACACAGAGGCATGTACAGTGACAGGTTAGTACTGACTTGATGTATGAATGGGGAAAAGCTTCTGGAAGATGTAATATGACCCTGGAAAGCACCATCTCTTTTGTGTTTGTGTGTGTGTGGGTATAGCTACCTGCACTTGGACATTTAATGCAAATTATTGCTCAGACTTCAGAAATACTGAGTGTTTTTCTTTTGTTTGAGACGCCTATATAGGTATTTTCTCGTCTGCATGCTTAAAATCATTAGGTGAGAGAAGAAAATTGTTTTCTGAAGCTGCAAGTTTCACTTCACTTTGTGCTATGATGTGAATTTAGGAAATAAAAGCAACAAATCGATGTAGCTTGCTTCTGATTATTTTGTCAGCTTGTGTGTTAATGTAGACATTCCTGAGACAGAAGATCACCTCTGCTGAGACGAGCAAAGCCACAGGGTCACGTAGCAGTGAACTTCTGAGCACGTTTTATAACATGTTCATACTGACTGTGTCTCTTACACATCAGCTTCTTAGTGTCAGTGGCATAGCAGTATCCTTTAATATTCTTCCTAACTGTAAATATCCCTCAGTAAACAAGGGTGTGTACCTTGGTCTTTTATTTGCTTTTTGTCTCCATGCGGACATGTGCAGGATAACTGTGTTAAGAGGACATAGTCTGGGAAAGAATAATTTCAAATTGTTTTAACACCACCCCCAAAAAAACAAAAAGGAAAAAAAGCTGTGGAAAGGAGGGGGCAATCCTTTGAGGTAGCTGGATTAAGACAGTGGTGGGTGCGTTTTTATGAAGGCAGGGTATAGACTTGAAAGAGGAGACTTCATTGTATCCTTCCTACTGTTTCTTCTGATCAGAACTACAGGCTGAGCATAATTTTTAACTGTTTGCAACATACGGTCTGGTCTGTTCATTTCTCTTGACTTCCACGTTTTGGTTACATGCCGCTGGGAAGATAATAGGTATATTTGCAGAGAGCAGAAATGCCACCAGCTTCACAGCATCCTCTTTCATCTCTGGTCAAGCTGGCTGCTTAGGAGGATTTGTGCGAGACCCTTACTCCTCAGTCAGCTTTGCCTTTTCCTACCGCCCTCCGCTTATTGTGCTTTTCTGTTTTCTCATCAGCTAATCTGTCCGCAGGTCTTTTGGTTAGGCTTCTCTGCCCAGCACATGTACCTTTAGTTATAAGATAAATGATAGCTTAAAGAAGTATCTTAAATCCTAATGCTAAAAAGTCCTAATAATTACAAAGTCAGACTTGGTGTCAGGTTTCTGTGCAAATAGGCAAACAGTATACTTTAAAGAGAAAATTCAGCTAGGACTTTCAAGTAAATAACACTAACGAATATGATGTTAGCTGGCAGCAAACTTCTCATTGTTTTGTTTTCTCCTAATGCAGAGTTTGAGTTGCATACGCAAATTTTATGCTGGAATTCAATTTTACCCGGACTAAAATAGGAAGAGAAACCTAATAAAAATGGTATTGCAAGAACCTTGACCTGTGAAATTTCACTTTTGTTGGTTTATTTTGGACAAAAGCAGGAGTTTATCTTCAGTTTTAACAACACATTTTTAATAATGAATGGTTTCTTGTATGTATCTGTCACTGAGAAGAAAGCTACTTTGCTATTTTTCAGCATTTTGTACCTTTTATTGGTTATGGCACATCCATAATTTTCAGATTATTAAACTGCTTTGTTATTCTTGCTCAGTTATATGGAGTTAACTAGTATTGTATTTTTATTCATAACTTTAGATGCTTTCATACCTTATTTTACAACTTCTTAATTCAATCAAAACATGCTTGCCTGTATTTTAATTAAAACAACTTGATTCTTTTATAAACCTGGCTTTATGAATTTTGATGGATATATTTGGAAGAAAGATTTAAAAGCCCTACTTTCTCATGAATAATAAACCAAAATTGTGTAATAAGATGATGAAATGTGCTGACAAAACAAAGCTGAAATTATGGAAAAATTGAATTGAGAACCAGGTGTTGCTTTAAAGGAAGAAAAAAACTTTATACAGTTATCAGAAAAATATTTGCAAAGGGAAATATTTCAGCTTCAGACTCTTTATTAATTCATACAAAAACAAATTTGAGGAAGCAATATTCATATATAGTAATCATATAATTTATATTTGGCAGAAATAATAATCTGATCTGTAGTTGTGAAATTGCCATCATGAAATTAAAGACTTCAAAGAAGGGAGGTGGTAAGAACAAAGGGTGATGTCTATAATAATCTGGCATATATAAATGATCCAGGACTATGAGAACAATGCAATAAATGATGGCTTTTCAAACACATTTGTTGGGAGATGGCAAGAGAATTGTAAATATTTGAAGTTCCTCTTCAATATATTGTAATATAAATATGGAAATAAATACAGAATATTTACTCTGCTCTCTCCCCCTCCCTTTCCCCCCCAATGCCTTATTCTCTCTGTTTTTCTCCTCATTAAATACCTCAGGTGAAGGAAAGTCTTAACGTTTGTAATAGAGTTGATCTATTCACAGAGTTGCTAAACTTGAGTGTGGCAGAGGACGAATCCTATGCTGTGAGAAGGCACAGGGGGGCCACCAGCACTGTCTGGCGCAATGCCTTTGTGTGCCGTGGTTCTGTACTAACTTTAAACTATTACCCTGCAACTTGTACAGCTGCTTTTGTTTGCCAGAGTAGCATGAACTGCAAGGACTGTGTTCATACCGTACTTGCTGGTGATAAAATATTACATTTATTTTCCACAAATATCTCCACAAACTCTCCCTTCTATTTTTGTATAGATATCTTCTTGGAAAACTGGGGGGATGTAGTTGAGGTTTTTAGTCCCATTTTAATTATCGCACTGGCACTTTTCATCTTTAAGAAAAAAGGGATTTTTAGGGCTTGTTTTTGCCTAGAGATAATTATTGTAACTTTGAACTTTTTATCATGCTAATAAAAATGCCTTCACCTGTCACAGCAGCTTGCCAGTTTTTATCTACATGGTCATAGTAAAAAAATGAAAAATTGAGCCTCACTTTCAGAATACAGAGATAACTTGGCAGTTGTATTTCTCATACAAGAAGAATAAAATTTTATCTGCCTTTAAATTAGAGAAGAAAAGGAAAAACATGTTTGAGTTTTTCTCACTAGCCTGTTAATACTCGGGCAAAAGCTTTTGATGGAACAATTCCGAAAAATCACATTTAGCTTAGTGCAGTAATCTCCTTATTGCTGCCATTTTGCATATACCCTTTTTTGGCTTTCCTTGTTGCTGCAACCTCCATAGCTTGGTGAGTGGCATATTTTTCCAAGCTTAGTATTTACACAGTGTTCTCTTTCAGCTGGTGAAACCTTTGTATTGTTTCTGTTTCTTTTAGGGAGTTAAATGATATATGCTGGGCATGTACAGTTAGGGTGATGCGAGTTTGCTGCCTTTTTTTTTTTGTTTTTTTTTTATTTCCAGAAGCACTGAAATGAACACTGGGAGCATTGTTTCGGTCTTACACTTAGGAATGTGAATATTTGTACTGTATACTTAATTTCATCCAAATATAGCTGAGGGCATGCATGCAGAAGTTTCTATTGCTTCGGGTCAGCTTAAGGGGAGAAAAGTTTAACTTTGCTACTTCACTGAGAAGTGTGCAATTATATAACATTCAACGTGGGTTTGGAAAATCTGATTGTTTAAAAAGGCACTTTGTGCAGGAACATGTTGAAGGCTGTGTTCTCTTTTAAATATGAACATGTGATGCATGCGCACCAAATATCCACCTAATCATTATTTCATGTCTGAAGTTGAAAGTTTATTGTAAATTTCAGAAACCTTAGTTCCTCCATCAAAATTAATGCTAATGCTACAAAACGTTAATTTTAATTTGTTAGGCAGAAAGTGTGTCACAACTTTGTGGCTATTAAAAGGTGGTGTTATATTTGCAGTGTTTGGGAGTGGCATGGGGATCTCTGTACGTATGCAGGAGAACTCTTCACATCAAAAAAATTTAAAGGCGCTTGCTAACTTTTGTGGTTTGTACAAGTTTTCATCCACCATTGCATTGCTTCATTATTCTAATAGTGTATTCCACAGCTTGAATACAGCACTTTGATCTGATATGAGAGCTTCTAAAGATAATGATCAGCTTCATATCATACCAAAGTTGATGTGGGGGAGAAAAATGTCTCTTCTTGCTTCTCATGTTTTATATTTTTGACTTAGCCGATATCTCATTTAAGTATTTATTTTTTCAAAAAAGTAATGTGCATTTTTTTTCACTTGATCATCCAAAATGAACACTTGGAAGATAGCAGATATTATATCTTAAGGTCTGCTCGGGTACAAAATAAACACTCAACTTTCTCATGTCATGACAGGGAGACACAGAGGGCTCTCAGTGTTGCATCTGAAAGCATGCTGTTTGGTGGGGGATGGGTGTGAACAGGACAGACGGGTGTGCGTGCTGATTGACCAGCAGGGAACCAAGCTGGCTGTTTCTTTTTTTGCCTCTTCCCTTCCGCACTCTCCTCTGCTTTTTCCCCTTTTCTTGAGGCTTCTACAGCTGAAGAACAAGGATGAAGCATCGACAATGCCAAGGAAGGGAGGGAAGGTACTGGAAGTTGTGAATGGCTGGAACGGCTTCCATTCATTGGTGTGCTGGGTCCTTTGGTTTTGCTGATTAGGATCCAGTGTCACACCCAAGCTGGCTTGGTGCTTTTGGTTTTGATTTTTTCCCTGTGATATTCTGTGCTGAAAAGTCCTCCCCTGTTGGTGGTTTTACCTGCAGCAGGTTAGGACACACTGGCTCAGAGTTAGTAGAACCTCATGGAGCAAAGGGCCTCGGAATGGTCACTTGCTGGACACTGTTCCCCATTATGTATCCAAGTCTCTGGACTTCCCATGGATTGCAGTGTTTTAACAACTTTAGCCCAGGTTGACGAGCAGTCTGTACAGTCCTGCTGGTGTATTGGCTTGACTCCTGAACGGCCTGCTTGGGGAAAGAAAAGGTTTATGAGCATCCAGCAACATGTCTTCTTTAATGCAGGGTTCCACAGAACTATGGAAAATACCTTGGGTGTTGTGTCTTCAGTTGTATTAAAAGGACTCCCAACATCTCAAAGATGCTTTCAGGCTGCTTTCTTGGTGTTTAGTTCATGTCAAATTTTAAGATAATCGGCTGTCATCCAAACCTTCCTCTACAGACAGTGCAAATCTCTTGTAAAACTACCTTTAAAAAAGAAAAAATGATTAATATATTGCCTTAGTGTAATAAAAAAAGCAATCCCACATACAAAAGGAACACCATGACCTCATTGCATTTATATGTAAGTGAGGAATTTAGCAGAAGATTTAAAATCAAGTAGTATTTTGGACTTGAGGAGAGCCATGTGCTGGAAAGCCCATCTCTTTTATTATCTATATCAAACAGTCTCATAAACTTGCTACCTCCCCATGCAAACATTGCCTGCCTTGTAGTCTTAGATCATGGAAGCTGTAGCAATATTACTATAAGGCAAATAATGACGTGTCACACATGATGGAAGTGAAGAACTACTGAGGTTAACTTTTACAGATTGTTTGGTTGGTTGCCTCCACTTGTAGCTTACATAACATAAGGCTTTGGATAAAACATGCGGACATTAATTGCAATTTCAAATTTAGTTCAGGCATTCTAAAATCTTATGCTGAAAAAAATAAGTCCTTTGTGGGGAAAGCTTTCTAGGTCTCTAAAATTTGGTGCAGGGACCTGAATAAACAATAGAGGGCTTGCACTGAAATAATGAGAAAATCAGTATTTTGCATATTTCAGAAGTTGGACCAGGGTAGACTGTAGTAGTTGAACATTGTCTTTGATGAATGCCAGCATTTTTCAAGAATGAATCAAACACTTCGGTGAGTTTCACCTCCTAATTCTGCTGCTTATATATGGCTCGTGCCCTCTGATTTTTACCTTCTGAATGGTATTGAAAGGATATGGTTCATATAGAGACTGAATTGCAGAGGGGTTTTGATGGCCTTTTCATTACTGAATTTCCTACCTGGACTAATTTAAATCCACAAATTTGACCTACTTAATATGCACACTTCTCCCTCTCTCAAGACCTTTTGCTTGAACTATCAAACTACTTGGGTTTCCTTTGTATTTAGGAGAGATGCACTTTGGGAGTTGTTTTCAAAGCTGAAGAGATTAAATTAATTTAAGCTTCTAGGAAAAAATACGATAGCCCCTTCATAATTGTGAAACAGATTTTATATTATTGCTTAGAGCTAAATCCCTTCTCGTTCCTGGAAATGAACACAAGCACAGAAGAGTAAAATCAGAAAGGTTAAGGCACCAAATGACTTTCAATTAGCAGAGGATATAAAAGGCAGTAAGAAGAGCTTGTGCATATACATTATTTTCCTTTTTCATCCCTTTTCTTCTGTAGTGTTTGTTACTTAACGGAGACTAAGGGCAAAAAAAATACACAGAAACAAGTACTAGTGGCAACTTTATGCATTGGTTTTCATGAAAAAGGTTAATTTTGAGTTGATACTTTCATAAACTGCTTTAATAAGTAGACAGTTGCACAGGCATGAGCAGGCTAAAGAAGAGGATTCAAGGTGGAGATTTCTGGTGGCACTCTTAAATGTTTGCAAGCTTGCACTTTTGCAAAGAGCTTTGTAAAAAAAGGTCAAAATTCAAAATGAACTTGGAAATAACATCTTAGAAAGTTGGTCGGCCATTCATAAAATGATATTCAGTACAGAGGACTTCAGAAGATTTTAAAAAAAGAGAAAGACAAGATGACAGCTATCTTTCCAGGATGTTTTTTGCCTACAGAGCACCTGCTAACACAGGGAGATGGGAGTTTGTTTTGTTGTTCGTGTCAAAGGGGCCCCAGTGGGATCTCTGTGCTTAATAAGTACCTCACTAGGAAAAAATCCGGACTGACTGAATATCGTCCAGAGAACAGTTGTTTACCGTGAGGGCAAGGGTGGGAGTGGAGAGGAACACCTTACCTCAAGAGCTTGGATTTTGAGAGTGAAACACTGGAAGAGGTTGCATACAAATATTTTGGAATCTGCTTTCTTGGCTGTTTTCAGAATTGGGACAGTCAGGCATTTGTTTCATCGGAGAATGTTTAAACCCTGTCTCAGTGTTTGTATGGATTAGATAGTCTCTTGACATCTCTTCTGTTCTGTTTCTGTGCTTATTTGAAACCGCTGCAGCTGTTTTTCCACTTGAATAATTTCACAAAAAATAACCCAGATGAAATTGTGTCAAGTTAATGCTATGCGGCAGTGCTTGTGTTTCCAAAACAAGCAAACAAACAAAAAAATATAACCCCGGGAGCAAGTGACAGCAGGA
>NW_009647437.1:1092962-1095735 GCF_000708025.1 Charadrius vociferus | reverse complement strand
AGGAATGCGGGAAACCAAGACCTGAGATGTAAAAAGCTGGATATAAAGGTTTTTCTTTTCCCAAAGTGAAGTGAAGGCCCCAGCTTGATCCGTTAGTCATAAAATTGTCACTTTGCAAGTATGAAGTGCTAATACTCTCACAGGAGTGTTTCCATATAAAATGGTCATGTATGTATTTTCAGAAATGGTCTGATAACACTTCTAAAGCTTCCTAAACTCTTCATATCACCATTTTCAATAAATAATGGGGGAATATACTTTTTCAATTTGCACAGAAACCCTGTCATGTCTGTCAGTGTAACTTACCTGGGTAGCCAAATAGAATTTCAAATTTGGAGGCTGTAAGGCAAGTTAAAGAAAGAGGGAGAGTCAGCACCCTGTTCCTCCAGTTCCAGCTTCCACATAGCACATGCCTGCAAAACTCCGTAACCGGAGCAGGACCTTTCCCATTAGGCTTCAGTACTGCGCTGTGTATCTCCATGTTTTGCCATTTAGAAATTAACTCACCCAGGTGTTGCCCATTCACTTGCACTTGAACAGGAAAGGTAAAAGCTAAGTGGGATGATAAGAGCATTGTCACTTGTGTCAGGAGTGTGTGCCATGCACCCTCTCCCACATGGAGAGAGGATGGCTGTTACAGGGGCTGGGCTTGGTGAGTTCCTCTCCACTGTGGAGTTGGTATCAGCTTTCATATATCTTCCAATATTTCCTTTTCATGCTTATGATCTAGATGACTACATATCTTTTTAAATTCATTTTTTTCTTAAGGCTTTTCTATATATTCAGTATTATTTGAAAAACCTGTTTTTAAATAGCAAAGGAAGGTCCCTAAGGCCAGAAATTATTTGCTTTGTTAATTCTCCGACCAGAAAGTTACAGGTCATGCGTTCTATTTTGGTATCTTGAATTCTTTCTTTCATGGTACCTGGGACTTGTCTACTAGGCTTTTATGTGAAGCTCAGGAGGAGATAGTGCAGTGAGTGCACAGTCGCAGTGCAGGAGCTCAGTTTCTCTGTCCTTGGAGGGGAAAGGTGTGAGCATCTCCCTTCTCTGTGAAACCCAACTGCCCACTGTGTTTGACCGGAGCCCTGAAGGAGGGATGTCAGGAGCAGGAATAAAGATACTTTTCTGTCAGCACTCCAGAGTGGTTATAGGTGGTGACTCTGCTGCCTTTAAAAAGATTTTTGCTCGGTGTGTGGATTTTAAAGACCTTTCCCTGTCTCCTTGGTTGTACTTGTACGATGCAACCAGCCCCGCTCCATCCAGTGGGCCAAGCTGCCAGCGTGCTCCACGGACAGTTGTGCTGGTGCTGGTGAGCAGATGGCACTGCAAAAATGTTGAAAGTTGAGGGATGCTTGAGTTGGCAAGGGCCAGTAGGAGTGGTGTTCATCAGGCTGTCCTCTGCTCACTTCACAGAGGTTGACATCTTCTCGCATTTCCTATATTTTGTAGTTCAGTTACTGCGAAGAGTAAATTTTAAAGAACAGGCAATTTAAGGATTCCACCTGTTGTTATGCCAAATGAATACACATTTTTCCTTGAGTAATAGTTGTTAATTTTGCAGGTGGTTGTTTTCAACTCGCAGTTATTTGGAAGAAAAGCAGTGGCTACAAACTCTAGTTTCAATTTTTTTTTTTTTTTTTTTTTTATTTAGGTTTTTCACTTGCTGCAGTCATACTTAGAATCAAAACTACTCATTAGTTCGGACTTTCAGCAGGGACTGGGTGACATCATCACCTGTATAGGAACCAAATTGTGGTTGGCTAAAAGGTAAGATAAAACACAAGATATCTATGTTTATGCACATATGTTACTAACATATGGAGGGCTTGGCTGACGGAATTTTTTTAATTATTTTTTATTTTGACAAGATGGACAGATTTATTTCTCTAGAAATGTGTAAAATATAGATGCGTTATTGGCTTGCTGTTTTTTTTAATCGAGGTGTTGGTGTTTTTTTTCAAAAAGCAAGGATGAAAAAACATAATTATGCTTTACCTGTGTGCATTACTGGTTTTCAGTCTTCTCTTAGTTGATTCTCTGCTAAAATTTATATTCCAGTCATTTTAAAACAAACAAACAAACAAACAAAACTGAGAATGAAAATGCCTACAGAAGCAGCCTTTTTGAGGATGAATCTTGCTTCTGGGCTAAGAAAAATATGCCACACAGACAAGGTTTTTATATTACTATTTTCTCTGACTTTGACCTTTACAAAAAAATAGTAGAAAAACGTCATGGCAATTGTTGCAACTATCAAAAGTATTTAGCTGCCCACAAAGAATCCAAGATAGTTTTGGAAACATTTTCCTTAGGTTTCTGTAAAAAGATCTCCAGATGACCTACATACTGCAATCAAGAAACACTTTTTTTCTTCTCTTTTCCCTTTTTTTTTTAATCTACTTGATCTCATCAATTGCTTTTGAAAATTGTCACAAGAAACTTTAAAGGAAACAGTTGTGGACAGAGAGCACAAGTCCTTACGTAGATAAGTAAGTGTGTAAAATATTCCAGAGTACAGTTTGCACAGTGGAGGGAGGTCAGTCTAGTGTGGATCTTGGATAAAACCTATGTTGCTTTGTGATCATCAAAAGCAGAATCATAAGTGATTTGGAGAAGGGGTGGGACTAGTGGATTGAGGAAGTCTTCTGCCAGTGTTAACTGAGTCGGGGGTAATGAAGTTACAATTGATTTTGAGAATTACAGAAGTGTCTCCTGAGAAGTGAGAGTGATGAAATAGCAGGTAAAACTTGGTGTAAATAGTTGTGAAATG
>NW_009647437.1:1088728-1092914 GCF_000708025.1 Charadrius vociferus | reverse complement strand
CAGATTATTTTGTTTGAAAAAAATCACCTTGATTCTTAGTAGAGCCCAAGAGGGCGGGTGGCAAATATCATAAAAGAATGCAGAAAGAAACAGAAAACACACTTGTGTGTTAATCTGTGTTGTATATTTGAATATTATGTAAATCCCAAAGACAATACAGTAGAAATGAGAAACAGTAGAAAGACTGACAGCAAGTATAGAATAGTTTATAGATAGGGAATGACTAAATAGGCTGAGATTTTTTTAGCCTGGAAAAGGGACAACTGAGGATGACACGGAAAAAAAAAATCAATGCTGTGACTCACATGGAAAGGGGACGGGTAATTAACATCCCTTCCAATGCAAGGTGGCAGATTTAAAACGAACAAAATAATGATGGTTTTCATGTCATTTTAGTTTAGCTAAGGAACTCCATGATACAAGATACTGTCAGTTTTAAACCTGACTGAACTTTTAACAAATGATCAAACAGAGGCATGGAAGAAAAGCCCAGTAAGTTTACTAAGTATGTAGATATCACAGTTGGCTCAAGAAATTCTTCAGCAGCCATGAAGGTTGAGGGGTTTTGGCAAGTGTCACTGTTCTTAAGCTTCCCTTTCTGTGCATCTGCTCTCTGCCCCAGTTGGAGACATCATGGTGGATTTGGTGCATCTTTTGACTTGACTCAGCATAAGCATTTTTAAGTCTTCCACGGAGAATTGTAATTTACTTAATGGATGAGTCCATTGATACTGTTCTAAATTTAAAAACCCAAATGACAGAGACCAAAATCAGTAGAAAGATACTAGTGCTAGATAATTCAAACCTCTTTTTCCTGCAGCAAATGTGTAAGGGCCAGGCTCTGTTCATTAAAGATTTTAAATAAATTCTATGTTTTCAAAGTATTTTTTCAGAACTGGCCTTTTTAATACATCAGTCATATTAGTGTTGATGACTTCAGGTTTTTTCCTTATTATTATTATCATCTCCAGAAAGGAAATGTTTGCAGGCTGTCTCTAAGAAATCCTGGTACGCGGTATATAGGTATTTGCCCAAAGAGATGTATTTTCTCTTTCATTTGCCTGTAAAAAGCCACAGCTGTATGTGCTGGTATTAACCCTCTGTCAGTAGCACATTTCCATTTTCTGAGTTTGTTGTAGACTTCTTTTCATATTCATGCATTCTCAATTATGCAGTTAATACTACACATAGATTTTTTTAAATGTCTTTCTCCCCAGATAGTAAAATTTTATATTACGAGCATACAGGTTTGCAACACTAAGTTAAGGCATTGGTTTTTTTACAGACAGAATCTCTTTTTGAAGATTTCTAATATACATTACCATTCTCTTTGAGCCAGTACAACCATACGTCCTTAGGCACACTGTGAGCTAAGGTGTGCTTTCTTTTCTCTTTCTTTACTTTATTTTTTTTTTAAAGTTAAAAAAAGGCAAGTAAAATATCTGTGAAATGTTTGGTAACTAAATTTACTTCCAAATATGTTTTAAACTTAAGACTACAATAAATGTTAAAGCTGAAAATATTTGCTTGCCTCTTAACTTTCTGCTTGAGATAAATGTGTTCAGTGTGGTGTGATTCAAAAAAAAAAAACAAAACAAAGCAAACAAACAAAACCAAACCCCAACAAACAACCCAAACAAACAAAGATACTGAAGTAGATGGTATTTTCTGGTAGTTTTTGTCTCCCATGTTCAGTGTGCAGCTTTGCCATTTATATTTGGCTGTGTGGAGCCAAACGACTGTTCTGTGATGAACAGTGGGTTTGGGGGGTTTTGTTGTTGTTTTCTCTGTTTCTTGTTTTAAAGGAGTTTTGGGAGGTTGCTTGGTAACTGAGTTGTGAAACTCAGTAAGTCCGTCTGTGCAGTTTTCTGGATGTTGGGAGAGCATATCTGGAAACCAGCACTTCATTTGTTGCCTGTTGTTAGACTTCTCAGTAGGCATCTGCTGCAGGGTGGTGGCTGTCAGAGGGGGTGGTGGCTTGCTGGACCTTCAGTCCATGTTACAGTCATTCCTACCTTGTTCCTGTTCAGGCAAAGTGAGTGAGTAATCCAGAGCAAAATTAATGACTCTCCATCTGTTTCTTCTGCCCTTTCCATAAGGAGTTAACTTGGCATGTCACCGATACTGTAGTGCAGTGATTGTGAAAAGAGGGTATTAGAGGCACTCACTATTAATCTTAAATGGGTAAAAAAAAAACCCAACAAAAAAAACCCCAGGAAAATGGTTGGTGAATTTGGGAAATTGGGAATTATTTCCAAAAATCAGTCTTCATTCACATTTCTGTGCTAGTTCTGTAAAGTACTTGCTGGTGTTCTTTCAACTACATACTTCCTTTGTACTATGGAACAAACTTCTCTGAGAAACTTGAATTACAAAATTCTGGATTACATAAGTAGCTCAATTGTCACATATATGTATCTGGAGGAAAGATTATCGTTCTTCAGCTGTTTGCTGAACTGGGTGACATTTTTTTGTTGTTTGGGGTTGGTTTTTTTTCACCCTTTCAGGGCCAGAATGTAATTTCCTTTCATCAGAATGTATTGGGGTAGAATAACTCAAACTGTTGCACATTCCCTGTAATATACTAATCTCTTCTCCCTCCTCCACTCCCCTCCCTACCCCCGGATTTTGCTTTAGAAAATAAAATAATGGCTTACATTCCCCAAACTGAATTTCATAAAACATTCACTTTTTCAACTGTTTTTTTCTGTCTGTTGTGAAGGTGGACTTCTCATGTTAATAGGACATGGTTGCTTTTTCTCCTTTATAGCGTGTATTAAAATACAAGAAGGAAAAAAAAAAATCTTTCCTCTAACCTCCTTGCCTTTTTTTTTTAACATCATTAAAATACTACCTTTTTTGAGTATTCAAAAGTAATATTTCCATTTTTGATGTTTTGGTGAATGAAACCTGCCTTCCATCCGCTTCTGAAGGTGATGTTTGAAACTTTTCACTTGCAGGTTTATACTTTGTTTGGTGGTTCTTACTTTGTTTTAGAATACACTTGTTTGTTAGTCTAAAGTGGTTTAGTAATGTTATTGCTTTCCCCCAACCCCAAATCAGTGTTACTTTATTGCATTTTTTGCAAGTATGGAAGATGCGGGGAGAACAGAAATTAAAAAATACATAAAATTTTCTTTGTTGTAGAACTGAGGTGATGGAATGAAATGATGGAAATTAGTCTGGTGAAAGCTTTAAAAAAACAACCAACATATCAAGCTAAGCCTTTGAAAGAGTTCAAAGCTCTTTCATATTAATAAAAAAAAAAGTCGTTTTTAGCGCAACTGTATACCAAGGAGTTACAAGACTAAATCTAGATGCCTTCTGCTTCATAAATACAGGAAGCTAAAAGAGCAGCCTTTGGAGCTGGTAATTTGTTGTACAGAAGTCCCGGAAATATCTGTCTTGTTTCATTTGTAGCCTTTGGCATGGCAAACTATTGGTATTGGAAAATTTGTGAAATCATGTCATTGCACAGCTTTGCTGTAGGATGCTGTCTTCCAGTGCTTTTAGTTTGATTTTTATTTTTTTTTCCCTCCTGCCTTCTTACTGGAGACCACAGGAGGGGAAAAGACTTTGAGGTTCTGCCAGAAGTCAAATAACATACTCCGCTAACCTCTAGCCATGTGCCATTTCTTAGCTGAGAGCTTGTCTGCACTGGGAACGTTTACTTCTAAGAAGCCTGCTTTCTTGAAACTAACTTGCGTGGAACAGCTTTGTATAAAACCAATTGGCTTTGCCTTTTGCAAAGAGTCACTAGTTGGCCTGGAATGGACGGCGTGCGGTGTGTGCACTTAGCTGTATTACCAAAATATCCTGTGCTCTGGGGTGCTGCTTAGCTCTCTGCTTCGTGGGTGGGACTGTTAAACATACAAATGGGTCCTGAGGTAGGGGCACAAGATGCAAGCTCACACAACAAATACATGCAAAAGTTACTCCAGGCTCGGGCTGAAAACCAGATTCACTGTCCACTGAGATACTCGCTGCTCAGTTTTCTCCGGGCTGACTCTAGGATGATCCAGCTGTAACTGCTTTGAATGAGGGAAATCTCACTGGCATTTTATAACACTACAGAGTACACTAACTCACAAAGTTGATAGCACTTCATCAAGTGCAACCCCTTTCCCCTCCCTGCTTTTGGCAGTGCTGTGCGAGTGACAACAGGCAGACAACCAGTCTTAGGTCC
>NW_009647437.1:1068554-1088656 GCF_000708025.1 Charadrius vociferus | reverse complement strand
TAGGACGTCATGGCTCAAAGAGTGTAATCTAAATATGCCCTTATTCTTCTCATTGCTGCTTAGGAGAGACAGCTGTAATTTCTAGTGAGGAGGCTATTAAAGACAAAACAGTTTTTGTGTTCTTTATGGTGGCTGTGTGGAAGTTCCCAGAGGCACATGCAGGCCTGTCTAGATACAAGTTGAAGATGCACATGAACTTTCTGCAGCTTTGCAAGCAGCATCTGTTGGATTTCTGGAAAGGGGGCATTGTTTGGGATCTGGAAGGGGCTTTTTGTACTTTCAAAACAGCAAGGAGGCAACAACTAAGGAGAATGTAAGGTCATCTTCCTTGGCAGAGTAGTCCTTCTCTTCAGATATTTCCCTTGCCTCTTCCTCTTTCGCTGCATCAGGATGAACCTTCTTGTCCTTCCGAGGCCATGTCTGACTTTGGTATCTTCCTGGTTTTTTTACTTTTCCACTTTTCCATTTCTGTCTTTAAAACCTGCACATTGAGAAGTGCAGTTAATTGCTTTTGTTCGTTAGCAGTCTGTATGCATTATACCGCCATGTTCAAAAATTGAAAATAGTTTTAATCACTGAGCCTGGCTCTATGGAAGTCTGTTACTGGGTTTCAAATTGAAAAGTTAACTTTCTGTCAGCTGGGCTAGAGCAATAATTCATGTGTGTGCTCTTACACACACAAAACATCAAGGGAAATTTTTTTTTTTTGTCCTGTTCCAGCAGAAAGCAAAGCATACCAGCATGAACAGTTACTGCACATCAGGTGCACAGTGGTAATTTATTAAGCTGCACTTACTGACCCATGAGCCTAATTTAGCCTGGTTCATCTTTGCTTTTGAGAGCAGAGTCATTAACAGTTACGTCATTGTTCATAAATGTATTCTTGGAGGCATTCATTTAAATCTTACGTGCTTTTAGCAGGCTAATTCCGGTTTCTGTGCTGCTCTAAGTCCAGTCTTTCACCAGTTTTGATAACAGTATCCTTAATGCAAATACAAATTGTTTACTTAGGCAGTTGGTGATTGCTTGGTTTGGAACACTTGCTTTGGGTATCAGTAGAGATATTTAAACTTCAGACTGAGGTTTAAGATGTACTTTGCATGGGATAAGACATTCTTTGGTTCACAGTTATACTTCCAACTTAAATATGAACATTCAGGGAAGATTAAGAATTGAATAAGGTTGTTTAAGATGTGTTCCCTCCATGAGTGCAACATTCAGAGTACACACATGTACAATTGCAGGTTTTGGACGTTAATCCTCACTCATATCTGAAAATGCTTTCCAATAAATAAACAGAAGATTTTTAGTAGCTTGCCTCTTTATAGGCAAACCCCCTGATGTTAATTGTGTAAAATTCATTAAATTTGCACATGGGATTAGTTTGACCTCTTAAGTTTTTTAGGATGCTGCTAAGGGATCACATGTGGTTCTCATTAAGAGAACAAAAAAGACAACAGATAGGATTATTTTATGAATCTGGTATGCTAAAAAGAACACCAACAAAACACAGCCTTTCAGTATCATTCACCAAGGACAGTCAGAGAGCAAATTAATTTTTCTTAGTAGCTGAAACTCAGGATGTTTTTGGTGGTATCACAATGAAAAAGTAATTTGTGTAGCTTCTTTTTGAAGCAATAAATTCTCTGCCTTTACCAGGAAAACTAACAGCAACATAACAGTCTGGCTTTGGTGGTGGAAGAAAAACTTAAATCACCAGACCAGCAACTTTTCCTATGGAGAAGATGGTTGCTATAACGCAGGATGAGCTGGTCTTATAGAATGCGCGAGTCGGGACTGTGCACATGGTAATTACTCCAAGAAGATCTCAACAGCATCAAGTAGGCAAGCAGATCTGCTGTTACTAGATGTTTGTATTTCTGTGTGGGTGTTCCTGCGCTTCCAGGAACTCAGCAAGGATTACTTGGTAGTGTAGGCTTCATTATTCTTTTTTTTAAATATTTTCCATTAAATGTAGGTCTGTTGGCCGTGCTGTTCACTGATGTGCTGGTTTTGAATTACATGGTTAAAAATGCTATGGACAAAGTTTAATAATTAAATCCATTATTAACGTCTCCTCAAGAAGGCAAGAGGAAGGCCGTGCATGTTGATTCAGTGCTACAGATGTGGGCTCTGAGAGAAAACAGATTAAAGCATGAAGGCTGCCTTCTAAACAAATATACCCCCAAAATCCTCAGTCTTTAGAATACTGCAGAATTTGAAAGCTAATAACCAAAACAATGAGATATGTAATCTTTTGATCAGCTGCTCATCGTATGTGTAGGTGTGATTTCCATAAGCTTTGTCGCCTCCATGAGTGACAAACAATCATTTTCCAGATCTCTCTGCAGGTAAAGTGTGGTCAGTACAAGGCCAGCTGGGCCTGGTTCATCAGCAACCCTTCAAGGATAAAACTCCCTATGGATAGGCCCCTAAGGATTATGTATCAAGACTCAGATATCACAGAAGATGCACTTCTTGGTGCATTTAGAAGATATTTTAGCTGATACAATTGCAGGTCATGTATCAGAAGAATCTGACCACCAGAAGAAACAATACTTTGCAGAGATTTGCTGTTCTTCAGGAAGGAGTAAGCTGGAAGCTGATAGGGAGGGAAAGATAGACTGTAAACCTAAAATATAATCGCCAGGGTGTGAGCTTGAAGAGCTGAGATTGTGGAAGACAAAGGCAGACTGGGAAACTCAGAATAGGAGGTTGGACAGACCCTGTCCCCAGGCACCAGCTGGCATTAGGACATGTTGGACTTAACCCAAATTCTTCCCTGCATTTATCCTAGAGCTAAAGGTCAAATTTCAGCCTCAATTGTATGCAAAATGTTGACTCGTCAGAAATGTTTTTAAAGTTCAGAAATACAAGAATATTTTTGCAGTAGCATCCTGTTCATTACATATGCTGTGTAGATATATCCTGTGTGGAATATGATGTTTAGGAAACCAATTCAATTTATCTGTTGGAAGCAAAAACTGTACGTAATATTGGTGGCTAGAAAGTAGGAGAATTGGGGGTTTGAATTCAACACCAGCAGGCTGATTTATTTTCTGCCAGCTAAAATATTGATTTTAATAAATGTTGTTGAGAGGTTGGGTTTTGACAATTACATGTTATTTAAATAGAAGAATGGGGTGGTGTTTAGCTATTACAGGTTTTCTTTTTCTTTTATTACAGGGCTCTTTCTAAAGTACTATTGATAAGTTTAATCCTGTGAAACGGTCTTCCTTCCAGGAATTTTAGGCTTTCTCGGCCTTTCCAAAGGCTCCAGAAACATATAGCATTACAGTAGCAGTCACTTCTTCATTAAAGCCCCGAGGAGTAGGCAGTTCAGTTAATTAATTGATCACTTTGGAAAAGGAAATGAAAACAGTCACACAAGTCATAAGGACGATTCTCCTCTTGTTCGCAGCTATGAATTGTCCTTTGAAAGAGTTGCCCTTGTAATCTTGCCAGCACTGGTTTCTTTACCCTGATGCTTAAGAGGGTGTCGTGAACTTTTTGGACAAAATATAGGGATTTGTAGGCAGCTTTGTAAGTTGTATAATTTTGACTGGAGGTCTACGTTAGCTTGATTCATGAGCCAAATCTTGTCATCAGTTTTTAAAGATTGGGGCTGAGGGTAACCGATTTGAGTGTGCAGATTAGAAGTAGCTAAAAGTCATTTAAACACTGTACTTTACTCTGGAAAAGTGTTGGCTGACACCCTGTGTAGTTATGTATTGTTTTACTGTGACCAAAACTGTGATGTACATGTTACATATTATTAGGAGGAAATTCTATTTAATTCTATTTTGTTAATTATTTAATAAAGTTATATTCCAGTTTGACAAATCAGATTAGCTTGTATTCAAAAAGCAGCACTGGCTGAAAGATTTGAAAATGTTCACACTCTTCCAAGAGCTCGGAGACTGCAAAACCCAGAGCTTTCCTGACACCTTTTAGCAAAGTTTTGGTTTAGATATCCCTAAGATAGCTAACTACGCTAGGATTTCTATAGCTACACTAATTCATGAGAGAGATGGTACAGGTTTTTATTTAATAGACAATGATTGACAGATTGCATTTGAAATTTATTAAGTGCTCATTGAGAGTTTGAGCAAATATGCTTTCATTTTTACTTCGTTAAATGTTTAGTAAATATTGTAAGTTGCTGTATGTTTATAGTACTTATTCTGCTAATAGTTTTGCAACATCTGTTTCCTAATGAGGAAAAATATGAGCAAAATAAGCTACCTCTTTGGAAAACATTGAATTTCTATTGACTAGAATAACCAATAACGTTACAAACATTAACACGAACAGCTTTGATTTCATAATCAGTGACTTGTACCTGTCTTATTTATGTAACAAATGCAATGTATTGTTACTGTTGTTGTTGCTCATCTCTAAGTGAGGCGATACGCTTTTGGAAAAAGTGGAATGATCCAGGACAAAATAGTTGTCATCTTTTTAAGTCATCTGAGTCAGTGTCATTGAAAATTGGGGGTTTGAGAAGAGAGTAAGAATCTGCAAAAAGCTGTGCATCAAAATTTTTTTGTTACTTACTCTACATATAGGTGTGTTGGCATCCTTGTTTATACATAGAAATCTGAATGCTTATAAACGGTGTCCTGTAATGAGTAGAAATGATGTTTCAGGGCCTCTGCAGTTCTTAGTGGTTAGAGGAGCAAGAGGTTGTATATTTAAGTTTGTTTAAATCTTTTTCCCAGTGTTCTGACAGAATTGAGGCCAAATGTGTGAGCTTTCCATGTTCTTTGCTCCTTGTTGTTTCCCTTGGAAAAGGAGGTAATTTGCTCTGTAATTCATTAATGTTGATCTTCTTTAAAATAAACAGTAATATGAGAGAAATTGAATTTTAGAAGTTAAGCCATGTGTTCCTGATAGAGTTGCAACTGTGTTGTATGTGAGCAGGGTGCAGGAGGTCTGTGACCACATATTGCTGATTTCTTCAATAAATGCCAGTTTACTTTGCATCAGATCTACCATCCAAAATAAGCAAACCAATGACTACCTTAAATTCAGCATGACTTAACTATAAAAGGTGAATCAAACTTTTAAAAAATAATATTTGCAGAGCTCCAAACCGTGAAAGTCTAGGATTGATTTCATGTTACGTAGACCGAAGCTGCAATCAGTGGTACTTAAAGGCGGTAAAGGCAGAACAGGAATCAAAGCAGTCCCAGCACTACTGTAGGTAGCCAAAGCCAGCTGGAGCAAAGCAGAGTATTGCATGTGGAGCTTCTGCACCTGCCCAGTCTGATGTACATCTACAGAAGGGGAATATCTCCTGAAGGGTACGCTTCCCGATTCATCTGCCAGGCAGTGCCTTGTTGAAAATAAATAGCTTATTGTTGCTCTGGTCATATAATATTCTCTAAGTGCTTAACCTGGGCCTCTTCAAAGGCGTTTGAACAGGAACCTGTGAATTTAAAAGGACTATTTAGTTCCATTAACCTTTTTCTCTTAAAAAAAATCTCTGGATTCTTAACAGCTAACAAAAGGTTTCCTCCTGCTAGTGACTTCAACTCTTTCCTAATTTTATATTCACATACCAGAATTGGAAATGAAATTTCAATGAAGTCTGACTACCCTATCCCCAATTACTTGTTCAGCATTAATGATAAGAAATTGGCTAGGTTTGGAAGACTTTATTTTCAGGACGTAATCCGGAAATCTGCTACAATGTATCAAAATTATAGTATGGAAACTGGCACCTGTGTTTTCAGATTTGTTTACTGTTCAGCCACGCCTATGTAAAATAAGTAGAAAAAGACTTTTTTTTTCTCCCATACTGAAGATACTGTTAGGCTGGAGCTTTGGGCAGTTAAAAAAAAAAATATATCTGTAGACCCTTTAAAACCTTCAGTTCCTTTAACTTTTTTGACTTGTGTTCTTTCAGTCACCTTGTATCTTCTGAAGAGTTTCGTGATGATCTAGTAGGGACACAGCAGCTCCTCCTGTCATTGTTTCATTCTCCTTGATTAAATTAGTAGCATGTTTCTTCTGGGCCTTGTTCTTTCTCAGCAGTAATCCTTTCCTTCCCTGCCTGTGCTTCTAAAGGTTGCAGGTGTCTTCTTCCCCTCTGCCTGCCTGGTCAAGTCTGTGATGATGCTTGCCTTTTACATGTTACTCAGGGCAGACAGCCTTTGACCTCTCCTCATTCAGATGTGTTGAAATACTCTGCAATATTGGCTGTTGGTGAAATTTAGCTCATTGGTCATCTGTGAGCTGATTTTTATTTCCACCTGGACAGTCAACCTCCAAGTACAGCATCATGAAGGAGTGCTAGAAACGGTGGGATAAACTTCTAAGTGCAGTGAGATTCAAGGAGCAGGCTGGCTATAAACTCTGTATCCAAAGAGAAACAAAAAGCAGCAAGATGATCTTCTGAAAGTTATGTTTGAATGCATCTGGGCACAGTAGGTAGGGTGGCCATTGGGTCTTTAGTATCAGCTGTTTGACTTCATAGATCTGCTGTTGTTACACCAACCTACTTGCTAGGTAGGCAAGGCATTACTTCAATGGGGTATGGATCAATGAGGTATGCTGACATCACTAGCCCACTATTAGTATATATGTGTAGTAGTATGTACATTGTTTTGATATCCATTTTATATTTCTGTGTGGACATACCCTTCGATAGGAGAATCCTAACAATCTCTAGCTCTGTCCTGTTCAGAGTAACATAAAGTTTATCATCTGGAGTGAGCATATGATGTATTTGTTTCCATTAATATCCAGGTTGGAAGGGAAATGAACTAGTTTTTGGGTTTTGGACAAAAAAAGGAATGCTGTTCCAGATGCCTGGAACTCCCACCCTTGCTACTGCTGTGACTTTCTTTTTTGGAGACAGATTTCCTCAAAGCTTGTTTATGAGAACACCACTTTATTTGGGTATCTGTGTTAAAAAAGAAACATCTTGTACTCTTCTCACTGTCATTGTTGAAGTTCTGCACGAACAGGTCATCTTAAATACTGCGCAGTGCATCATTTGAAATGTTCAGCATGTGATTTTTGGCCATCAGGTCTGTTATGCAGATCACAGTTTGATTGTCTTCAAGACTGAGCTTTGTGCTACAGTCTGAACAACACTGAAATTTCTTGGTTTTGGAAAACTGAATTTCCTGTTGTGTCGGTCTGGCACATAGGGCTGAGAATTCACTAGCATCACCAGAGCAATGCAGCCAGCCAAGAACAAACGTTTGGCATGTTTTATGCTAGAAAAGCCTCATTTCAAAATCAAAACATGCATATGCGCGTACTCAAAATGAAGTGGTAAATGCTTAAAAGCTGGACCAGAATAAAAAAACATGTCAGTATCGCTGTTGTCACTTGTTCAGTAAAGGTTGCGTCAGCCATGTTTTTCCCAAGGCACAGTTTGTACGGTGAAAATTTTCTTTCCAGTGAAATGACTGAATAAGTGAGTCCCTTTTCAAAGGAGTTGAAGTGCAGTCGCCCATTATGTTGCTCATCTTAATTGCAATCTGTCATGGCTGCTTTCGTCCATTTTATGAGTACTTGTGAGAGACCTCTCAAGTTTCTTTTTCTTCTAAGCGTTTGACTGATCTGTCATTCTGTTTTCTTGTGGGTTGAGCTGCTAACCCTGAGAGTATTTCTTGGTGGTGTTTTCACACAGATTTGTGAAAAACAACTTGGGCAACAACTGGATTCCTGAGATACAAAAGAGAGATTTGCTTAGTTAGGGTGGATAGAAACTAAGTCTTCCTTATACAGCTTTTCAAAAATAAGCCATATTAAAATTGCTTTGGCTTTTTATGGCATCAGTTCTTACTGGTGTGCATCTTCTGTTTGGGCAGGCGTTTAGCTCTGATGCTTTAAGGCAAGAGGTAAGAGGCAAGCATGGAGAAATTTTGGGAGGTTCATGACTGCTTCATTAGTAAGAGTGTCTGAAAAGTCTCTGTTTATGCAAAAGGAGAAAAAACCTTTTCAAAAGAGAGATCCAGGTAGCATGTAGTCTGCTATGTGTTATATGGATGCCTGCTATTGTAGGCCATAAAAGAAAGCATAAGTAATTTAGGCTTATTACAGAGTTTATTACTGAAGGTGAGAGGAGTGTTTCTGGTAAAAGTTTTCTTTTTAACAGGATCATAGGCTAACTCTCCGTAGGCAGATACAGCTGCCAAACTTCTACACAAGAACCTCAGACCTTTCATTTTTATGTCATGATCACATATCTTATTGGAAAAAGTTTTTTTTCTTGAATTTTAAAGATGTTACAGAGTTGAGAAAGTTTGTTGGAACATTTTTAATTAACAATTTTTGGAAAGAGTTTCAAACATCAAGATAAGCATACAAAGAAAATGCCAGATAAAATAAAAATGAAATACTGCACAGAATTAGTCATACTTTAAGCTTGTGCTGCTTGATTCTAAAAGTCCTTGATTTAGTCCAAGTCCCATTGAACTCATCAGAGTAATTTCTGTGTTTTGAACTCGATTTCCTGTTTGTTCACATATTAGGTTATATTTCCTGGCTGAAACATACCGTGATAACAATATAAAGAAAAATGAAGAAATTAACCTAATTTTACTTTTCTAATTGGAGAGAAAATGTCTATCACTTGCGACTTGAAGTGGTAGAGCAGAAAGTACCTTATTACTCCCCAATATTCTTGTCTGGAAAAAAAAACCAATCTAATTTTAAAAACATGCATGCCTCTGTGGCCCTCATGGGAGAGCTATGGCCATTAAAAAGATGTAGCAGGTACCTTTCATGGGGAATTTTCTCTTTTATGAACTGTAACAGTAAGACCTGAAGACTTATTTTTTGTTAATGCATTTAGTTACACACATTATCTCTAAACAAAACAAGAACATACTGGTGGCCAGGATTCATATAATAAATGTATAAATTGTGATTATCTATAAACAAAACAAGAACATACTAGTGGCCAGGATTCATCCAATAATAAATGTATAAATTGTGATTTGGTGGAATGGATGGAAGAAAGGTGTTGCCATTCTGCTAGGGAGACTGTCAGTCAGAATGGACCAGGAAGTGAAACTTAGATAACTTGGCCTAATTATTTTGCACATGTAGTCTAATTTGATCAGTAGTTGGTCTTCATTAATTAAAATAGACACACCAAGCTGGTGTGTTTCACTGCTGTTTCTGAGCATGGATGTTATAAGGATTTTATCTTTAGTAATTTCATTTGTCTAGGCCAAATCCTTGTTTGGTGACCAGAGCTGCCTATCTCGATGTCCTTGTGATGCTGAGTACTCACCTGGGGAAGTTTCAAAAGCAAGGTAAGTCAAATGTACTGTTCTCTAAATCGTATGGAATACCTGTGGGAAAATTTCTGAGCTCTGTTGAATCCGGAGAAATAATAATATGCTTCTTGTACTCATGGTACCTACTGAATGCTGGAGTTCTTTAGCTGCTTTGTATAAAAGGGGCGTTTATTCTGCTTTCTGTAGAGCTAGTCCTGGGGATTGTTGATGAGAAGAATGAGGTATGCCTCCATGTCAAAGATTGAAGCGATGATCTTGCAGTATTCCTAATCCTAGAACTGTGTAACAACAAAAAAGATGCCCTCCAGTGTTCCAAAAAGTTTTTCTGATCCAAGGTTGTAAACACAAACAAAATCCAAACCCCAGAATATTGAGATGTTCCCTCATGAGACGCCTGAAAGTGTTTCAGAGAAACTGTTTTCTCATGTTTAGATGCTTTATAAGAAACAACTTGAGCTTCTTTAAATTTCTTTTTTTATATTGATTCTTTATCGCTGTGAAGTTTTTGAAGGACCAGTCAGAACCGTCAGTGGCTTTAATGATGCAGAGTGTTGTTTGCGACAATACAAAACATACTGTAAATAATAAGGAAAACAAAGGTATGGAGGAAGAGATACCCTTTCAAGTGTGACTGTGCATAGGCAGCTTTCGGTCAGCCATAACTAGCTTCCTTGTGGGCCTGTTTTGTTCATTTCTTGTGAACAAGCGAGTAATAAATTACCTTGTCAGTCCAGGAAGGCAATTAACTATTACTTGTTCTTTCATTTCATTAGAATTCTTAATGACTCATTTTAACACTGCATTTAAGTTCTGGGAACCGTTCTTTATTTCACATAGTCTTGTTTAGGGGGCTGTTCCTAATTTTAAAACCAATTCCTTTTGCTTTTTTGCTTAGACCTTTGGTAGAAGTAGTTCCATATTAATTCCATAATTGCTATTTGTGTGATTTCTTGTGAATGCACAGTTCAAATAGTGATAGTTGTCAGAAAAATGAGTTGGTAATGAACATGCCTGGCATGAACTTCTTCAGGTAGGTTGATGCAGAATCTAGCCCTTATAACGGAAGCGTAGGCATATAGAAAATATGTGACAGGTGGGTTCCATTATACCAGAGGAAGATGGTTATGGTTATCAGGGACTCCAGGAGATGGATCTGATCTTTCAAGTCCTCTGAAGAGTCATCCCTCTCTCATGGGTCACAGATATCAAGATGTACTTTCCAGTAAATGAAATTTCCAGATGATGTTGCACCATAGGTCTCGTTCTGGTGAGTACTGACTACTGTTGGTGACTAGGTAAGGGCTGCATGCTTTATAGGGAGGAATGCACCACCCTGTATAAAGCAGTTTCCATATAGCATATCTCTAGGGATAAGTGTTTTCCTGGCTCCTTAATGTTTGTTTTGGGTAAGCTGTATCTACCATCAATAATTCTGACGTTATGGTATATATTTACTTAGTTTTATTAATTATACAAAGTAAAGTTTCTTAAATCCTGATATGCCATTGGCCGTAGTGATTATCCTTTGAAATACATTAAAAAGTCTAGCTGTGTATCACATCTACAAAATAAACAAAAACAACCCGCAAAGCCCTCTTCAGCCATATTTGGGCTCATTACCCTTCTTTTTAATTTAAGTACTCCTTTTTTAAAGATAGATTCTCTTTGGAATACTAATTTCTGCACTTTTTTAATCATGATCCTCTACCTCTGTTCATCTCCTTTGTAGTATGAATCGTCCAATTCTTTCTGTATTCTCTTCATATGAAGTTTTTTCTGTCTGCTTATGATTATTCTCGTCACTCACCCTTCAACTCTGTTTTTGTATTTTCTTTTATGAAGGAACAGCCAGTATTCCAGGTGAGGGCTCCTCATTTGCTCACTTAGTAGGCATTACATTTCTGTTATCAGTCCCTTTTCTGTTTCGGTTATCTTTGGGTTTTTTGTCTGTTCTGGTTTTTAAACAATTCCTGCACATTTGCAAAGGCTTTTATTGACCTCTCCACACCAGGAAACTCCCCTCTTTTTTTTTATTTTTTTTTTTTCTTTCTTTCTTTCTTAATGCCCCTGACTTGTGAATAGCCCTTTGAACCTGAGGGACTGCATCATGCTGTGGCTGGATTTCTAACTGTACTGGATGCATTTATTTTTCAAAGCTCATGTGGACGGTTCCAAACCTGGGTGCTGTAAGGTACAATTTCTGTAGAAGGAAAGCAATTATCTTTGCAGACTCTCTCTGCTCAGGGATAGTTCATCAGTATTGTCTTGCTTAAAAGTTTCATTCCAATATAGGTTTAAAATTATGTATTGCAGGCAATATCTACAGAGAGTAGAAACTTAGGTGGGAAATACGATTTGAAAACTTGAAGATACTTTAGGGACAATTTTCTATATCACAGGCAGAAGCCCTTCTGAAATGGAGCAGTAATATGTTTATATTAAATAGAACCTGAGTGTCCCATGACACAGTAAGAGAAAGACTAAACTCAGCAGTTGAAAATGAATGTTTTGATTCTCATATTTAATTTTTCTGTAAGGAATAATTATTAACTGAAGCTTTATACTTTTCTGAGGTTAAATATCTTACTCATATATGTATACCTCTGGTTATGAGCCAATTTTTCCCTGTTTTAATCTTGATTTGTAAAGTCGTTTCAATGAATACAGGGTGAAGGACAAATCCAAATAAAACTGTTTCTTGATGTGTTTATCTAAGAGGCCCCAGGAAGTGCTGTATATGAGTTCCAGGCCTCGGGCTGAAACTGATTTTCATCAACAGAAACAGGAATGCAATGTAATGAGCCTGCAACTGGTTAAAATCAGACCACTTCTAATTGATTATGCCTGTCTAAAAGGGCTACAATTACAAAGAGATTTTCAGAGTACAACCCTGTCTAGGCCTTTCCTACATTACGATTATTTTCTGTAAGTGATTTGTTGTCTTCAATTAATAAAATCTGTCTCTTAAAGTGCAGGACAGCCCTTAGGGAATTTACTTCACAAATTCAAAACAATTTAAAATGTTGGATAAGGAAGGCAGGGAGTAATGGATACCAAAAGCATCTTGTCCAGCTAAAAATTTATTGCTGGCCAAATGATGATTATTTATCTTAAAACAAACAAAAAAACCCCCCCGTAGTTATTCTGATTTGCTGGTTTGGATGGAAGTGTTGCGTGATTGATGTCACTGGGAAAATACAGGTTTTTTTCCTTGAGTCGATAGGCAAAATCTAGAGTATTTTTTCCAGGTCTTGATGTGCCTAAGGGTCTTCTGATGTGCACAGTACATAATGCCAAGACTATGTAAACTTACAACATTTTTTTTTTCAGTTATCAATTGCGGTTAGAACTCAGAAAAAACAGAAGCAAGCCTTTTTTTTAAAGAAAAAGTTAAAATATTTAAATACAAATACTACTTTTGCCTTTACTGAGAGCAAACAAATGTTCTTACCAGATCTAGGGTTATTTGATGAGCTAATGTCTATTGTGAGTTTTAATAATTATTAGTGATATACAGTGAATTTGTTCTTGCAGACCTCTCTGATATATTGTCGCCACGGTATAGACTTGAAATCACAGATGTCCAAGGCCTTTTCAGCTAGTGGGTAGAACAATACAGTCCTCTTCCAGGGGATTTTTTGGCACTTGTACCTTGCTAAAAAGCAGTTAAGTTACTCCTCTAGAAGTAAACCAGCACCAGAGTGGGTGGTGTAGAAATAGGGGGAAGTTCCCAAACTTCACACTTCAGACATTACTGGAGGAAGCAAATAACACTTGTAGGCATATTTGGAGGAGGAAAATGCCTCTGAGTCCAGGGGAGGTCCAGGTGTGTGTCTGAGGTTAAGCACTTTTCTCTGCACTCGGAAATGAGCTTTGCAAGAGACACTATACCAGACTACAGGCAGGCTATGCTGTGATACGGTGTTTCAGTGGTAAGATTCCTCTGCTGAGTGTGTGGACTTTTGACAGGACCTGTCATATACATGCCTGCTCTCAGATCCTCTTCTGGAAATCAGTGTCTGAAGCTAAACAGTAAGGTGAATATTACTGTGATCCTGCACTGCTGGTAACGCAGGAGCCAGAGTGGTGTATTGCAGTGAAAGCTCAGATCTGGGATGCTCTCTCTCTCTGTAACAGATGAAGAATGCCACAAGACAAAGTGGTCACATTTTCTTTCTTGATCACATCTCAGAACAGTTTTCTGATAGTACTTTGTCAATACATGAAGGGAAAAATTGATGCAACTTGCTGAAATATACTTGACTAATAAAAGCGTATTTTACCCAGGGTTGCGTCCAAAAAAAAAAAAATGGCACTTGTCAATAAAGTGTTGTGTTGAGTCCATAAAGCCCATGAACATAAGTGAAATAGGATGTCAGGAACAGAAGTCAAGGCAAAGATGAAAGAAAAATTTGCTAAAGATAATCCTTCTGAGTTGTTCTTTTATCCTATATATATGCTGTCAGTCTCCAGGCTGGTTTGGCCTATTATTGAGTATAGTGTCTTCAAAATTCAAGTTTGATGAGAGAGAGAAAACTTAAACAGGATGTCAAATGGATGAATCTGTGATTTAGGAGAAGCTGCCGCTTGAAGTCTAACCATGCATTTTTGCTTTCTACATTTGAGGTGGAAGAATTTATAAAAGTTTTTGAGATTAACCAAACTCCACTGTTGTTGTCGTCAGTGGGAACAGTTACTCAGCGTTTACATAATTAATCCTGTTCATATATAGACTGTTTTGATATCAAAATGGAGCAGCCAGTATTCTGCTCTCACTAATATATTCTTTCCTTGAGTTTTGCAAAAACAGACTTCCATTTTCTTCCTATTTTCCAAACAGCTAAGCCTTTTGTAGATGTAGCTTGGTTAAGATTCTTAAATTCTGCTTATGAACAACAGAAACAATTGCAAAAAATACTGTGCATCGCACATGTGTGTATGAGATCAGAAACATGGGCAATTATGTACAAACGTCTGCTGGTTTTGTCCTTTTTTATGCCTTCAAAAGTAACAAAATGCTGTGTTTTAAATAATATATAGTGGAAACACCATTCTCTGAGTTATATTTGTCCTTTTTAATTAGAAGTTAAGAAATGTATTGGTAGAAATAGTATGCATTGTTGAACTTCTAAATGCTTGGCAATGAAAGCACAAATTGTTTTTAACGTAGGAATCTCTTAAATGTTTTGCCTGAATGATATGATTTGTAGGACTTTTAAATAGCATTTGAAGGCTCTGCCCCTCTTTTTTTCTATATTGTACTCTTTCTTATTTTGAAAAGAAGCTAAATGGTGACTAAAATAAGTTTTTCTGCAGACTAACTTAAAAACTGATAATGTTTAAATGGTAAAAAAATTGACAGGAATAACTAGGTTGGTTATTTTAGCTATACTTTAATTTCTTCACCTAGATCCCTAAGAATTGTGGCCAAACAGTTATTTAAACAAAAATGCTGGCAGCTTATTAATGCGTGTTTTGGTTATTTGGTCTAATTAGCTTAAATTTGAGAAATTCCATCTGAACAAATTGAAAACAATTTTTGTTATGTCGAAATTCATATAAACTTTGTGTGCTGGTATATTGTCTATGGCACTTGGTCAATGCTGGTATTTTGACTCGAGGAAGGTAAAGATTTAACACGTATTTATACAATCATCAAAATGGTGATGGACATTAAATGAGACAAGTCAAAAGCAAGTGTAGTTGGGTACCCAATATTCTAATTCAATACAGACAGGAGAATGAAGAAGTTGAGGATGCGATTGTTGGAGGTCCAAGAGACTGAGGGTGACTGCGAGTTGCACAGACAGTAAAATGCCAGAGGCAGATCAAGTGAGGGACATACTATGATAACGTGGCCCAAAGACAGTGCAAAAGTGAGTGTGAGACAGAAAGACAAAGCAAATGGACTGAGGCTGAAAGGAATAAATGCTGGGAGGAAGGAGGTGGAGGTGTGCAACACCAGCAGGCGGTCAAGGAAACGTCAGAGGCAGAACTCGTGGCACAGACATGGGAGGAGGGAAGTAGAAGTGTTTTCAGGAGGATGGTGGGGTCACAGGGAAAGGAGGAGGGTTGTGGAGGATAGAGCATGATATTCCTGGAATGCTGTGTTGAACAGGGAATACGGAAAGGTGTTACAAGAAATAAGTGACACTAGCAAAGGGTGGAGTTGATCGTGTTTGTTAATGTTAGCAGTTAAAAGTCTGTCCCCATGTGAAGATGGAGACTGCTTATCCTTCTGAAATCTTGTTTCAGGTTCTCTTTAGATTCCAGCGTGTACCACTGACGGACTTGCACTGTCTCCGTGGGATTTTATGGTTTTCTATGAATGCAGAAAACCGTGGGAAACTCAGTGCTGTGCCAGAGAGAAGCTGTAAGAAAAATAGCAGTCTCAGTGTCCAGATGAAATGCTTTTTTCTTTTCCCCTTTCTTTTTCCTTTGAAATCTTTCACTTATTCTATACAGAACGCAATGGGATCATAGAATCATAGAACTGTCTAGGTTGGAAGGGACCTTTAAGATCATCGAGTCCAACCATCAACCTAACACTGCCAAAAACATCACTAAACCATGTCCCTAAGCACTATGTCTACCCGTCTTCTATATATCTCCAGGCATGGTGATTCAACCATTTCCCTGGGCAGCCTGTTCCAATGTCTGATAACCCTTTCTGTGAAGAAATTTTTCCTAATATCCAATCTAAACCTCCCCTGGCACAACATGAAGCCATTTCCTCTTGTCCTATTGCTTGTTACTTGGGAGAAGAGACCGACCCCCACCTCTCTACAACCTCATTTCAGGTAGCTGTAGAGAGTGATAGGGTCTCCCCTCAGCCTCCTTTTCTCCAGGCTGAACAATCCCAGTTCCCTCAGCCGCTCCTCATAAGACACATGCTCTAGACCCGTCACCAGCTTCATTGTCCTTCTCTGGATGTGCTCCAGCACCTCAGTGTCTTTCTTGTACTGAGGGGCCCAAAACTGAACACAGTACTTGAGGTGCGGTCTCACCAGTGCTGAATACAGGGGGACACTCACTTCCTAGTCTTGCTCACCACGCTATTGCTGATACAGGCCTGGATGCTGTTGGCCTTCTTGGCCACCAATATATTATCCTTGGATTCTGTTAATCACTCATGTTTGTAGTTTTGAATTGTATTGTGAGTACTGATGCTTAGTCTCTGATGTTGATGATGTTGCAGATGTTTTTAAAAGAAAACATCCTGCTTGAAATATGCCCTTTCCCTGATCATCAACAGTTTTCTTCATTCCCCATTGTAATAAAATATGCTTTTCTGCTCTCTTTGGGATTTTTTTCCATTTACCAGTGACTTCGCCTAATCCACTTTTAATAAAAGGGGAAAATATGAAAGAAAATACTTTTCCTTAATATTTGTCTAGGAAAATCTCTTCTTGGCACTGATTACGTTTCAGCTTTCTCTCTATTCATATGATCTCTTCAGATACCCTTAAATAGATGGTACTTTGTGAGTGCAAAGGATTTTAACCTCTTCTCAGTCCATAAATAATTGCAGCTTCTTGCAGGTCTTGGAGACTGATGATGAATATCCAGATTTTTGATGGGAAATTATGTTATGGGACGCCCTTCCCATAACGTCGTACTGCAGACATAGAACCACTTTGTTGCTGCTCTTGTAATTTTTGTCTGACTTTGCAGCGTGTCAGTTTTTTGATGTCGGTAATAATTTTTCCCCTTTTCCCCTTCTTTGTTCTTTTTTTCTGGAGCTTGTAGTAGGAAGATGGCATGGATTCTCAAGGGAATTTGATCTTAATATTTATCTAGAAGAGGGCAAATACTTAGATATATCATAAGCACAGATACAGAAAAAAAAGTCAGTCACACAATACACACTTGTGGATATGGAGAGTTGTCCAACTGGCAGTAGCCTATACAGCCACTGTAAAATTACCTAAATCCAACAGAAATACATAATCAGTCCTGTACATCAGCGGGCAAGGCGATGAAACAAGTTTAGGTTTTAAATATGGAAGGAATTCAGATGACTTCTGTCACTTTTGAACATATTGTAGAATCGCTAAGATGAAAGATCAGCTGAACTGTCCACCAGCTGAGAGCTTGTTAATCCCTGAGCAGGGAAGTTTTCCTGTCTCCTTTACAGTATGTATGTACTTATTCTGGGAACAGACTATAGAACAGTGCCTGCCTGCCACTGTGGGGAAGAGCAGAAGAAAGGCAGGGCACAGGTATTGGGGCTGACTAAACTTTGAGGATGTTTGTAGCTAGAGATTCGTCAGATCTGCTAATTCCATTCTGCTCCTCTTCCTTTCCTTGAAAGATGATGAAAGACTATTTAACTTCATATAACTGACTGTGAACATCAGTTGATCACAAATACAGTTAAACCAGTTACATCAAACCTAGATGATGTGACATAGACATATGTGTATCTCAGTGTAGTGGACATAGAGGGATTGAGGAAGACTGTGGGATGTTCATCCACTGTGTTGAGATGAACCAAGTTGTTGTGTAAGATGTGTTGCTTCCTAGTAGAAAGCCGAATTTCTTCCCGCCCCACAAATGAAGCAATCCTTAAGGGGGGGAATATTCCACTTAATTCTTGGGGTCTCTTGCATCTGTCAGTATCCTGGACAAGACCACTGTTTGCCAGGATCCTTATTTGGTCAGCCAAAATTTGTTCTTCCTTCTCACAGCAGCTCATAATTCAAACTGTACAGTGATTTTTTTGTGTCTAAGTAAAAGTATCTTTACTGTATCTCAACAACAGAGACAGATATTTACTTTCAGAACCAGTGTGGTTTTTTGGTTTAGTCGGATATTTTGATGTAAGCCAAAGAAAAGAGTTTACTTAAAGTTAAGCAGAAGAGAAAACATTTACATGAAAGCCAGGACAGATTTCTTAGTTGAAAGCAGGAATATTTCCACTGCATTGTAATAAGACCGGGGCTTTCTTTCCTTCTGTACATATTTGTGTGAAAAAAGAGTGTTGGAAAGCACGCGGAGCACAAGACGAATGCAGAAGGATTTGCTCTATGGCGTGCTGAGGCTAAGCAAATATGCAGACAGTTTTATTTTGCTGAAAGCCTTGCTGTTGAGACATCCAGTTTTAAAGAGACTTTCTGTAAAATAGATGAGCCACGGTGTCCAGTCTTTCACAATAACATGGGAAAAGCAGAAGTCATCCAAAAGGTTTCCAAACCAGAACTAGTATCCGATATCTACAGAAAAAGAGGATCTGTGGCAGAAGACTCTTGTGTGGCAGTCTCTGCAAACCAGTAGTTCTAGGAGTGAATAGCTCTGCCATGTTTTTTATACGAAAATAATTTTCTCCTTCAAAGATGAATTCACAGAGTGAAGTTATGCTGGCCTTGAAAAAATCAAATGAAGGTTTACTGAAGCGGATCTGAAGCTCGGTGCATGGCCAGCTCCTGGAGTCCATGGAAGGGCCACCACTCTCTCAGATGTTAGATTGCAGGCTCTAGCAAGGTTGGCAGTCTTGACACCAACAAAATGAAAGACACCCTCCCCCTCTTCCCCTGCCCTTTTGTCCAACTTATACTGGTCTCCCTTGCCTTGCCCTACAGCTTTGACCCTTCATCCTGTTGGTTTTCATGTTACGGCTTGCACGTATGATAGCTTTACCTCAATGTAAAGCAATATTGATAGGACATAAAAGCACTTCTCTTGCAATATACTTAGAAACATATACTTGGTTTGAACAGCTGAGCTAGTGGACTCGTGTATTGCTGAAATGCAGCTGAGGAGGGAAGCACGTATCGGAAGCTGAGAGGGTGCCGGGCTCCAAAACTGAAGCTGTTTCTCCTCTCAAACTGAGGCACTTGAATCATTTTCTTTCAGCTGCCTGGGATTATTTCTGTTGTTAAACTGGTGTCTGTGGAGTCAGGCTATGTAATAACTGGGACGACGGCCTAATCCCTCTCCAAGGCGACCAGACTGTTCAGAAATTAAGGAATTCTGGCAGCGGGATACTTGTCACGTGACATAGGCATTAATGCTAATTTATGCTATGATGCCGGTATGTACTGCCAGTCTATTTGGAGGGGTTAGAAAATGTTGCAAATAAAATATACAAGTTTGTATGTTATGAGATGAAAGCCATCCGTGTCATCTAGAGGATCATGCTGTGACATAGGTTCAGTGATATTGCGGTTTCTTTGACTACGTCAAGCCCGTTCAGAAAAGAAATTGTAGTGAAAACATGAACAACAGAACTAATGGTTAGGTAATATGTTGGAAAATCTTTCTCAAATACCAGATTTCTTTGAAGCTTGTCCAGAATTACTCAGAAGATGCTTCTGCCTTATATGCTAGGCAGTGTGCAACCATGTCAAGTTTCTATGTAAATCAAATTAAGATGGCTTTGGAAGAATTTGAATATGAAAAGACAGGCTATTTAACTGTAAATAGAAGGCTTAAGGAAATGTCTTCACAGACAACAACATGAATCCATATTTGTGTTGCAGCTTCATGTCAAATTCAGCAATTTAATAGTAATATGTGGAGAGGCTTTTAGTAGTACTCAGTGCTTACTTATTTATAAATAGCAAAGTTATATGGCAATGAATTGTCTTCTTGTAGATACCAAAGAAATCTAAGTGAGTTTACTTTCATCTTTGTATTTACCTTTAATGCATTTTGGCATTTTAAAAAACCTAAACTTCTAACATCCCTTAACACCAGTGGCAGTGGTGTTCTCTTCTATGCTTCTTCATGATTTTCCCTTACTTGTATTTGAATTTTGTGGGTTATAGCATATTGATTTCCTTGCAGTACAAGCTATACAAACATCTGAACTGGGCAAAAATCTTGGTTTCAATG
>NW_009647437.1:1057950-1068417 GCF_000708025.1 Charadrius vociferus | reverse complement strand
TCCTGCTGATGATGGAGAAGAAGGTTGAGCTTGAGGCACATGAGGGTTTCAGTCTATATGTGTGTGAGAGGACTATTGATTTTCTTTTTTTCTTGCATTTTGTGTCAACATTGCCAACTTTGCTAAAGCCTGAAACCCTCTGGCATCACAGATAGCAGTGACCTTTTTGTTCGCTCCAGGAGGTGGCCAAGCACTAAAGAAGGTTCTCGGGCTGGACAGTGCCATGTGGGCAGGTTGCACCAGTGTAAATGGCTGAAATGTCACAGTTTCTGTGCTGATGCAGTGCAGTGCCTTTCTTCTCAGCTGTGTTAACTGTTCAAAGTTAATAGGCATAGGAAATGCATACTGGATTTTTTAAGCAGTAAATTCTTTAGATCGATACACACAGGACAGATCTATGTATGTAGAAGGGGCATCTTCTTAATAGCAACATTTTCTGACTAAAGCTATGCAAAGTGTGGGATTTTCAGTATTATCAGAATGGCCCTGTCCATGTTTCTCCGGGTTTCAGTTGTAGCTAGGTAGGCTGACAGACAGCACTTTCTCCAGTCTGTTCTTTGATTTTAAAGCTGTTCTGTCAAGTATAATATGATTGCATATTTGTATTTGCTTTTTGAGGTGCTTTTTGAGGTTTCCAAACTACCTAACAAATTTTTTTTCCAAATACATTTAATACAGTTTACTTGTGTTAATCACTTCCTACAACAGTAGTGCAAAGCATGTGCAATTTGCAAGACTGTATCAGTAGCTTGATTTAAGGAAATACTTATCGAACAGCTATAATAGGCAAAGATGACAGGCAATCTGCAAAATATTGTAGCATTTTTTAAGCTGTTTGAAGCTTTCATCCCATGTGTTGAATAATTTATACTTTTCAGAAAAGTTTGTGTCCTTCTTTCTTTCTGTTTAAATATGAATACACATGATACCTAGGAAAGCTGTTTTATAATCCAGAATCAGTTTAAAATGAAGGAGAATTGTGTTTTAATTTCGTGCCTGAATTTACCTGGTGGTATGTTTTGCATACCTGATGTTTTTCAACTTCAGAATCGCATCATGGTCAGGAGCAGATGGTAACATCATCTGGTTGTCACTTTACTTGGTTTTATTCTCATTTTAGGAATGCAATTGTTTGGATTTTGGGAAGAGATGAACAAAGTTATTTCAGATTCTGAATTGGCATCCAGTATTCCCTACTCAACTGCAGTACCAGGACTGATACAGTATCTTCAGAGCATCACCAAACTTGTCATATCAGTGCTGTGGGTGACTGCAGGTCCTGACATCCAGAGCAGCAGTTCACCTGTTGCAAAGAAAATAGCCAAGCCATCAGTGTCGATAGTTCATCTCCTTCACTGTGAGTTTCATGAAGTACGTCTGCTTGCGTTAGAAGCAATACTGCTCTGGTTGAAACAAATAAATTCCAAGCAGATTGCAGAAGAAGGAGGAGGTGTATTGTGTTTACTCATTGATTTGGAAGGCACTCTTCTCACAATGGCTTTGAAGGAAAAGAATCTCCAGTGTTTTTGCAAGGTAGGAGGGTGCTATTTTGTTGACATTTGATCTGTTTTCAGTAAATTATATTCTTAATTTTTAAAAACATATTTCAAACATGCATGATGTTTTTTAATAGTGTGTGAGTGGGTTTGGGTTTTTTCTTACATTGAATAGGAGTTGTGCTGTAATTCTGTAACAGATGTTCTTGCGTAAAATCAAGAATGTCCTCTTTGCTTTCTTAGCACGGTCAGGAGAGGACCTTTGTGTTCTTGGAGTGGGGTTTAAGTCAGTGTTTTATTGATCTCAAACGTACACATTCATGTCAAGATTGTTTGTAAATACTTTTTTTGTGAATTGTGTGTGCAGGTGCTGGAAATTCTTTATAACATGGATCTCAGTAATGTGCTTCCAAAGACTGAATGCTCTATAAAAATGAATCCAAATGAGCTCTTAACCTGGAGTTTAAACATTGTAGATATCTCCAACAGGTATGGTCTGTAATAATAGTTAAAATACTTATATTTTAAAACCTTTAAATGTTGAAGCGTTAGTTTATTTGGTTTGGATTATCTGTTGATTTAAAAATCCATGTTTCAGAAAAGTTGAGTGTGGCTTATTTGAATAAAGAGAGCTCTTGATGAGAATTTTTCAGAGAAGTTAGACATGGGTCTGAATTATTAAAAAGGCCTACAAGTCATACTGGCAAGCAGCCTGTAAACGTCCAGTAATACAGTTCCTGAAATAAGAAGTTACTCTGGCTGTCAGATGGTAGCCAGTGAGCATAGCTCATCCTGAAAGGTCATTGGGAAACACCTTAGCACATAGAATTGATGATCCAAACATACGTTCATTCACTGTGAGTCTGTCATCCCTCCTATCCTGGTTTATCTGCAGACGGTCTATAGAAATAGTGACAGATCTGATTTCACTTGTTGGGTTAGCAGAAGTGGTTAACCCTAATCCTTAGGGTTCACACTCTTTAATCAGACTGTAAAGTCAGCAGAAAGCACTGAAAATTTGGAGCCAGTTTGTCATTCGTACTGAATTAGAAGCTGTGTCCATCCATTCATAATGGACAAACAGGGTTAAAGTGTCCGGGCTCTAAGGAAAGACCATCCTGAAATAAGATACTTGTGGTAAAATAATACTGACTGGTGCTGTTAGAGGGAAATAGCTGAAATAGCAGACCTTACTGCTCAGGTGTTGCCTTTCCCTGTGGTGAGTCCAGCCCATCAGGGACCACGGTGCCAAGCGCCACGTCCTCGGGTCCTGCTGGGCAGTATGGAGGCTCGGGGGCCAGCAGTTGGCGTATTCTGCACTAGTAACATTTCTAGCAGCTGTAGAAGAGATATTCTTGGAGCTTAACACCAATTTGATGAGATGCTTTTCTTTATCATTTGAAATAATGTCTGGTTTGTTTGACTCACCTTCTATTTGCAAATGTGTTTTTCTATGGTAAGTATGTAGGTAGAAAATAAACACAAAAGAGATAAAAGTAAGATCATATTTCATTTGCATATCAACTAAAAACTTAATGTCCAGCTCTGTAATGTAAAAATTCCAAGTGCTTAGCTTGCAAAATACCCATTGGTAGTAATCAGGAATGATTACGAACTGGCTGGGCTTTTTTCTAGAGGTGAAATGATGGCAGAAATAACTGCTCTTTTTTGATATGTCCTTTACCTTGTTTTCTCAGCACTGAAGTTCAAAGCATAGCTCTCAAATTTGCCTCCAAGTTGGTTATCCATCTTTTGCAAAACCAGCAGCAGGTAAGGGAAACAGAGCTGCTTAACAGTGTTGTGATTCTAGAGTTTTTGGTGACTGAATTAACGTGGCTTCCTCTAGATAGAAGCCCCAAGCTTGTGTTTTCTTGTGTCATTGCACCTTTTCTGGCGTTACGTTGTCTTCTGTGAATACACTGCCATGTTCTGAAATGGAACAGCAGAGACTATCATTGCAGTATATCGCTCTCGAAGTCATTTCACTTTAAATACATAAGTAAATTTTTCTGATGGATTAATTTCAACTTCTGAGAGCATCCAAAATAGTCACTATAATGTGGAAAGAGAAATGCCGACGGTGATTAACACATGTACTGAATCCAGTCCATTGACTAAAGTGCAGCTTTGTTGTGGTGTCTGGTCGCTGGGGAGCCAGCAGGAGAGCAGATCCGAGGGGAAGGCACGAAGCTGAAGCAGTGGTTGGGTGCAGTTCCCTTCCTCACTGTGTGCAGTCTTGACCCTGCCAAGTCTCAGCCTGAAATCATTGTCTGGGCTCACCAGCCTGTTGTCTGCGTGGAGTTCCTCATTGAATTTCCTCTTAAAATTTGTTTTTAAAACACTAGAGTAAATACAATAACCCTTGTAAAATTCAAGCCTCTGTGTTCTCCGTTCCTGTTTATAGACTATTTAATTTAGATTTATACCAGCACAAATTACTGGCTCAGATTTCTTTTGATTTTAAATGGTTAGTCTGTGATGTCACATATGTACGTGTAGAGCAGTGCTAGGGCAGCTTTTAGTGCTAGACAATTTTATTTTGTTTCCAAAGACACAAAAAACACTTAATGGGTATTTAAAAATAGACAAAATTCTCATGATCTGTTTTAAAATGAAGATTATTTCTTTCCTTACATAGCTGTTATTTTTCATAGGATATGCAGCAGAATTGATTCATACTGTATGCTAATAATCTTGTCTCATTGTAAAAAACAGGAAGCCACAGATTTGCACACAAGAATTGGGAACATGAATTATGATGTAAAATCTTTTTGTTTATGAAAGGCAAAATGCAAGGACTTCAAGTTACAAACATTAAAATAACCATATGAACCTAGTTTCACCAATAGATGTGGAACGTGTTATTGCTCTGAAGTTTTGTATTAATTTACAAAGAGGAATTAATGAAAAATGCTGTAACAATCTTAACCATAGTAATGCTAAAACAACTTTCTCTAATAAGCGTGTAAATCCTGGGAGATCTAAGACATCTGTACAGCGAGCGCTTTCTGCTTTGTAAAAGACCAAGTACATCAGTTTTCTATATAAATTCTTTCTTTGGGCTTGCATCTGTAGAAGGGATTGTTTGTCTTCCATAGGTAAAAGTCAAGTTCTGTCTTTCTAGGTAGTCCACGTGTCTGTTCAAAATTTGAGCAATTGTAACATCTTGGGAGATCATTGTTTTTAACCTGTTAAAGAATCTGTAGGACATGCTCTGGCTCGGTTCCTTCAGTGCAGTGCAGGCTTATGGCCACGTACCATGCAGAATGATGCAGAGTACGACCGAGGTTTCATTTATCCCTCAATGAGTCCTCCTGTGCTTCTCTGCCCTTTAACTTGACTCACTTTTTCATTGGTTCTCTTCTTTATTTTATTCGGTTGTTCTGTTTTTCACTTCCTTTAGTTAAAAATAAGTAAAAAAGGAAAGAAAGGAGAGAAAGAAAAAAAAATTAGTTGCACGTACCTCAAGCATCTCCAGGTCAGGCTGGTGCTGCTTTTCCTGTTCTGCTGTGCATGAGGTCCCCATCTGTTTGGGTTTTGTCCCTCTGAAGCTTCCTTTTAATTGCCATCACGCACACTTGCCATGTGGCTGTGACTGGTTGCCACCTCCTGCAGTTTGCATGTTCTGTTATCTAACCTGCACTTGAGGTTCCCCCACCTTCGCTGACCCAACGCCCTCCTGAGTGCGGCATTTGCAGAGGATCCCAACTCTTTCTTGGTTGCTTATGGAAGTCAGGACTTTCTCTTACCGGTTATGGCCCAGCTGTCCCAATGGAGGTCAGAGTTTACACATCTTGGAAGCGCTATTTGAGTTGGTAGCCATCACTACACATTGGAAAGAGTCGAAGCTTTGTCCCATTATTTCTAAGTAATAGTTTTCCTAGCAATATATCTGAGGACTAAATATTTTCCAAAAGACAGCAACCAGATTTTATTTGAACCAGGAAATTTCTCTTTCCTGTTCTTTTTTCTCATTCTTCATGTTCTAGGACAGCGAGCTTTGCTGTGTATCAGCCACCATGGAGATTCCTTCAGTGTTTTGAATGCACGTGCTATCAGAGCCCAAGGTACCTCAGCAATCTTATTAAAAAAAACTTCCATCCCCAGTATCTGCAGAGGAGACAGGTGGAGCTTTAACCCTTTACCAAGCATTGCATCATTAGCAAAGCATAAGATTGATGCTACAGTTCATAGGCTCTTAGTTATTTTTCCAGATATATGTATTTGTCTACACGTAGGATACTTCTGAAAATTGCTTCTCTTTGTTATAGTCCAGTATATTTGTCTTTGGCTTGCATGTTTAGAAGAAATGAGGACACAAAGATATGTTTCGACTTGAGTGGTAATTGGTGAGTCTGGTATGAAGGGACAGAGCAAGAGAATTGCCTATGAATACTGCTCTGACTAAAAGAAAATCTCACGTCTTAACTATCTGTGACACAGTAAACCAACTTTTGAATGAACAATGTGGTGTTCACCACCTTGAAAAAAGCCGCACATTTACTGATGAGTAGTATCCCTTCATCAGTCTGTAGTTTAATGTGATGGTAAGCGGTAACACCGGATTGTACAGCATAGTTCTCACATGTTTTGTGCCTTCAGATTTCAGAAGAAGTCCTGAAAAAATGGATTCAGCTGATAGTTTATTTTTGTGGTGATGAGCAACAGACAGAGATGCTGTTAGCAGCTGCTGAAGTTCTTAAAAGTATAACGTCGTTTCTTCTGATCAATGAGAAACTCACTCTTGGTGAGTAGTTTGAACATTAATTTTCTGGATCTTTTTAGATGAAAACCATTAATACATGACTTAAAACGTATTGTCTACATATATGTGTACACAGTCAAAACACATAATTACATGAAACAGTTTTTTTTGAAAATGCTAATAGGATTTAATTACTAAACAGACTTACTTAAATTCTGGTACAAAAAGCACGCGTGCAGAGCCTCTTGCAGGAACTTAGCAGAAGTGGGACGTGAGATGCTGTCATGTCTGCAGGCCACTATACACTGCTGTACAGATTTACTAGCTTGTAGTAGCTCCCTGACTTCAGTCTTTCTGAAACACTCTATTGGTGGTGTGGACATAGTTTTAGTTTAACACTGTGAGTGTAACAAAGCTGTGATGGCTGAATGTTGAAATTAAAGGGTTCAGCCTAGAAATGAGGGACACGTTCTATTAGAAGAATGACTAATACTTGGATCACATTATACCTCCCAGATATAATGATATTTTTTTAAGTTAACATTAGACTGTCTCTTTAGAAAACAAACAAATACCAACACCGCCTTATTCAACAGTACATTACTGGCTGAGAAGCAAAGCTTAGTGAAATTCTCTGGTCTGTTGTGCAGAAGACATTGTTTTTTTCTTTTAGCCTTTTTTCCTGCTTTGTGTGACCAGAGAATAAGGGGGTTTATGACTAAAGGGCCAGGAGATATGTGATAGATGCTACAGAAATTATTTTGCATCCTGAACAAGACAGGCAGCTTTAAATACTTTTAGTTTCTGTAATATTTTATTCCAATGTAGTTATTTAAATGTTTTTTAGTTTGAGTAGGTTAAGACCATGTATATGGACTGCATACAAATTTTTTGTTAGATGAGAAGATTGGTGTATTTCTTAAACTGTAGATAGTGCTAGTTTTAAAAAGTCAGATGTGTCTTTTAAGAGGTATTGATAACATTTAACAGAGCTAAATCTGTTACATGAGGTAGATGTACTATTAAACGTTCGTCGTGTCAACTCTGGAAATCTTAACCTCTGCCATCTAGTTAAAGCATTTAGTAGGGCAGACATTATCATTTTATATCAATTGAAGACAGTGGAGGTATTGGAGTGAAAAACTCCCAAATGCTTTGCCTCTCGTCTGTTGCTGTTTGGATCTGGTCCATAGCTGATGGAGAACAGAGTTTCCTCTTTGATCTTGTCAGAAGAGCTGCTGCTTTCCATGCTTTCCAATCAAGCAGATGTGAAGGTCTGAAATAAAAAAAATAGCAGCAGTTTGTATCCTGCATAAAATCTTAATAAAACAAAGAAAAACAAACACCTCTCCCTCTAAGCCCCCTCAAAAACAGCCCAGAAAAGAAAGCCCCAAGGCCTCAGTGGACAAGCTGTCTGAACTAGCTCTTTGCTCTGAAAACTGGGCCAAGGGAGGAAAGATGCAAAGCCGACCCTCCCTACTACCTAGTATTGGGAGTCTGGCGTTCTTCACAACTGTGAAACTGTAGTGAGGTTTAGCAAATCAAGGGCATGATCTGGTGTTTAATTGTAGTGATGTAAACCCAGAATCATTCCCTTAAAGTTAAAGGGGTTTTGTACATATAGACAGGGTTGAATTTTATGCCTTGTTCTGCATCAGCTTGCTTGACCGCATATAGTAGAAAGTAGAAGTTAAAGAAAATTGTGGTTATATGAAATGGAGTTGTAGTCATTCCCAGAAGTTTCCGTTAAGTACGTTTATAAGAGGAAGAGGGTGAACGCCAACTTGTATGTTCTGGATGACCCCATCATCTCTCCATCATGTTGCTTGAGGGTTCAGAAGTCTTTCTGGAACATCCATTTGCAGACTTCCAGCTCTCCTGGACATGGTAGAAACTCGTCTAGGTGGGAAAGCTGGCCATCGTATCTAGAAGGGAATAATTATTCTGCCCTGGCTGTGCCAGTATAACATTATTGGGTGTGTCATGCTAAAAAAAGGCAACTTCTTTCTGAAGTAATTATACTCCACACTATTGCCACATAGGGAAGTTATGTGAAATACTGGAATGCTTCTTCTGCCTGTGTAGTAAAGCCTCAAGCAATTAATTCTGGCCAAGCAGTGAAATACAGTTAATTGTCTGGCTAGCCTTGCAATACAAATCTTTGATAGACCTGTTGATAACGTGCTTGAAGAAAACCAGCGCAGCAATGAAGCACCAACTCCTTTGTTCTCTGTGATCACCAGAAAGTAATGTCTACCAGCTGGCTGCCTCTAAAAGAGACCTTCCTGTGGATTCCTTTAATGAGCATGTTCAACCAGAGTTGAAAAGTCAGCTGAGAAGTACCCCACCAAACCTATGTGTACAGCCTTGTGACTTCAGCTAGCCATCCTTAGTGTGACACCACTAAATGGCACAAGGGTTTGCAAGTGGAGTATGGCTTGTGAGATGTGAATTGAGGGGAGGTATGGGGAGTCTACCTGTTTGGGGTTTACCAGATGAACACCTCCCTCTTGGCAGTTGTCTGTGATTAGTCTTAACTGTGTGCAGGTGATTACTCCATGGGTTAAACCTGTCTTCCTTCCACCAGATGGTGGGTGTAAGGGTGACAGGGCATGTTGGCGAGTGGTGGGGTGAGGTGGGTGTTGGAGAAGTAGGTGATGAGTAGATCCTTGGGAGGTGGGACCACTCGCTGTTTCCTGCAGGGAATGGCATTTGTGGCCAGTGCTACTGGCAGTATCTGAACAAAACTTGGTTTGGCAGCCCTTGCTCCAGGCAGATTGCAACAGCAAATCCACGATCACGCTGCTTTGGTCGATCTCCAGCGGCAAAGCTTTCGCTGTTGCCAAACAGGAATTCTGCACTCCTAGAAATCGTAGAAAATTCAGACACCCACAACTTAAAGTTGAACCCAGATTAAGAGAGATCCATTCTCTTAACTGTTGACCACTGTTTCAACCAAGCTTAGTCAACTGCCTAGATAAAGTTCACACATGCAGAAAATGTTTTGATCTTCTTGCCAATTGTCTTCCTAGTGGTTTGCCAATGCATTTCTCCTACCCATGTTTCAGTGTTTCACTGCATTTTTTGTGTTTAGGTGTGGAAGCACAGCTCTGTAACTTCTTGGAATGCATGTAAGAAATAGAATTCTAATTTTTCTCCATAAACAAATATAGGACTGTCTGATACCCTTGCTATGTGGAAATGTGTGGTTCTACTGCTGCAGAATGAAGATTTGGTAGTAAGGGATGCTGCTGCTGAGGTTATACAAGTGGCACAGTCTGAAAGGAAGAGCAGTGAAGGAACAGGTATGTTAACTTTTCTTTACTTTTAAATATTATTGGATACTTGGGAGACAAAAGTATTTCTATTCTCATCACAAGCTTCTTGCTAACTTTAAAGCCATGCAAGCATCTCTTACACTTACCATGGAAGATAATAGCAAGTTATGGTGTTTGACATTCACCATGCTTTATTATTTTGCTTTTGCTGTTCTTGGTATAATTTGCATATGGCTAAATGGCTATGTAAAAAAGACAACAGCAGTATTTCAGCTTTATGGTTCTTGCTGTGATGAGTCAACTATCACATAATTTCACATTTTGAAAGTTCTTTAACACCAGCTTTGTTGTAATATAATGCAGTGGAAGACACTCTTTGAATCCCAGGTCATTATAATAGCTTGATCACAGACAGGAATCTGGGAAACAGTGTTCAACTCATTGATTCATTATTAGACCTTGAAATCCATTTAGATCCAGATCAACAAAGACAATTCTCAGCATGCTCACAATGTGCTTTCGAGGATGTGGGCCTTTTTGTCACCATGCCCTAGTTTAGTCAACCTTATTAATTTTAAAATAGCCACAAAACTTGAGTAGGCTTAACTAATTAACGTGCTTTACTTTGAGAGTCTTTGCTGACGTGTTCTTCCATGTGTTGTGAATAAATTAGAATTTGCTGCCAAGCTCATCTCTCTCTCTCTGGTGGTCCCTACTGGTCCCTACTGCTACTCAGTAACGCCTGTACCAACTTGTCTGCAGTTAGTTCAAATTAGTCGGCCATCTCCATATGAACTTCTAGACTGGAGATAAAGCAGCTCTGTGGTTTTAAAAAAAACCCAAACAAACAAACAAAAAACAAAAAAAGGCAGTAAAAATGTATGTTTGCCACTACCATAGACAGAAGTAGCCAGGAATGTGCTCATGTGGCATATGTGTTTTTGAGCTGGCACCGTTCAGGCACAGTGCTGTGGGGTTAGAGAAGGTA
>NW_009647437.1:1028345-1057896 GCF_000708025.1 Charadrius vociferus | reverse complement strand
CACAGCTCTGGCAATTTATCTAGCCCCAGCTACAGCGCTCTTGAGTATCAAGAGGCTCTGCATATGTGTGCCTCAGGTCCCCGACGCTGGCCTTTGGGGGGCATCCTCGAATGTCTCAAGATGGTACTTTCTCTGGAAATAAGGCAATGCTGGATTTTCTCTTTGGCTCCTTGTATCTTCTCCCTTCTTCCTTGTTGTATCCCTGTGCCAAGGGGTATTGCTCTGTAACTGTCCTTCTAATTAATACAAAGGTCACATCAGTTCCTGTTGTTCTCACTTACCACTTTGTAAAGCAGAAGTGGCCATAATCAAGGAAATAACATCATAATTGTTTTTTATTTGTTATGTTGCTAATTAGGGTAGGGACCTCTTCCCAAAACTTATATTACCCTCTTAGTTATAGTTAGTTGTGTATTCCTGTTCTTTACTTAAACCGCCTTTAATGAAATCCGTCTTTCATCTGTGACTAGCAAAGAATGCTGCTTTTGAAAAGATAAAATCCAGTTTCTTTCTGCCTCCATTTTACATTATTATTTTTCCTTCCTGTGATCCATTTTTTACCCACTAAACTCCTTTCTACTTTTTGTGCTTTGCTTTCTAGCTTTTAGGGGAGCAGGGCAAGGAGTTTTGCCCCTGTGACTTTTATTTACAATCAGATTAAAACAAGCTTACCTTTGAATTTTGTTTGTTATTTTCATTTACCACCTTTCTTTTTGTGTGCACATGAGAGTATGCAATGCATTTGTGTCTGGGGCTTAGACACTTCATGGATCACCAGCGCTCTCTGTGCTGGCAATTTTTAAATTACATTCAAATATCTACTTATTTTTTCTCAGTTTTCATACCATAAAAGTCAGCTCTTTCATCACAGCTCCGATTTTAAAATATCTAAGCTGATACACTGGAATTCATTAGAAGCCATAAAACTTTGCTCTCTAAACCTTTTATTTGATAACAAATTGCGGGATATCTTGCATTGACTGACTTTTAATTTCCATTATATGATGACAAATAAGTATTGTGGCGCAGCAGTATTATCATGAGATCAGAAAGATGACTCGAGATCAGAAAGAGGAATGGAGGATTAGAGTCCTGTTTTCATACGTTCTGTAATTGCTTCAGTTTTATTTCATTGCCATTACCACTAGTAACATGAGAGAGTAAAGAGTCTGTTATCATTTCAGCTTCATTTGTGCATCAAAAATTTTTATGTCCTGGTAGCCAGTATATTTCCAGAAATACTGCACTGTATAAATAGGTTATAGTATGTTTCACATTTTACTGCTGTTAATTCACCATACACAGAGTGGGAATACTGCTCACAAAATCCAAGCATTGGACCTGCCAGAAATGTTGACACTAGCTTCGTTATACCCACTCCTGACAACGTTCTCTCTCTTGCTGTTTATACAGCATGCAACCCAGTAGCTGCTTACAGAAGAACTCTCTCTATTGTCAACTTAGGGAATCAACGCCTTAAGTGCATGATTTATATCAGAGATCCAAAGGAATCCCTGACTATAGCCTGACAACTGCCCCTGCCCTTCATACATGACACAAGCTGGCAGAATAGACTATGAGAGGGTGTATACTTATGTATCAAACTTATTTGCATAGATGGTTCATATAACTGTTACAGGCCTTTTTTGCTTTGCATACATGTTGCTGAATAACATTACAAATGTGTAGCAGTATGACTGTGTCAAATAATAGGCAGTTTCAGGTCATTTATAGATGGTGAAACCGAAGGCAAATTATCCTGTCTATTAGTGTGGTTTCACTTCCAGTAACAGCTCCTATCTTGTGTAATTCTTTGAAATGTTACGTGAGGTCCTGGAAGAGAATATGAACTTGGTTTCTTCTTGTTCCCTCATGACTTTTAGTGAGGGCAAACCCCCCAGTTTCCTCAAATAACTAATCTGTGCAGCTTTGGATCACTCAAATTATGAGAGCAGTAACCTCGCGGAGTCTGAAACTCAGGGCAACAAATGCGATACAAGAACCCTGTGAAAACTGCAGCCCCCATTTTCATTTGAAAGGAGAAAAGCTCAGAAAACAAAACCCTAATACACAGCAGGGCTCCTATGCTTGCTCCCCCACACCCCTCCCACCCCCCTGGAAAACACCTATGAACCCTGTTTTTTTTTTTAATAGAAGGCAAGAACTCCCATGGTTACTAGTAAAGTTAATTTTTTAAATTTCTTTTATTCATACAGAGAAGTTTGATTTAATTTTGTGATATGTGTAAAAGGTCCTAAGTAGGAGGGGAAGTCACTGAGGTTGTCTGGCAGCAGTTATTTTGTGAGCAGAGCAGGTCAAACAGAATCCTATCTCACTAGAAACAAGAAAACCTTTTGTTTTCCTTGCTAAAAATACCGACTTAGCAGGTAGGTAATGTTTTACTAATAACATGAACAAAATAAACCCCATCTGTAAGTCAAGGTATTGTATGTACACTTTGTTGTTGTTTCCTCATGCATTGAGGTGTAAACTTCTGGGGGATTGTTTTATTCCTTTTAGTATGAGGGAGGGTACAGGAAGTATTGTATTCGGTGTAAATGTAGAATAGCTGCTTTGAAATCTAATTAAATTAGTGACCCATGGCTGTGTAAAGTCTAGACCTATTCACAGCAGTATTTCTTATCCAAGAGGGTTACTCCTTACAAGAAAGAAGAACATTTAAGTCAGGGAAATAGGAGTTTTCTTTCTCTACCGAAGAGCGCTTTACTGAATAGCCTGAAAAATTCAAGTAGTTCACTGCTAAAACAAAAATTGTATTCAATGGTGTCATATTCCTCTATGGCTTTTTTTTATCTAAAGAAGCGTTACCTTAGGTAAAGTAATGAGCTTGTCAGTATTAGAGAAGTTTGAATAAACTGTTTTTTACTACCATAGCTAAGCCAGTGCAATTCTATAAAATTCCATATAAAAAATACCTTTAGTCAGCTTAACCTTTATGTTGGTAAATTACCAAATTAACCTTAAATTGCTTAAAGAGCATTTTTAGTGTTGTCAGCATTAGCACCAGTTTAGCTGATTTTTAAAATTGTGCTGAATCAAGCTTAGATGAGCAATTAGATTCACAGGTTTGAGTAAATCTTTTGAAAGTGCCTGAATGATTTAGCAGCCTAAATATTCTTCTTGAGTATAATTTAGGCCTTTAGGAACCTTCTGCTACATTTGTTGTGAAATAGCAGCATAGTATAGAGATGAGAAAGTTAGCTCGTGGGCTGGAAGTTGTGTGGCTGCAGCACCAGCAAGATAAATGGCCCAGTCCGAGCACCACCGTCACTGGATGCGTTGTAGGCATCTTTGAAAATCAGTCCAATCTTGTTGTTATTTCCCTTAGTTCTTGAGTAATTCTGAGAACAGAATTGGGGCTACAGATGAGGTAGTCAGTTTTGAACATATTACTGATTTAATCCACTGGCCAAAAATTCAGATACATTAATTCTGTTCCTTCTGTTCCCATTTCACATACTTAAGAAATAAGCAATAGATGATACTCCTGTGCCAGGAGTTTCTGAACAAAAGGCAATGCAAAGCTCTCTTTTGTTCTCTTAATGGTTGTTCCCTTTCTGACAGATTCTACCTTTTATCTTCAGAAAAAAATAATCCGTGAAAATGACAAATGTCCTATTTTTTGATTCACCAGAAAAAAGAAAAAAAAAAAAGCCAAAAACCATTATTAGCTGCCTGGTTTAAAGAAGCTGACTCCCCCTTCTGAAGAGCATCCTCTTGGGTAGGGGGTGGCACTGTTCTGCAGAGCAGATTGGGTTGAGAGTCTTGTGGAAGTCTTCATTGCTGGGTATTGACCTGTGATTTAGTGGCTCACAGAACCTCAGCCCTATCTTAACCGTATCAGACTAAATGCACATAGGAGCCTTTCAGCAACTTTTATTTTGCTTATTGACTAGAGAGTGAAAATGTGAGTAAAGGGAGAAGTTAAAATGTGTTGCTTCGGGGAGAAAAGGAAAAAATATCATTTAATTAGATTGAAAGAACGAAAACATTTTCAAGGTGACTTTGAATTCCTTTCTAGGGTTTAGCATTTCACTGAGTAGAACCTTTCTTTTTGTGAACCATGCCGTCTCCTTGGCATGAAGAAGAGCAAAGCTGCATGTTTCCTGCACCTCTCTTTTTTTCACACATCCTTAATACAGAAGTTAAATTCAAAATAAACTTCTTCATGAATCTAGAGTAGGTGTGGCTCTCATGAAGGTGTGTGCAAGAAGGCTTATATGCATGTGGGTTTTTGGGGGGTGCCTTAGCAGAGGTAGGAAAGTAGAAGTTAAGAGAAGGCCGGACTAACTATATTGACATTTGAAAAAGATGAGAAGAAATTCTGCTCAGATTTATGTTTCTTGTTCCTATCCTCTAAAAATCTTCTTCTGTGACCTAAAGCTGTGCAGAAGTTTTCATACATTATGTGCCCTAAGAAGATCTAGTAAATCACTTGAGTGAGAGATAAGAGAGAACACAGTCTGTGTGATGTTAGTGCAGCACAATGGTCTGGCATTCATCATTAACACCACAGGTGATATCAGCAAATCATGGGTGACTGGCATGATCCCAAAACTTGCACCCCAAATGTCCTTTACGACTGATCCATGAAGCATTTCAGGACAAGTGACTCAGATTGAACTGCTCCAGTTGCTAGTGAAACAGCTAAGAGTAAATGCTGGGGAAACCTAAAATGCTAAAAATATCGTTCACCTGCATGATAAGAGCATTCCACATACTGCACAGGAAACAGTAAACAAAGATATTTTACTTTAATTGTTGCCTCAATTGCTTGTTGGCACTGAAAAACTGTGGTTTCAAACTGTTACTTAAAGTATGTGCAAACGTTGGCCATAGTAAAAGGAGCTTTTCTTCCACATGTTTACCATTGGGTAAATGTGTTCAATAGATTTCTTAAAGCTTTAGCTCATCAGCATGTTACGTTAACTCTCCTCTCCCCAGACCTAACTGTGTACTTACGAACTGCTAAGTCCGTGTTGTGACAGTGGAGATGGAAAGTAACTGGGGGTTAGAATGTGTGCACCACTTCTGTATCTCTCTCTTAATGCAGTATATAAAGGAGAGAAACTAACAAGATGTTCAGAACTCTACTTTTCATATGACTGTGTTCATCCTCTTGCCAAGCTTGGGGACAGATTCACCATTTTTTGCTCTATTTCTCTGTTGGCATAGTCTTCTAGTGAGGCAAATGGGAGGACTGTGGTGAATAAAACAAGTGGCAGGTTACTGTGATCCTCAACAAAGATTAATGTGTAGGGTTCAGCTTTTCTCATGCACTGGATGACTTGCCCTGATGTTCTGGTTAGGCTAATAGACCTCTGAGGCCCCAAACAACTCCTTTAGTTGTGGCTCTTAAAACCAGTTCTGGCAGCTGCCTGGCTTTGAAAAATAAGTGGTAATTACCTGAACATAAACTAAGGAACTGCATGCATGCAAAGTGTTTTGAGGATGCATTAGCTGGAGTCTGTGGCAGGATTGTAGGTGATAGATTTCCTGTTCTGGTTGTAGGTCAGACTGGTGCTTTTTCTTCTCTATTCAGACATTTGAATGTTGTTTCTTTTTAGAGCACAAAGTCAGAACTTGTCTGTAGAAAGAACTGTGCTGAAACTGCTGTCTGGAGCAGCCTGAGAAATGGAGGTTGGTAGTGCTGTGGATGGTTACAGCTGCATACAGAAGACTGAGCACTTTCATTCTAGATACATGACATCGACTGCAATGATGCGGAAAGTTAAGAGCTTCCCACAATTGGATCAGGTTCAGGTCTTTCCTGTGGCCCTGGGTAGGAAAAAACAGCAAATTGGAAAGAACATTTTGAAAGTACTTATTGCCATCCGTGATTTTCAAGCTACCTTGAGAGTCTCTTACAATTTCGGAATCAGTTGGTCAGAAAAATCTCCCAGTCTGATCTTGTGATATGCCACGGGTTGCTTGGGGATGGGCCAGAAGTTCTCACATCATCGTCCGGGTTACTAATGGAAAACTGCTAATCATGTTAGCCAGAATATGTTTATGTTCCTTGTATTGGGGACAAGTGGAAGGAAGGTTAATGAAATTTTTTTCTGGGATCAGCTCCAGGATTTCTTCTGCTTTAACAGTCTTCTTGATAACTTCATTCTGGTAACTATATGCGCAGCTTACTAAAAAGAGCTGGATTTCTAAGCCTGCTGTGAAAGAGGAGTCTTTTGAACTGAATGTTAGGGTTTAAATGGGAGGTGGCATTTATCCAAATGGCTTTTAAGCAGTGGAAAGCAGAAAAGGCCCATAGACAAGACACATCTAGTCAGAAGCAGAAGAGAGTACGATAAAGACACGATACAATCAAAAGCAGAAACAACTCACAGCAAAGCAGAGCTGCTCCTGTTGCAGAACAAGATGGTTTTCTACAAATTAAATTTATTTTAAAAAGATTGTGTGTGGAGTCTATGTAATAGCCTATGTTAAAAGCAGTCCTTGCAGCCTCAGTGGAGAAGTGTAAAGTTGTGGCAGCAGTTTGCAGCATTATATACAAATACACGGTGTAGGACTTTGTATTCAGAGACCCTGTAAGGTGGTGAAAGCTCTTCACTTATATTAGATAAGGCATGCTGAGGACAGGAGGAAAGGTCAAACAGCTGCGGGTGAATTCTGGGAATCCTCTGAAGCTGGTCCTAGTGAGGGAGGCAGCGGGGAAGGCTGCCGGGAATTACTAGAACACTCTGCACAGTGAAGTGCACTAGATGTTACTGAAAAGTACCGTAAGCATGGAAGGTAACATCACTGATAATGTACTTATGCTATCTCTAATTGTGGGATCATAAGTAGAATGGGGTTCACAGAGAAAAAGGACAACGTTGTCCTTAAAATGTTGAATGTTCAGTCTTCTGCTTCTCTGGCTGCATCTTTTTTCCCTTCCATGCTTTTAATGGTGAATACTTCTGTGTGCACATGCACAGAACAGGATTCATGCAGGGAGACAAATGTGTAATGATGACCATTTAAATCCTGGGAAACTAAATAGATGGTAAATACCTGTGCTACTTGGTGACTGCCTGATGACTATGGTGACCTTACATTTTAGAAGTTTGTTCCAGAAAGCAAAATGACACGTGGTAGAGATTATGAAATACTTACTGTGGCTAGAAGCTATAATTTGGGGTTTTTTACATCTCCTGTAATAGCTCTAAGAAGGTAACAATTACAGGTCAGTTGTAAGGATGAAAGAATTGAGGTCTAGGGGTGTAAATGAATTCATCTGGTCTCTCTGCTAGAATAAAATTAGGGCTGTTTCAGTAGCAGATTTGACCTGTAGTCTACTTGTATCATGTTTTTATGCTAATAGGTGTATTTTGGGTCCTTGTAATAATATTTATTTTACATCTGACATTCTAGTTTTATACCCTAAAAATATCTCCTGTTGTTATGAAAACTTTTGGAAGATCTTATTGGGAAGTAATTAAGGTCTTTTAGATTGCATTCGTAGTATGATTGTCTCCTGGTTTAATGGTGGCTCTTGAATAGCATTTGGCTATTGACTCTAGATACAAAGGAAAAGTTGGCTGACAGAGATAGAAAATGGGCTTAAATATTTTTGTTCAGAAAACTCTGGTAATTACCTTTGGGCTCAGGGACCCATCACTGCATGTATTGTCTGCCTTTTTATTTTATTTTTTTTTTCTGATGCCAGTTCTTTTCTCTTTAGACACAAAGCCAGCGTCAAGGAAGGCTGTTTGCTATCCACAGCTTACCTACTTAACTTGGAGTCTTTGTGTGTTAGTAAAATATTAATGAAGAACCATTTACTTGAAGCCAAAGTGAATTCACACCCTCCTGCAGTTGTTTATGAAACTTCCTAAGCTTATGAAACCAGGGTTTCTGGTACATGCTGAGAAAATATTGTCCCTGTTAGCTTAACAAATGTGTGCTCCTTTGATGCATGCAAAATAGCACCACTCTTCATCATCGTTTGCTTTTAAAACATTGATCTTTATTTCTGAGAGGGGTACGGTATTTTAGTGTTTTAAAAAAAAAAAAACCAACCACAATCTGTGTGTGTATCTTTTATTGGCTTGTTTTTTATTCCTGGATTGAGTATAGAAAAAGTAAGTAGCAGTGTTAATTGTCTTCATTGAAAAAAATAGTTTTGCAAGCCAGGCGAGTAAACAGTGCAAAATCAGCCTCTCAAGGAGTAAACAAGAACTGAAGGACTGATCACATTCTTGTGAACAGAGCTATTCCATGCTTTCTCTAATGAGCTGAAACTGCAGAAGAGCTGGTGCTTTGGAAGCCTTTGGAACAGCAGTACTCTCTCCACAAGAGAGACAAAGAATGTCAAGGAATGCCAGGTGAAAATAAATTGTATTATCCACCATACATGGACTAGTTTTTACAGCTCGGTCGTGAAGAGTTGTGGTGTTTTTTTATTGTTTTGGTTTCTTGGTTTTTTTTACAGCTGCCATTCTGTGTTGCTAACTGTAGGCATGCTAAGAATCAACAAAAATGTTCAGCTTTTTAATCATACTTAGACTTCTCAAATACTGTTTTTAACAGATTTGTATAGAGACATAATAGAGGTTCCATGATATGCAAAGGTTGAAGGACCTGGCCAACAATCTGTATGACATTTTGCTACTGTATTGAGCTCTTCTTATACCAAGGTTCAAATGTATTATTTGAATAAAGGACTCCAATTTTATTGGTTTGAAAAAGCTGAAATGAAACTTGCAGTAATAATGTTTAGCTTGTCCTTCATCTGTAAAAATTACATCTGGGTACAAATTACGTTGTTTTGCTGACGAGTTGCTGCAGTTCTGTAAGTTTATTAATACTGCTCTGTTGCTCTGAAAGCATAAAGCTGACCCAAGAAGATTTCTTTTGAAAGACCAATGGCTACAGACCTGAGCAATTTGATATATGACAGGTATTTAAAAAAAAAAAAAAAAAAAAAGGCCTTTTTTTTAAGCTAGATTGTGTTGCAAAACAGTCAGAAAACAACAGTGGAAAAGAAATTCTGTTGCTTCAAGAAGAATTGTTTAATAACTAGGAATTGGGCAAAGGGAATGGGGAAAGAGCAACACTGGAAGAACGAAAGGGAGTTGCGTACAATTTAAAAGAAAATAATTTCCTTTTATAGGGAGCTCAGTTTCTCAGAGCATCCAGCCAGGGGTTAGACATGGTTGAAATGCAGGATATGGAGGTTGGTGTTAATTTTTCAATCATCCATTACCCGGCACAGCTGAAAGCTGGAACAAAGAGGGTGCTCTTCTAACTGGGACTGTACAGAAAAAGGGTTTAGTATCCATAACTTGTGACCACCCCCCTACTACTCAGATTGTTTAAGATCCAGAAGTCCAAATGAATATAGCCCAGCATCTCCGATGGTTTTGGTATCCTGAATATCAACCTCATGTACAATGCAGTTGAGAACTGTATTCCAGACATTCCGATCTGAAAGATTTGGGAGAGCCCTGGATAGGTACACCCCCACACACGGCCTTCTTCATAAAGGCTGAGATGAGATACCTGCTATGTCATGGGCTGGACAGCTTGTTAAATTTTACAAGTTTTCAATTAATTATTTCCATGCTTTTGTTACGTCACAGCCCTAATGTGCAAAACTTTAAAAGTCTGTCTCAGTACTGTAGACATCTAGTATGCAAACTGTTCATATTTAAGCTAAATATATGAAATGTTAATGTAAATATCTATATTATACATAGAAAGAATACAAAAATGTATGCTAAGAAGTGCATGTATAATGCTATGGGAAATAATACATTTATTTTTTTTAAATGTTTTGCTTATGGAAAACTCTAGTCAACAGCTGTGGAGAATGAAGCACTCTGTCTTTCAGCAGCAGAGATTGAGCAGTTATCAATGGTGCAAATTTCCTCTTGTTCTGCCCTTTGCATCACAGCATATCACCTCTGCAAGAACAATGCTGAAAATCTGTGCAGAGCCCTATGCACAATATTTGTCCCATGGAAAGCCCCATTTCAAGGTGTGCACTGAGGATACTGATATTTATTTGTAACGTTATTTTGTACTGAGAGGTATTTCACCAAAGGTTGGATGATACATTCTGCAAGCAGATTTTTGCACACAGAATTTCATTTGTGTATGTGTGGGTGGGAGTGAGGTGCGGAATATAAATACTTTTGCAAACTAACCTAAACCACCAGCTTGTTTTCATGTTAAGTCACCACTCAGCATTTTTAATGACCAAGATAGTACCTACCTGTGCCAGAGTCAAAGCAGCACCCTAGAGTGAAAGGTGGTTTTATTGTATTGCGGATTCCCTGAGCTTTCCCACTGATTTGGTTGCTTTAATTCGTGGTGTGTTGATAGGGGGAAACAGTTGTGGGATACAATGGGCTCTTACTTCAAAACCTAAGATGTGTAAAACTCAACGTCAGGTTTTTTTTTCTATAATCAGTTCCAAATGAGCTCTTACAAGGGGAACTCAGAACTGGCTTGGCTGAACAAATTGATTTCTCATGCATGAGAAAGTCAAGTTAAACATCCTTGGGAAGCCCAGAAATTCAAATTTTGAGAATTAAACTTTTTATAAAGGGCTTTTGATTTGTTAGGTTTAGAGCAAGACTGTTGAAATCACTTTGATGAGCAGAATTATTTATGGCAGTTGCTTACAGTACCAGTGTAATGCCACTTCTGCATGTTTTTAATTTTGTTCCTTCGCCTGGTCTGTGCTGTGTTAATGATCACCTTGTCATGCTAGCAGTGGAAAACGGTTTTATAAATAATTCCCACTGGTAAGATGAAAGTGTTAACAGAAATACTTTAGTGAAGGTCTTGATTAACTTATACACTTGGCTTGATCACAGTGGAGGTTAGACTTACAATATCTTGTTACCAGGACTAATAAAACCCATTCATTTTTTCATGTACTATGTTAATTACGCTTTTACTTTCACTCATGTGCAGACACACACAAGCTGATTTCGTGTTTGTGTTGAAGACCACAGTACACTTTGTAGATTTCTCCTTCGTGTACTCATTCTTTCAAGTTCATACCCAAATAAAACCAACCTTCCCTAATTCCAGAGTCTGCATATTGTGTATTGTAATACTAGAACTTCAAGACTGTAGATCATTACACTCAGGTGCTCAACTTGACCTACTTTTGCTAAAAACAGCAGAAGATAGATTTCTTTTTTTTTCTTTTTATTTTCCTTATACTTACTGAAATCTCTGTCTAATGTACAGGCATTAAGCAGCACAACTCTGAATTAAATTTCCATAATATCTTTCCACTTTAATTCACATTCTCCAAATGTAAATTATGCAAGTAAATCCCCACATTGCAATATAGTATACTAGCATCCCATATTCCATCATCACCACCTCTCAGAAATATCAGGAAAACGTGTGTGCCACGTTCACTGAAGCCTAGTAAGAGTAGGATCAAAATGAACAAGTCAAGAGTCTTTCAGAAAAGATGGTTCCGATATTGATTTCCTTCTCCTAAAGCAGTAAGCGTTGCGTAGATTAGTTTAATTAGGCAAGATCATACTGAGATGGGAAGTAGTCTCTCAGGTTATATACCAAAGTATAGAGGACTTGATTCTTTGGAGCCAGTGACTTCATGCTGCCATTATGCCAGGCTGGCACAGACCTTAGAGTGCAAATACTGTGGGATCTAAGGCGAGCTGAGGGAGAAAGGGATCTCGGGCTGAAATCTCACGTATACATATGAACTGAATTCTGTCCTGTGCTAGTCTGTAGAACACATCAGTGGTTTCATTTCAAATTCATAGAAGTAATAGAGGCAAGGCAGGCAGCCCTTGCTTGTCAGCTGCTGCCTTTTGCATTGTGTTTTGATTTTGGGCATGATCATCTGTGCAACACTGTGGAAGGCTGTCGCAGAGTAAAGGTAAATTCTCCAAATTAGAGGATTTTACCTGAATCTTGCAGTTAGTGGTGAGGGCTCAACTAGAGCTGTCCATGGCGAGGTGGAGTAGAATATGGCCTTTCCTGAAGGAAACTCAGTTGAAATGTGCAGATGGAAAAATGAGATGTTAAAGACAGAAAAAGTCTTTATGTTAAAGACATGTTTGTCTGTGTTAAAAAGCGTGGAGTGTAACTGCAAATGGCATTATTTATGTAAAAGAAAAGGAAAAGGAAAAAAAAAGTTCTTGAACAGTGAAATGAAGGGAGTTTGTTTTGGTTGTGGTGTTTTTTTTTTCATGGATTTGTTTTGAAGATAAATGGATTTTCTGGTGTCTGATGACTGAAGTTTGGCCTTTCACTAGGTGGGACAGTAACAGGGTCTCTTTTCTTTACCCAGCTGGCTAGTTTCGTAGAAACAAGACTTAATATTTTGGATTCCCTTATCCTTTTTGTCAGACCTGATTGAAATTGTACAGCTGGTTCAGAGGTTGTGGTGGGAAACACGTACACAGAAGCATGCCTGCTCATTTCATATTTTGTTAAAAAATGGGACAAAAATCTCTTTGATGTTGTTTATTCTTGTAGATTGCCAGTCTGATCAAATAAAATATACCAGAGCTGTTATTCTTTTCTGTGCAGAGTGCTCCCTTCATCTCTGCCTGCTGTCCCACTTCATCCTGTGTTTCTTGCACCTTTTCAGCAGACCTTGAATTGACTTCTGTAAACTTACTGCCTTCTGCTTTTCTGTCTCCATCTTTTCTTTATAATTTGTTTTGTAAATTAAATTAATAGTGTGAACTTTGTATTTTTATAAGGATGGTTGATGGTCTGTTGTTAGGGTTACACTTTTCATTATAAAATCCTGTTTTTCAGCTACTTGTGTTAATCCTTACTAGTTGGTACTGAGATTTTTCCATACTGTTTTTTTTTTTTACTTTAATAATTTGGTTTTATTACAGTAGACATGATTCTACATAGGAAAGCAGGGGAAAAAAGCTATCTTTGCACAGGCTGTGAAAAAAATTGAAGGCCTTTTCTTTGAATGCTGTTTTACATGTTTGCTTTGGAGCAAGATATTTTTTGTAAAATATGTACAAATTCGGCTGAGAAATAGGTCTATAAAATGCTATACTTTTTATATATATATTCAGTAGAGACTGAGAGCAGGCTAAAAGCTAAAACCACCGAAGATTTTTGCGTACACTAAGCAGCTTAAATTTCTCTGCTCCTGAAATGCTTACCTCTGTTCCCAGCAGGGCTCCTGAGGATGCCCTGTTCCGGGAACACCGTGCCTCAGAAGGACTCTGCAGCTCTGGGCCAGGCTGTGTTTAGGCACTTGAAGTGAAAACTCCCGTGCTTTCAATAATACCTGTGAATGGTCAGCAAAATGGGGAGGAATGAGCCATCGCTTCTGGTTAGAGAAGGGGAAAAAGATAAATCGGAAAAAATCAGTTGATTGCTGAAAGAGTCAAGCTGAAGCGATGAGAATAAGGGAACGGCAGGTGATGCTCAGTCTGGTTAGGGGCTCACTCTTGCCAATGTGAGAGTAGGTCATAAAGGAGGAGAAAGATCTTCAGTGAAAATCGTAGCAAGAGCGAGACTGAACTGGGTTCAAAAGAGGAAGAATGTACGGAAGAAGCAGAATGGACAAAGGAGGTAAAAGGGGAATACTTTCCTGCATTTTGGGGACATAGTGTGACTGGAGGTAGTTAAGAGGCTGAGCATCAAACCCAAGACTTAAATCATCATGAGACCTGTATTGAGATACTGTGTGGTCTGGTGACTGGGGCTAGGTAGAAGACACTGGAGCAGTGCTATGGGTATCCCTCCAATCTCCAGTGATGTTACCGTTTTCTATTATTCTGTTAGTTTCAAGCAGCAGACACCTGAGTGATCAGCCTTGTGGCTTGGCTGTTTCTCCCAACTCATGAACTTCAATATAATGTCATGCTGTTTGGGTAAGGTATGGATTTCTTTTTCATTTTTTGGAACTTGGCAAATTACACATGCATTGCCATCTTCCCCCGCCACCCATTTCCCACACTAAGAATATTTGTAAGATTGGAAGGCCAAGTATCCAAAAGTTAGGAAATGCAACTTTAATTCAGCCTTGTTGTGCTGCATGTATTAAGAAGCAAGGATTAGGTACACTATCACTGATTGGGGTTTTTTTACATAAATTCTTTTAGAATTCAGGAGGCAAGAGATTTTTCTCTGATGAATCAGGAACATACAGTACAGGAAACTATCAACTCCAACAGTACTACCTCCATTGCAAAATTGAACGTGATAGTAAGACCAGGATCACAAGAAGGGACATGCCAAAGCTATTTAGTGTTGCTCCTATAATTTGCATTCTATCCCTGCCTCTCCCAGAAAGCTGTTTTGTGGAGGTAAGCAAGTCACTCCAACCCGAGTTTGGAAAGGAGGTCACTAGTTTGCTGAGTGCTTAGCTAGATACCTCGGAGGCATGATTTGCAGGCGTTCAGAGCGCATACAGCTAAAGCCAGAGGGAAACGCATTTTGAATATTAAAGCATTATGGGGTGCTGACTACTCAGTGAAACAGGTCATAATGTCTCAACTCAGCCATCCAAAATCAGTGAAGATTTTTTAATCTTCACGGCTGCCTACTCTGCCTGCAGAATAGATAGTGCCACTTCTTCTTTCCGTGGACATCTTATAAATACAGGTGATGTCTGAAGCACTCCATATTGTGATGAATGACAGAGTCACAGGTTACTTAGCCATTCTGTCTTCCTTGCCTGTTTAGAATATTTTGGAATATCTGGAATAAGAAAGGTTCAAAGCTATGTATTAAATGCAGAGGGAACAGAAAGAGGTTTCTTCCCAGTGACTGGGAAGTCCCTGGTGTTGCGTAGTTCATGTCTGCATTAATAAGTGAGACACAAATGTTTTCACTTTTGTGGTATCTTGTGCAAGGACTGCTTATGTTCAGCACATCAGTATATTGGGCACACCACTCACGGCACATTCTCAGTTCCTTCTCAGCCGAAGAGACACAAACCAGTTCCTCAAAGGACTTTGAAGGAAATGGAAAAGACAAGTGTAAAGTCTGTATTAGGCAAGTATATTGATATCTATGCTGGACTTTCCACTGAAGAACTCTGAATACGGATTGAATAATAGTTATCAGTCAAAGAGTCTGTGTATATATATTCACATTATATGCAAGACTAAGCAGCTTCTACTCCTCCTGTAAATTTGGAAGAAGGCCTTATAGTAATTCATACAAACCATACTATGATTGACTGATCCACCTGAGCATGTCAAGGCCTCCAAAATGGTGGTGTGTCCGATGAAGATGCAGATGAAGTTGCTGGTAGCCACCCCACAGATGTCTGGGATAGTGACATACCGTCCAAGTCACTTGGGCCCTACTAGAGAATGCCTTGATGACAGCTAGAATTTTCCTAGCAGGTCTTCACCCAGCTGTTACGCCTTTAGATGACAGTTGTATGGAAATGCCAGAGCCTCAGGTATTTCAGTAAGAGAGATAAATAAGCCAGAGCGTTTCTGAAGAGGTGTGGACCTGCCCTTGTAAAGGGGAATGCCTGGCATCACTGAAGCTGCAAAATCTAGAAATCACCTAGGAGGCAAGAGCTGTGTGAAAGAAAAAGGAAGTGAGATTCTTGCTTTAAGGTGAAATGTGGACATCACCTCGGGAAGAAACATTGAGTCCTGATACTAGAAATGCCTCAGCCACACTAGGCTGACTAGGATCAACGAGCCGTTATGTTGACCGAAATTTCCTGTAGTGGAGAAATGAAGACTATGTATGCTTTATTTCATTTTAAAGTATTTCTGAAAGAAAGTCCAGAAACCAGCTCACTCCCAAGTGAAATCATTGGTGCATCTTCTTCCCATTGTGAAGAGCAAATGGTTCTCTCACGGACTGAAAATGCTCTTGAAAAATTTTTCTGAGATAGGTATTTTTGGTCCAGGATTGATAGGCGCGGTTGCACTTAATTTATCTGTTAGACACTTGCAGGAGAACTGCCCCTAAGTGATCTGCAATTACTGAATGGTTGAATAGGAGGTCCCTGGCAGCACCTGCCTGTCTAGGCCACAGCTGGAGAATCAGGCTGACGTTTTTCACTGGAATGTCAGAAAACTGTAACAACAGATCATACAAGCTGCGCTGAAAGCAGCTTGCAGCAGGCATTGAAAGGCATTTAGATTTTGACGTGGAAAGAAAAAAAGGAAGAACATCCTCTTGGTCATCTGTGTGAACGTTCTGTTGTCCTGGTAGTTTCGAACATTATGTGTGTTTGCAAACTTAATGATATTTTCATGGCATTGTGTAGCAATGTACATGTATGTCAGCAAAAAGATAAAAATAATGTGAGCCGTTCTTTACACATCTGCATTCAGTAAGTTGCACATATACCTGATTCAGATGTTTTGTGGGAAGTTAGCAAGTGTCTTCTCTACTCAGACATGCGTAATAGCCACAGCTTGCAAGAAGCTGCAACTCTGCATTGTCCCACCCTTTAGAGCAGAACTGCTGGAAGAAGGATAAGACACACTAATGTAAACTAATGTTCAGGAGAAAATGTAGAACAAGATCAAAGCATATTGTAACCTAAGGGGTCTTGAGTAGTTCAAATTTCTGTACGTTTATTAGAAATTTTTCCAGTCATCTAAAATGACTCTAAATTCCAATAATTCAAAAGTGAAAAATTTGCTTAGCAGTTGTCACCATGACAAGCACACACCTAGAACAAGGGTTATAGTACCAAAAAAATTAAGTACAGTGTTGCATCAATACTCGTGTAGAAATACAAAGCATTTTTATGCCTGTATTTGCATCTTGCAAAAATTCCACCAACATATACCTAGTAATTCAGACCACTTGGTTTAATTAAATAAAAAGCAGAGAGAACTCCTGCATTGAAACTCTGAATTGTCTTGACAAGATTTATTGGTGTGTGGTGGTACTTGTTAAAATTAGTGGCTTTTGCAGTGGGAACTTTATATTACTTATTTCTGTTTAAAGAATTACATTATAAAAGAATGTGTAATTACTGTGACTTTTTACTTTGTATTCCCAAATTTATTTCAACACCTTACAAGTTGTTCTCAGTCCACTTATACAACGTTAGATCATCACGTGGATGAAGGAACCGTTTGCTTTGTAGAATACAATGCCACTAATTAAAGTTGAAAGTGAATGGACTGAATTAGAATCAGCTCATCCATCAAAGACTGGCTACTGATTATTTACTGGCAGTGCTTCGTTTAGCTCTATTAATTACACAGTGGCACCGTTATGTAAAGGTTATGAGTAGTTATATGCTTGAAAATTAAGTAAGAATACATGAAAAATAATTGCATGTGCTCAGCACTGGAGCCTGAAAGCGGTAAATGTTAAATGGAGTGTTCATGTGAATGATCTATTAAATGTTTTTTTCTTATCAGCGCTTTAATTGCAAGTGAGTAAACAGGACAGCAGCTTACAGATTTGATAGGCTTCTTATGCAAGCTGTGATGGTCATGGCTATGACTCCGTAGCAATGAGGAAAGCTTGCCTGTTACTTTTTTTAAAATAGCTTTTACTTATTTCAGTGTTCTCCCAAAATTATATTGATTTTCAAGTAATGTGGGGAGAAGACTTTTGTGTACAGTCTTTATAATGATTACCCACCCTTTCCTTATTCCTCTGTTCCTTAAATAACAAACCTTTCACCACCATTCTCCACATATTATTCTAAAATCCCAGCTATGTTACAGAGATAAATTGGTCTCCTGTGTTCCTACAGCACAGCTGTAACACACATCTCATTCACATTCAGTAATCTTCATCAGCGCTAAGCAAAATGTTCCTTAGTTGGAACACGCCATAACAAGAGTCTTCAGTCATGTATTCAGTTCTGGTGATACTAATTTGAAACTCTAAGTATGTATCTTTTTTTTTTTTCCCCAATAAATACATAATTTGAGTTGAAAACATACATTCTCATTGGCAGTGTTTTAAACAATTAGCTGAATAATAATATTTTTTACCTTTTCAATAGGGAAAGCATGCGTTCCGTGGGTTTATGCAGGGGGTATTGGTTTTCTGCTGTTTAAATTGGAACATGGCTTTGGGGGGGGGAGGTTCTGCAAAAGCAGTAATACAAGTGGTAGAGTCCAAATGCTCATTTCCTTTGACAGATCTGTGAGCTGTGGTTGTTTTGTAATAAAACCCTTTCAGTACAGGAGGCAAGGCTTGCAAGGGAAAAGCTTATGTATACGTATCTCTCTATATATATTAAAAGGGGGGGAGAATCTAGTTACTGACTTGAAAAATATTGTTCTGTTCACATTCCAAAAAAGGGCTTGAAAAGATGATGAATATGTGTGTGCTTTTTTGTTCAAGAAGGAACTTTAATTTTCTGCTCGGTCCTGAGCTGTAAGTTTCCGTCATAATCAGACATGTTATTAACTCAGATCTGTTTATAGTCAAAGTCAAAGCTGAGAGCAGCGTTACTGCCACTCTACTCGGAGTCTGCAACTATTAAGAAATTAGTTTTGATTAGTTTGTTTTGTAATAGTGTTGTGTTTTGACATCGTGTTGCATGATGTCAGGAAGGGCCTCTTTTTAAAGTCATCCTGAAAAAGCACAGCTATAAACCAGACTCAGGCAGGAAGATGGAAAACAGATGAAGTAGTTGTAGTACGTCATTTAAGGAATGATATTTCTCGAGAGAATAGAAATGATCTAATCGCCTTTGATTTTATGAAACACTATAAAAAGGAATCTGCTTATATATTAGATTTTACATAAATGGTCATTTTAAAAAGTGGAAAGTTAGATGTTTGTAATTTAAATTGACATAGTTCAATGAAGAAGTCGCCTTTCGAGAGCCGTCTGCCACCTATCCGGACACAACAGTTACCATTTCTGCATCTTTTTTTTTTTTTTTTTTGTTTCATTTTACTTCTTGGTTGTCTTTTTAATCTTAGTGCCTAGAGGGATGATAGCACGGGTAACATTATTTGTGGAGACTGAGTGGGTATGAACACCCCTTTACTTTCTTTCTACTGCTAGTGCTTTTCTTCTGTCCTGTCTTCTGGTGGCAAGACACCTGAGTGTTGCCGTGCTCCGGAGTTGTACAATTCCTGTCTAGCTCAAAGTAGAGCATAAGCAGGTTATTTCAACACAAGAAATTTGGTTTCTAACCTCACTTTATTTACCAGCTTATGTAACTCTTGGGTTGGGCCAGTGGGATATTTTTCTTTTTTAAATTTGAAGGCATTTTAAGTTTTGCGAAGCCTGTGCATATGTAAACACAGTATTTTAAGTAAAAAATGTATCTGCAGCAATGCTGCACTCAGTTCTTTTGTATTTGATGTGTCAAGAATATGGGTAAACTTGATTATTACTTAACACCAAACAGAAGAAAACCTTCAATGCAACAAAAAGTGATTGGTGATTCAATAGGTGAAATTTTCCATTTGGAAATCTGCTATTACAGATATTAGTGACTGTGTGATGCTAGATCTGCCAGCATTTGGATGGGAACCTGATCTCTTGCTTGATATTCATCATCTTGTTACGGTGATGTATCAGAAAACCTGCAATAAATATCCAGTTTTGTCAAGCGATCATTCAGTGAGCTTTGTTGGTTTAAATGTCCATGCTTGTCTCTGAAGCAAGGATACGAATTTATTTTACCAGGGTGTTATGGGGTACTGTATTGATAGTGATATAGTCACGTTTATACGTAGGTAGGCAGCACTTGATGCAAAAAAGTAGAAAATGTTACCAATTTAGAGTATACCTAAAATACTTTCTGTAATTTCAGTTGGAGAACTTACCCTATAAGTTTTCCTTGAAAACATCCCTGCTGTTGGTACACTGTTCTTTGTGAAGCTTTCTCTCAGGACTGTTATGCTAAGCTTCCTCGCAGTTTTACTTTTCTTTGTTTGTTCTGAACACAGTATACATTTACAAAAATTGCATTACTCTTTGATCTAAAATTAAGTTTAGTTAACAATTTCCAGTATAAAACAAATCACAAAATGCTTTGTTAGGTAAGGAGTATTTTCTGCTTTTTTATTTTTGCCTATATTTTACCATGGTTGTCCTTAAAATCTGTGTGTATGCTCTTAATACATCCTCTCAGTTCCCCATAATATCACCAAGGCTTTAACAGAGTACAATTGTATAGTTGGAGGACACTTAATAGGCTACTAGAAGAAATATTTACATCTGGCATGATCAAAGCTTTTGGAGTATATGAATGTGTATGTGGGAGGTCTAATTTTTATGTGGGTGGATTCACAAAGACTAAAACACTGCAGTACTTAACCCTTTCCCTTTATGAAAATTCAATTCCTCAAAATGAAAAAACCATGTAGTACCTGATTCTTATCTCTTGTTTTTCATTTCAAGGAGTAGTATTAATTCTTCTGCTTGTAACTACTTGTTTAAGGCACAGAGAATTTTTTGTATTTCAGCCCCTGTAATGGCTTATGTAGTAAGATGCTTATCTTGCTCGTGATGTTTTTGCATGTTGGAACATATACATGTTTTAGAATTTTAAAAAAAAAAATGATAATTTTAGGACAGTTCTGATAGTTTGTAGAACTGTTATGGTAGGACCACTACTGTATTTTCAGTGTTTGGTAACAGCTACAGGTTCAATTTCTCCTGGTTTAGCTCCTCTGGCAGCAATCAGCTCTGAGCAGCTTCTAGAAATCTGTCATTTGAAAATTTTTATTCAGTTCCTTTAAATAGTTACTTATATTATGAAAGGCTATTTGAATCATCTCTGTTAATATTTTGTTTACGTGACTCTGATGGGGAAGTTTTGGATTATAGCTGACCTGAACTAACAGCTTGCTGAACGGGAAGGTCTCGCTCTCCCTTTGGCCTTTTTCCTCCCCCCGCCCCCCGCTGCCCTGTGATCTTCCCTTCCCCGGCTCCCCGCTGTACCAATTCTGACTGCAGGGTAACCAGTTCAGCTTGCCAGCCGAGCAGAAGAACCCACACACCGAGTTGCGTGCCAAATTCATATTCTGCTATTCTGAGCATTAATTTACCAGGTGATCAGCCGAGTACCTTAGCTGGCTGGAGGTAAGCATCAGGAGCCCATGGCCCAAGGGGACTGCAGGGAGAGGAGAGCCACCTGCCCTTTTTGCCCCTGGTGAACTTGCAGCTTGCTCAGACCACTTTCTGAAGTCGTAGCATGAGTCATGAACACAGCATCATGTGTAATATGTGGCTTCTTGAAAATCAGCCCTGTTTTGCAGGCGAACGATGATGTGAGGAGCAGTTCTTGTAAACAGTTAATACATCAGTGAAGACACGTACATTTATTTTTAGAAGACATAACCTTTTGTGGGTATCTTCTGTACATGCTTACAGCATCCATTGCTGTTAGAGCTGGGGGTCATCAAAGCAACAGAACATTTCCCCCTCTGAAAGCGTTCTGTATCTATTAAACCATGAGTATGTATGTAACTTTGCTTGCTCTTATTTATCTGTATTACTTCAGCAGTCCAAGCTTAGGGAGTTGATGTACTTTTTTGGATACGTGCTCCATCTCTTTGTTGTCCTTGTGGCAATGGTAGTCCCCAAATCTGATCTTGAACTATTCTAGCATCAAATTTGTGTTAACTGGTATCAAGGTCAGTTAATGTCAGTGTGCTCTGTAAGGAACGGCAGCTGAGGAAACGATTCGGAAACCATGGAGCCATTCCTGATGCTCTGCAGTGGAGGGATGGGATGGGATGGGATGGGATGGGATGGGATGGGATGGGATGGGATGGGATGGGCAGGGCAGATGGAAGCGAAAATTCTTCATGTGGCAGAGCCTGATCTGTTGAATCTGTGTCAACACCTCAAGTACCAGGAGGTTGCTGTGCTGGCTTCTCTAGGACAAAACCCAAGGTAGGCAGGGTCTTACCCAAATTTTTGTAGCCTAAGTTTCAGCATTATCAAAGTGATGTTGCTTTGTTTCACTCTGATCTCAACATCAGAACTGATGCATGAGTTTGGTTGATCAGTTAAATGGTGTCTGCAATGCACAGAAGGGTGGTCAGCATCTTTTTGGTCAGTACTGTTTGTGTTCAAGGTCTTCAGGTTTTTCCTGTGTGTTAGATCTCCTTATACGTTTTTCTGGTAACTATTTTTGCTTCTCTTCTGTGGGGAAAAAATAAATTTCCTTTGTTGCAACACAGGATTCCCTGTAAGATTGCTGTGTTATGTGACCACAAAACTGCCTTTTCTTCTAGGTCGCACTGTTGAAAAACTGCTAGCAAGCAAGTTCAGTCTAAGCAGTACCTCAGTGTTACTTGTTTCGCTGCCTCTTGGTAGTTTCCAGCATGTTCATGTAATAAGAGAATTAGAAGCTGCAATATATGTTTTGGTGCATTTCTCAGTAGTCCGGTGTTCTCACTCACAGAGAGAGCATCACTGTGTTTATACCTAAGGAGTCTAAATCTTAAAAGGGAAAAAAGGCTCCAGAAGATGGCAGGTATTTTAAATATCTGCAGTTGTATCTATAATCAGTTCTCCAAAACAGCTAACTTCAGGAAGACAGCAGTGGGAAATAGCATGTTTGGGTTTTAGCTCCCAGCATCACTTAATTTGCTAAATATTCAAATAGAAATAAAGTGACACAAGCAAGAGACGTTACATAAATATTGACAATCGTAGGCATTCAGTAATCATCCGTAAACCTCCAAAGGATCACCAGAATTCAGAAGAGCCAGGTTTAAAACGTTGTGTTTTGTAAGCATTTGTAACCGGGATGATGGTTTCAGGCTCAGAACCCTGTGCTCCGTCTTCATTTCCAGCTCTGAGGATTGCCAGTATTTCTGAGGAGTGAAGGTCCCCATGGCACTTGAATGAAACTGTGTTTTCTACCTGAGCCTAAGCAACCTAAAACAGAGAGGACAACCATTGTAGCCATTCTTTAGAGTATCAGACTGGTACCAAGCAGGGCACGCAACAGAGAAAGCAAGTCTTGGAAAGAAACGTCGGCAAAAAGAAAACCTACAAAACCCCAATACCTAAAATAAATGGTGCGGGAATGTCACACTGCACCCCTGCAAGCTCTCCCTCACCAACAAAGCTGAGGGATGTCTCCTGATACAGTGATAAGTCCTGACATGAAGAAAACAGATTTGAACATTTCATTTTACTGTCTAGCAGAGACAAACTGTGTATGTAACATTATTAGTGTCACCAGGAGATTGACTGCCTGCCTTCCTGTTGCTTGTTCAAGGAGATTTCCATTTACCCTCATCTAACTCCAAGATAAAGAAGGGACCATCTGTTCTTTCTCCTTCACTCCCTTCCTTATTACAGTCCTTTGTTCTCATGGTCTCAAGTACTAATTCATCCTCCTCAGTACGTTGCCTGCTCTGTCAAATACCATGTACCCATCTTCCTGTGGGTCTGTTTTGCTCTTGGTTGTCTCCTGCACTTCCTTATTCATTGGCACACATATTTCCCTAGTCCTGGTGTTTTACTGTACATTTCTCTGCTGTGCCAACATACTCTAGAAAACCTGCAGTGGGCATGAGGCCTCGGGAGGTGTTACAGAATAGAGGTGCGTGAACCCCCTCTGAACATGGGTTGTGAAAGATGGGTCTCGGCTGCACTGCTATGTCTCTTTCATGTCAATAATCATTTTCCTTCATGAGAAATGCTTAAATATACTCAGTCACAAAAAGTAAGATCTGCCTTGCATGTCTGTATTGACTTTGCCAAATAATTCTGACTGCTGTGTTTTCTGCTTGCAAAAGACAGTCTTCAAGAATGACGTGTCCTTATGATATCACTACTTAAAAGACAGACCATTTAGTGAACAGTTTTCTTTTGCTGGTGACTGTGGACAAGGATGAATTTTGCCAAAATCCATTTTACAGTAATAGGGATTTTACAGGGGCTTGTTCATTAGCTGTTCTCCTCCAGTCCTCTTCCCGCATCCCCATTAAAAAAAGAAAAATTGCATTAATGTTACCAGTGGTGAACCTTGTTCCTGTGAATGCAGTTGTTGGAGTTCTCACGCAAACAGGGCCCGTGGCATTTTCATGTACTCCGTTATTGAGGGCAGCCCTAGGAAACACACAGTTAAAACAGCATCTGCCCAAATGAGAGCAGTGGGGAAGTTTAGGGAAGAAATATGTTGTGGATGATGGCTTTGTGTATGGTCCTCGCATGACAGCAAAACCTGTATAAATATAGCTCTGTGATGGCATTGTAAACAGTGTCTGCCTTTCTCTTAACATCTTCTCTAAGCCTGTCCTGCGTGCTTGATCTCTCTTTCATTTGTGTGTGTATATATACGTGTATCTTCTTATATATAAAGAGATTGCACACCAAATAATGATTCATTTTATATCCCAGACCTTTAAAAACATGATGTGCTCTAGGTTTTGAGTTCCAGTGAATCATCAAATCAGATTTAAGGCATAACTGCAGTTTTGCAAAAACTGTCACTATGTAGTAGTGTCAGGACTGTCTCTGGAGACACTTCTAACAGGCATCTTTGTATATTTAAACCCAAATTAATGAATGTTACTACACGGGCAGGAAAAAAAATATTAAGCATCAGCATTTTCAGTTGCTTCATATATTATTTTGGAATTGAGAAAAGGCCCAAGTGGCACAGAAATAAGCATTCGTCTCACTTATTTGCAGTATAATTCATCATTCTAAATGTGTTTGTGTAAATTTAGCATCTGTTTTTAAGAAATCATTTTTGTGCTGATTTTATTTGAAAATGTTTGTGGTCCTGCTGTGTGTTGTTACGCATATTTTCTCTCAGCAGAGTTTCCACTTAGGATAGTGAATGCTCCGATGGCCTTGGATTTAGCATTTGGCATACTGTGTGAGCTGCTGCAGCAGTGGGGGGAGATCCATGCTGGTGTACCGATCCTGCTGGAGTGGCTGCTGGGAGACAGCGATCCGAAAGGAGACTCAGAGACTTCAGCTCTGGTAATTCTAAAAAACAGTTGCCATCTCATGTTGGGATCGCTGCATTTCTGTAGTCTCGTGGTAGGAATATAATGAAATATCTCATGTGATGGAGCCCGATGACCACTGCTCTGGTATTAACTGATTTACAACGTGAAAAAAAAATCCACACGGACAGTATTTAGAATATATAAATAGAGTTTGATGGCTGTTGCCTGGCAATAAAATTAAAAAGACCAACAAGCAAACATTGAAATACATCAAGAATTACTTAACAAATCATTGTTGACTGAAACATTTGAGGCTGTAACTAATTGTGTTCGGTATCACTGCAGATGATGGCTTGCCTTGAATTTAAATTGCTGCTGTGGGTGCCAGGCACATCTGGCATTCAAGAACAGTGTTCTCACAACTGCTGGCTTTTCCAGAGATGTCATTTAAATATTTGGTAACTTTGTGCCACCTTCCATGTGACTGGTTCTGTATAGCACACAAAACAGCCTCGCTCACATCAGTCATTTTCTTCAGAAAGACTATTTACATAAAGAAAACCTTTGCCACGGTGGTTTTGTAAAACCTAATGCTGTATAATATACACTGTGCTCTCTTTGCCTTTAAAAGACTGAAGTCAAAATAATGCTGGAAGGTAAACCGGAAGGCGCAGGGGCAGCTACATCTTTGAAAAGTTTGTTGACAATTAATACGACCCATGAAATATATTATGAATCCTTTCTTAAGCTTGTGGTTTAGGTATGCCTTTCATGATGTTTCACCAACTGATAGAATTTTCCTTTTCTATTTAATCCACTCAAAAAGCTCCATGATATAGCAAATTACCATACTGCTTACAGAGAGGTCTCTGTGAAATATAAGACAGTTTCACAGGGGAAGGCAAGCACATGTTAAGGATTAGGACTACTTTCTACTTCCACTGTTTCCCAAGAGTTATACCATAACTGCCTGATTTTTGAAAGTAAAATTTCTTAGGCAAACTGGGAAACTTTTTTATTTTTTCCAAACCTTTGAAAAATGATGCATATGAATTTTTACCTTCTTTTTTTTCCCATAAACTATTCTGTAACAGCCTCTATTCTCATTATTTTTTTATGTAACTTCATTCATATATTTAATAATGTTCTCACTATTATCAAGACCACACGTCATTTTCTAATTGCTGCTGTTCTTCTTTTTGTTAAGGAAGAAGATGATTACTTGTTTGATAAAGGCGAAGTGAATTTTTGGGTAGAGACATTGACTCATGTCAGACAACTTAGTAAGCACCTTTTACTGCTTATATCAATGACTCATCTAACTTTACCAGATCACGGAGAACTTAATCGACTATCAAGAATAGCACTGGACCAAGCCCAGCTTATTGGACACCTTCTTAGAGCGCTACCTCCGACTCCAGAATTTTCCAAAACTGCAGAATTCACAAGATTAGCTATTCAAAATGAGAGAATATCGGTGTGTCTGAAAATACTAAATCTGCTGAACTCTGATGATACTTGCAAAAATGAAAATCTGGAAAAGTAAATTATTAGAAGTTCATCCTCAGGGAGCTATATCCATTTTACTAGATGGGCAGGGGGACTGAATTCTAACGATGTTCAAGGAATAAGGGATTGCTATAATGACTCCAGTAAACCTGCAACAAACTATTCAGTATTCAGGCTAAAACCACATTTTTTTTATATATGAACCTGTTGATTTTTTTTTTTTTTCTCAGATGTGCTGTGGGAGACTGTTCTTTTTAAATGCATTTGCTAATTTCATTCAGCTGAGCATGGTTTATTATAGCTACTGTAGGAAGTAAAGCAGCTAAACCTAATATTTTCCATTCATCCAGGTGCAGGCCACCTGCAGTGGAGTTAAGTTTTATCCCAGATTTTTACCTCCTGTATTTGAATACCACGTAAACATTGATTTATTTTTTTTGTTTCCTTTCAAGATGTAGAATGGTAATTATTACATTAATAAGGTTGTTTTTTTTTATTTTAAGTGTTTCTAAAAGAAAAGAAACCTTGGCTTTGTCCATGACAATTTTTAGACTACATTTTAAATTTTAACCGCACTTTCCTCTGGAGGAAGGCAAGAATTCTCCCTGTGCTATTAACCTTGCTTTGCACAGGGGAGGCAGCATTAGTTAAGACTTCTGCCAGCCTCTTTTTTTTCTTTTTTTTTTTTTTTTTCCCTGTAACTCAAAACACTCTCTTTTATAAAATTGCTCTAAAACGAAGATTGCTGCTTTCAAAACAGCAGCAAACCCAACAGTCCCATCCTTCCTTCGAAACACCTTGCTCTGGGGGCACTGCGAGGCCCTGCTCAGGGGAGCCCGTCCCCCTACTCCCCCCCGGCGCCCACCCCGCTGACTGACAAAAAAATTTTGGCTGTGCTCTGCAAATGTATTTTTTCTGGGAACTTTAAACTGGTTTCCAGTCCGAAAAGCGAGACAAGGAAAAATAAATACTTATTTTAAACGAGGCTGCCTCACGTTCCTTTTCAGCGGTGACTTCACGTTTGGCTCTGGCAGAGCTGGCTGCAGCCAAAGCAAAGACGCGCGTCGGTATACCTACGTTGTTTCGGCCTCCCTGGAAGACTAACGTGCCCAATAAGCGACTCCCTGCCTTGAGTCTCTACACGAAATCGTGTATTTGCGCAGTTTAGCCTTAAATCTTGATGATGTCGCAGGTAATTAGCCGTTCTCCCACCGGCAGAGCCCCGACCGGCGCTCGGCGTGTTGCGGCGCAGGCCCAGCAGGTGGCGCTGCAGCATCGCCCGACGCACGCACCAGCGCGCCCAGGCCGGGATCGGGCCTCGCCCGGCCTAGCACTGCCGGGGTCCGGCCTAGCCATGGCAGGGCCGGCTTAACCTTGCTGGGGGCTGTCCTAGCCATGCTGGGGTCTGTCTTAACCTTGCTGGGATCTGGCCTAGCCATGCTGGGGTCTGTCCTAGCCATGCCGGGATCCGGCCTAGCCATGCCGGAGTCTGTCCTAGCCATGCTGGGGTCTGTCTTAACCTTGCTGGGGTCTGTCCTAGCCATGCTGGGATCCGGCCTAGCCATGCCGGGGTCTGTCTTAACCTTGCTGGGATCTGGCCTAGCCGTGCCGGGGTCTAGCCTAGCCATGCCGGGGTCTGGCTTAACCTTGCCACGGTCTGTCCTAGCCATGCCGGGGTCTGTCCTAGCCACACCAGGGTCTGGCTTAACCTCACTAGGGCAAGGGGTGAGCCCTCCCTGCACCCCTCCCTGCTCGCACTATCTGGATGCTGCGGTGCCCGACAGTCGCTTGCTTCCCTTCCTGCTTCTTGAGGTTAAATAACAATCTGCTGTAAACGGGGATAAGCTTCTGAATTAGGTGTAGCGAACATCTGAAAACTGCACAAGAGGAAGTCACTCAAAAAAAAATAGTAATAATCATTTGGGAACAAAAGTTTAAATGCTTTGTGTAAGTTTCCAGGATTCGGGGTTACTTCTATAAGTAATTTACAAGGAAACGTGAGACTTTAATAGGCAAAAGGGAAATGTTAGAATCTGAGATGAAAAGATGTCTCACAGAATGCATGTTACCCAACTTAACAAGCCACACAGTGAGTTGGGCTAAAAATTAATTTGTTTGCATCTGTTCTGAGCTCCTGGGGAAAGAACAGCCCAGATTTTGTCTGGAAGCCACTCTTAAGAATAGTCAAGACCTGTACAATTAATTAACAGCTGCTGGTTTTACCACACCTTGCCAACATTTTTTGAACTAGTGTAGCAACAGCTTTTAAGTAGAAAACAAACAGAACTTGGTACAGTATTGAAATTACAGTACAGTTGTGTGAGCTTGCTCATGTCAGTAGTTAGCATAAGACTCTCTAGTAACATTGGCAATTTTTTTATTGGCTAGAATTTAAAATGCATGTGCGTATGTATTATCAACAAATGGATAAATGCAGACGCGTAACAGCATAGTAGTAGATCCAGGGTGACCATAAAACTTAAGTAACTTTGTGAAGCCTTGAGGACCTGGTTAATCAGTAAACTGAATAGCTCAAAAACTCCGTCTTCCTTATCGTGGTTTTAGAATGCAACTGAAACCTCTGTCATCCCGCCTAGTTTATACAGAGCAAATAAAAGAAAAAATTGCATCTGCACATGTACATTTCACCATGCACTGCTGATGACTTCAGTTACTATATAACTACTTCATCACAAACCTTTAAACCCTCGGCAGCAATTGCAGAAGAGGGTGAGCAAAATCTTACACCCTAGTACTTATCTGCCATGTGTTTGATCAAAGTCAATTTATCTCAAAAAGTATTCGTCCAAATGATGATGACACATTGCTTCTTGCATGATTACCATCATCAACTGTTTCACTCGGTTCACCAGCGGGCAGGAGCTGCTCTCTGCAGGTGATGTTTCCATCACAGAGATGTTTGGGAGGAGGAAGAGTTTGATCTGGGGGACAGTAACGCAAGCGAATCCGAGTGGGCCAGGGAGAAGGCGATGGGACAAAGAGGCACGGTGATGGGAAACGATGCCGGTTATGGCGCCAATCCGCCTCGGTCCCGCTTTCAGGTGCCTTCCCCTCGCAGGGCTCGGTCGGGGGCCGTACCCCCTCCGCAGGGCTGGAGGAGAGTAAAGGGAGGGGGGAATTTACATTTTGTTCTGGACCCCGCCGGAACGCAGACCCGCTGCCGGCGGTGCGGGCACTAGGGGGTG
>NW_009647437.1:1014519-1023155 GCF_000708025.1 Charadrius vociferus | reverse complement strand
GACGACTGGGGGGGGCCGGGGAGGGGGGCGGCCGAGCAAGTAAGTTACCGAGCGAAGAAAGTGAATCCTCTTCTTCTTCCTGTTGGGTTTTTTTTTATATATCTATCTATCTATATATACACCGAGAGCTGAACAAAACAAAAAACAAAAAAAGCATTTTGCAAAAGGGCAAATGACACGAACTGAACAAACCTATTTTTATAGAGAGACCTTGGAAGAAGGGGATTTTTTGTTTTGGGGTGTTTTTTTTTGTTGTTGTTCTTTGGAGACAAGTTATGATATGCACCAGCAGCAGCCATTCCATCTGTGTTCAAAAACAAACATACACACAAAAAAAAAAAGCATTAGAAAAGATGCCACCAGAAAGCAACAAACAATCCGGGGAGCGTGAGTCCTGCCTGTACAGCTCCTCCAAACCTGCAGACACACGTACAAAAAAGTTACAAACTAGTTTGTTGTTCAATCCAGTTCAAATAAAAACACAGAACATACTAAACCTATAAGCTTTTTTATTTTTAGAAAAAAAAAAAGAAAAATCCAACATCCTGCCAAGAATATGCCTTGATAACAACCTTCTTTTTTTATATATCTATATATTATTATTATAACAAATGCTAAAACCTTCATTCCAAAGTTTAATATTGGTTCCATTGCCACCACTTAGTGGATGTTTGGCTTAGAACAATTCTTTTTTTTGTTGTTGCTTTATTTGGAAGCACTCAACTGAGTTTAGTTTGTAATTGTTGGAGAGTAACTGCTGATTTTTTTTTTTAATTTTTTTTTTTAGCCGTTTGAGTTGATTGCATGAATGAGTCACTGCACACAACTCAATATGAAACTATTTAACTTATTTATTATCTTGTGAAAAGTATACATTGGTAATTTGTTCATACTGTATTTATCGGGTATGATGAAAAGCAATAGATATATATTCTTTTATTATGTTTAAATTATGATTGCCATTATTAATCGGCGAAATGTGGAGTGTGTTCTTTTCACAGTAATATATGCCTTTTTGTAACTTCACTTGGTTATTTTATTGTAAATGAGTAAAATTCTTAATTTAAGAGATTGTATGTAATATTTATTTCATTAATTTCTTTCCTTGTTTACGTAAATCTGAAAGATTGCATGGTTTCTTTATAGAAATCGGTCTCGATGCTGTGGAAGTAGTTTGAGGAATTTCTATGGGTTGTTTTTTTTTTTTTTTAGAATGTAAATGGTTGTAGCCCGTCCGAGTTGAAAAAACAAACGAGAAAAAAAGAAAACAAAACAGACATAAAAAAAAAGACTGACTTACCAATCAGACTTAAAGTGGCAAATCTAATTCAGACTTGTTTAAAGTAACCAAAAAGTATTTTTTTGTTGCCTAACTCCACCAATCACACTGTGATATAGTCTCAAAGTATGTAGCAATAATTGGGGGTCCCAGTATTATGTCTCACAGTGCCTTCTTGAGGGTCCATGCTTGCCTTAAATATCTCTCAACCAAATAAGTATTTTTCTTAATGCTTGAGATAATTTGAATGTAGGGATGGGTTTTAACTGCAGCAAAATTTTGCCACTCTTTATTTTATAAGAAGGGAGGCCATCTTTGGATCTGAAACTTTATACAGTACATGAACATATCTTGTTTAATCAATTGAATTCCAAAAGTTGTATTTTTTTTTTTCCTTGTGTAGAAAGGCGGGAGTTTTCCAAAAGTTTCCTGGACGGTGGATGAATGAGCAGTAGCTTAGTTTTGTTTGTACATAGGTACAGATTGAGCACTATGTACTCTTTTGGACTACTTTAACAGAAGTATGTTTTGAATGTAACTAAAGGATAAGTCAACTTGAGTTGTAATATATTTTTCGGGAGTCAGTTCACTACAAATTGTGTGAGACTGTAAACTTTGTACTGTAAATGTTTTGTAGTTCTCCCAATCACAAATACGTCTAGTTACAGATTAACCAGTTTGCACCGCAGCTCCAGTCCATTCCTGCAGCAATCACTGGTCAGCGGCCAAAGCTAATAAACGTTTCCAGAACGTTCGGCAGTATTAGTGTTAGCGGTGTACGGTGTCCTGCCTTTTTTTTTTTTTTTTTCAGTAATTTCTTTTTAAAAGGGTGAAGGATCAGATCTTTGCTGCTTGTAGCTAAACAGCTGGAGTGGAAAAATCTAGTAATGGCATTTATCAATCACATTGCTTATGAGGATATAAGAGTGTGCCATTAGCCTTCCCGGCTGGTTGTGGGTAAGGAGGAAATGGCAGTTTGGGTAATAAAAAGGCATAATTAAGGTTTACCCTTTGTCCCAAAAGCTTTGTTACTCTTTGCTCAAAGGAATGCGGACTTCTGCCTCAATGCTCCCATCGCCCAACCGAGGGCATATCGGTGTTAATCAGGCTAGCATTAAACGTGTTAATCAGTTTTAGGGCTTGGATTTTAAACAAATGACTTTTCTGAAGGTATATTTATATAATAAAATACTTGGCGGCCTGGGGCCTCTATTCATTAATACTGGAGGAATTTTAGCTAATGACTCCATAGTTCAGTCCCTTATTCCAATCAGTCCCTTAAACTTCTTAATCACCATTTCTACCAGTTTCTGTGTTCTTTTGTCATACTAATAATAAATGTTGTTAACATTATGGCATCTCTGCACTGCCTGGACTGCCACAGTACTTTCTATAAATACAAGGTAGAATGTAATACTGGTGCCATATGTTTGTGTAACAAACCTTGGACTGACTCTCAGTTTAAAATTAAAACAAACGTAAGCAATGTATGACAACATAGCCCAGCTACAGCAATCGCCCCTTATTTTTTATGGATCGGTCTGACGTTTTGGCTCAGATACTGCTCCCTTCGATTTCACAACTAATTCCTGAAAAAACTTTTTGGGGCCTCCTGCACAGCAGCACTGAGCACTGCCAGGTCTTTCCCTGGGCATCCCTGGTACAAATACCAAGGCTGCGAGGAGGAGGTGTTCACCAGTATTTTGCAGGGACAGAGAGTAGCTTTTGGTTTGACCCGTGTCTAAGCTGATGTCTTCGCTCACTTCTGGGATTTTGAAACTAAAACTGCATTAATTAGGAGTGTGTGTCTCATTTAGTTTCACATTTTCTTTCTTCCCTAGGTATGTTTTTCGCTTCTCTCTCTTGCCCACCTCCTCCCCTGAGCCTGCCTTTTTCTTGCCACAGTAGATAAGGACCTTATTTATTGCCATATTTCACTTATCCAGGACAGCTGTACTCCATCAGCGCGGTACTTTCATCTTCCCTGCCGTTTTCTGTCGGTCGAACGGGATGCCCATAAGTGCCAGGGTTGGCTTTGGTGTCTCCTGTCTGGAAGAAGAACCCTGGAAGCATTCTTTACAGCAGCTGCCCCACGTGAAGCGCAACTGCGCGGGTGTCAACGCCAGCGTTTTCTGTGTTGAAAAGGCTGCTGGGGCAGGATGGGTGGCAGCCCACGAGTGTCTCCCAGCGGGCTAGTGGCATGCCAGTAGGTGGGGAGAGCAGGGCCTGAGACACCCTCTGCCCTGCTCCAAGTGAGAGATGCTTTGAAGCCATCCGTCCTGCGTCCTGTTTTGTTTGCGTCTCTGCAAAACTGCACTGCAAACCAATCTGTCGCAGCGTTATGTGCCGCTGTTCAGAAAACGAGAAGTCCTTGAACTGGGAAGATAAGTGTCTGTTTCTTGTGCTGCACAATCAAGTGTTAACCTTTAAACCGGTGACTTATGTTGTTGATTTAAGCAAATGTTCTCTTGCTTTTATTTCAAAATTCAGCAAAGCGTGTAAATTGGTCAGGCCATTCAGAAATTTGCTGCTACCTTGCAACAAATTGATAAACTCTGCATAAAAATAAACTGTTTTTCTTCAAGACCTTTGGCTTCAGAAGGAACTCCAAGGTCTCTGCTATTGCCCTTTAGAGATGTGATATTTTGCTTAACAGTTGGGGCACTTACCATGACTTTCAGGATCTAGAAAACGGGGATTTTACTCATCATTGGTTAGGACCGAGTCCTGCATGCTTGTTTCAGTTGATAATCTGAAAGAAGTTGCGGTAAAGAAATTTGTAGAAATAGGTGTAATGTAATCTTGAAATAGGAATTGATTTAATGAGGCTTGGTGTGATCACTAGGGGGGTTTCAAATGTATCGAATCAGCTGTTTTGATTTTTACTCCCTACTCCTCTCAGTTTCTTGGGGGCTTTTTACTAAGGTTTTCTCATTTTGCCTTCTTCAAGTAGAGCGGGTGTCCGGTAACTTTGGTGCATTTGCTTTCTCTGGGCTTTGGGGTTTGCTGCCTGACCCAAGTTAATATCAAAATTAAACCCAATTCAGCATGCAGCTGAATGGAGTGCGCACCACCAAAAATACTCCCAGCAGTGCGCCACGAAGCACAGGAATGCTGTGCTTCGCTTAGTGCATCGTGGTTGAAGTGTGAGCTGATTTCACTGTACCCCCAGATTTACCCCCAGTTCAAGTGTAGAAACCAGAATTACAGCACAGTCTGTGTGCCTTGTGGAAGAGGGCACATCACCAGCAGAGGAGCTGGGAGGCTGCTGGCTCCTCTCGCTGCTGTATTGCTGAATGCAAAGAAGGCCCAAGATTTCATTTTTGTTTATAATCAAGATGTACTTTTATTTTTTTCATTTTGCTAGTATAGCATTAAAGCTAAGGGACTTGTACCATGTATTTTTAATCATGTGGTCTGTCTTTTCTTGCTGACCTTGAATGTGACTCTTACTTGACGGAGCTTCAGGCAGCGGTGCTCTGTCATTGATAAGATAGGACATTTCAGGTTTTGCCTGCTGAGCCTACAGACCTTGGCAGCACATTAGCTCTGGAAATTGAAACTTCACTTTCTGACCCTTCAGCTTAAACTCACATTCCTCAGTGGTTTAAGGAAAAGGCACTGGGCTTCCCACTTTGTTGCATCTGAAGTACGGTTACGTCATCCCTTCTGCCAATCCCGCAGCTGGTTGGTACCTGCCCAGAGAGGGGCAGGAATATCCTGAATGACCACAGCCAGACCTGTAAGTGCTCATCTGCTGAAGAAGTAAGTGGAGGGTTGGGATGAAAATGATATACTCGAGGTGATGTAGCAAGTCGCCTCCACCAGAAGAGAGCAGTTTCTCCGCTCTGCTGCTCCTTGGACCTTTCTGACTCACTCCCTGAGCCGGTTCGGGTGGCCGATCCTGCAGAGCATCCCGGCACCCTGTGGGCGACTCCCACCACGTGGCCGGGGGTGGGCGCTTGGTCCACTGCCACCAAAAGGTCCACTCGCCCCCAGCCAGCTCTGGCACTCGCCACATCTGCCTGGGGTTTGATGCATTTTTACTAATCAGGCAGAAAATTAAAAATAGTATTTTCTGCTGGGTTACAGTTGCAACAGGTCAGTAAGGAGTCTGTCAAGTTTCAGAGCTGGCGGGAGGGAGGAGGAGGAGGAGGTAGAGTCCCACATCCAAGAGAGGAGGCAGGAGTATCGGGATGGAGGAGAGGAACCTCCCCAGCCAGCTGCTAGATTGGCTTATCCCTCCTGTGTGGGTTTTGTTCAGTTTGAGGAAACATTGTTTCCTCCACAGTTCCTTGGGAAATTCTTGGTATGCCCATTTTAAAACTGCTTTTGACTCACATGGAGTATTTCTTGTGCCATTTGAAAAGACGCTGACATTTAAAGGAAGGCTCAAATCAAAATAGGGCTTAATGAATGTATCCCTGAGTAGTTTTATTGTCTGGTTTACTGGAAATCAAATAATGGTTGTGTGGCAAAGCTCTGCATTCTTTGAGAAGTTCTGAATGTGAAAGGAAATGCTTCTTATCAGATGGCATAGATTTAGGAGGTTGTGTAATTTTTGCAGCATATGTACTGAAGAACATTGATTTACAGGTCTAATCCTTCATTAATATTAAGAATTTAAGGTTGGAAGAGGAGGATGCAGGAATGAGATTCCTCCCTTGGGGTCTAGAGGACCTTGTCTCTAAGAAGAGTTGTTTTTTTTTTTTTCTCAAAGCTAAGTCAAACAGATACAAGTCATTTCATCTCTCCTTTCAAAAAGGTATAATGGATATGTTAATGGAAGCATTTTGGGGTGGACGCCCCAAAATTGGCATTACTGAGTTTTTAAATTACCCTGACAAATCTCTCTGTTGCTGAAGAGGGATAGATGACATCTGCTGAGTAATTTCTATTCTGTACACCATCTGAGAAGGACATACAGGGTAATTTAAACCCCCTTTTTTCTAGCATGGTTAGTAACATAAACAGGGAGCTGGATATGCTGAAATCTAAATACACGGGTCCTATATCAATGGATTATTACCTTATCTTTTCTGAATGACGTTTACTTGAATACCTGGAATCGTAATAGCTACTCAAGATAAGAAATGGAGGGAAATTCAATAACAGTAAGAGGCCTGGTAACTTATGAGATCTTGATTAGCCTTCAGCTGTGCCTAAATGTTGGAAAATGATTCCCTGTACTGTATGCAAAGGGAGCTGAATAGCAGTATGAAAACCATTCCCTTGTTGCAGAGAAGCGCTAACAACTGGGTTTTGTGATTGTTACGGCTTTCTTGTATCCACATATATATGTGAACCTACTGTCTCTTCCATGGATGACCATTTTTCACCTTACTTTTTAATTACTTTGAAATTCCAGCTTTGCTGGCAGTGGATGGTAGGTAGCTCTGCCCCCCTGCAGTGGTCTCCAAGCTCTTGTTGGCTGGGGGCAGGGTGGGGGGTACACGTGCAGCTCTGAAACTCCTAAATACCGTCAAATCTGAAATTGGACTTCCTCTTCTTAGTAGAGGCTGTAATCCAGCTAATGACATTGGGTGGTGGGAAGACTCTGGCCCCACCAGCCGCCTGCCCTGGAGGGTCCGTGAACTGGTCGGACTCCTCTCTGCTGCCCGGCAGCGTGGTGGAAATGGTGGACGTGAGTCAAAGGGAACACCAGGATGTCTCCTGCACCTGTATGGGGGCAAATCGCTTCTTCATGTTGGAGGCCCTTTGGCTGTGTTGCAGAAGCGGCACAGCAGTGCAGACGGGGAGGGTTCCATACGGAGTGCGTGCTGTTGTGTTCAGAGGGCTGAACAGCACGCTGTAAATCTTAGGAGATGAATTCAGTGTTAACAAATACTTTTTTTTAAAGGTCAGCTTAGACGAGGAATGCAGCGATTTGCCAATCCAAATGAACACTAACTCTAAAAAGACAGGAATTTGTTTTCTGCTAGATTAGTGCTCTGATCTGGGCTCATCCCATGGCCTCGCGGCTTAGAACAAAAGCACGAGCGAGGGCAGGAGTATGTGAGTAACGTGAGGCTCAGACCTCCGCTTTCAGCATCGGTGCAACTTTATATTGCCTTGAACTAACTGCCTGCGAAACCGCAGCCTAAGTTATGTTCTGTGGGTTTTTTTCTGCATATGCAGTTGAAATCCCAGGATGTATCAAATGATGTCCAGGGGACAGGGGGAGGCAAAGCCTCACACAGCAAACTGTGTTGAGCTTTCTAGAGCTAAATCTGAACTTTTTGCTTCAGTTTGGCTGTTATGGGTTTGGAGAAGTGCAGCTGGGGAGATTGAGGAGATGACGCCGAGGAAGGGGAAGCCTGGAAGAGCCATCCCCCCTGGAAGTAGTGCCCAGCTTTGGGCTAGTGTCAACATGAACACCAAGTCAAGACCTCTCCTGGCTACGCAAAATATTTCCTATGGAAACCTGCATCTTAAAATGAAATTCAATATGGAATTTAGAATTCATATTACATGAGTTAATACTGCTTGCTGCAAGAGCATTACAAAGCAAGTAATAAGCATCGCATTTTACGGGGTACATTTCCATCTACAAATATAAGGCAAGTCAAAATGTAAGGCTGTCATTTAATGGCTGTCACACTTGCAGCAGATGTTTTTTGATGACTGTGAACAAAGAGTGGGGTCAGTGACTATTTCCAATAATACAACTCTTCAACTTTCACAAATGAACAATTGTAAGAAGCTGAAGGGATGGTACACCTGAAACCTCCAGCTCTATCAAAGAAGATGACAGCATCTCATTAAAGCATTTCTCTCCATTTTCCCATTCAATAGTAGATATGGGCACACAATCAGGGACAACTGTGGATTGGGTTGGTATGACCAAAAGAAATATGTCCCAAAAGTTCAGAATCTGGAAAGTTGGTGGAAATAATCCTTATTCATAAAGTAATTTCAGAAATGCAACTTCACTGGTGAGTACAATCTACTGTTGCAAGACTAATGGTAAGAGATTTAGAAGGGGATTCTTTCAAGCCACAGGTAAATATCAGCTCTCAAAGAGGTAACATGACTATCACAGACCAGACATCAAAATACAATGCGGCGATACTGAACTTCTGCTCTAGGGAACAGTCACTTGTAGTTTAATATAGAATAGGTGCTCTTGCATCGGGAGGAATGAATAAAATGCAATAATTAATTTTTTAAAAAACTGGATTCAGTGTTAATAACTGCAAAGACGGTCAGTTTAGATGAGATTCACAGATTTACCTTTTAAAATGCATATTACCAAAACCTTCCAGAACACTGAAATATCTGCATGTTTTATGTCCCACGTGTTTAGGTGTGTGTCATGGTATCCTCAGGAAGGTCTTGCTCTCGCAGAGGTACAGCC
>NW_009647437.1:971329-1014499 GCF_000708025.1 Charadrius vociferus | reverse complement strand
AGGCAGCAGAATGGGTGTGTGCTCCCAGCTTGCTTTCACCACCTGAAACTGGGAAAAGTTGGACTCACAGTATCACTACGATTTAATCTGGAGGAGACCCTTTTGAGACAGTAAAGCCAAGAGGGGCAGGATCCTGCTCAGTCCCTTGTAGGAGATGTGTGAGTGTTACTTGAGCATATCAGAGACATATTTGCTCCTGGTTTCACTGATTTTTGTTTTTTCAGAAATACTATTTAGCATTGCAGAGACTGCTCCCGCAGTCATCGACATGGGGAATCTTAATCCAATACATAATATTTTATTATAAATTGCCTCCGCTGTTTAGCAAGGGCTCTGGGAGCCCAGGTGGCCATAGTTCTTACCATGAGGTGTAGCAGGAGTCCCCAGTAAGCATCTTAAAGCCTGGAACAGCTGGTAACTTGCCAGACACAGATGGCTGTCCTGCCTACCCCCTGCCCTAAAATGAGGGACCATTGGTGCCAGGTGTGATGCTCCCCTTGTCTCAAGCTGTTTCCTGGGCTCCAATTTGGTATCTAAGCAGCGGCAGGTGTATTGAGGGAACACGCTAAAACATCAACGAGGTGAAGGTCTTGGTCCTCTGCTAATGGAGGAGACATGAAGGGAGAAGGACCCGCCTGGGTTTCTTTGCTTTTTTGTTGAATAGTACTTTATAACGTGGAGTGTTTTCACCTTACAACTCTAAAAACTCATTAGAAAGAGCAATTGCTCAAGCAGTGTGGAATTCATGGAGATAGAGCAGATAGGGTTATCCAGATGGAAAAGCAAATGCTAAGTGTCTTGGAAAAGTTTCCTTGAAATTACAGGAAATGTACTTTCTGTAACTGCAGAACTAGTAGTAGAAAAAGAAAAAGAAGGAGGGTGAAAATCAGCCAGTTGGGATTACAATAACATAGAAAAAGGCAGAACTTAATATTTCATGATTGTGCCAGCATTATGCAAGCAAAGGAGAGCATCTTGTAAGTTAGAAACCACAGCATGTAAGTAGCCTTGTTGCCTTGGCTGCGTGGAGAAAAGTAAAAGAAATTGTAAATACTGTTGTATGTAACTTCCCCTTGTACTGCATCCAACATAAAAGAAATAATTCACTAAAGCATTTGATATCCCACAACCTCTTAGTATAGTTAGCTTTTATGATGCAAATAACTCAACATTTTATAAGTTGAACAATTCCCAGGGACTAAAATGTTCCAACAGAACCCAATCTCATTGAATTCATTTGTCCTCAGTTCTCTCAATGAGCCCAATTAAGGCCAGGTGGGAATGCTTGTGCTTCAAAATGACTTGCAGACACCCAGCTGTCCTGGGGAGCTTTGGGTGAAAGGAAGGTCAGGTTCTTCCTGAAACCTGCTTAGTAGCCCTCGTGTTTGTGTGAAGCCCTGTGTCTATGAGCCTCAGACTCTGCTGTGACTTCCAGCAAAATATGTAAGTATGTGATTTTTTTGCACTTATTTTTTAAGGAGTTTTATGAGTTCTGAGAAATGGAAGTCTTGATTGTCTTTGAACATTGTAATTGGGATGAGTGGGGAATTCAAGGGAACTCTGGTGCACGTGACGATGGGGCTCTTTTATCCTATGGTCAGTGTTTCATAATGTCAGCTGTACACCTGGCTTCTTGAATTTGTGTTTGAGTTTTGTTGGGAAAGACAGAGAGTGACCAGAGCTGTGCTGCAGTGATGGATTTGAGTTTACAGGAAAGTTTTCTCCTTCAGCCTGAAGCCCTCTTGTAAAGGGCTCTCTGCGTTTGCTCAGCACAAGAGGTATGCAGCTGGTATTTGGAGAGGGCTAAGAAAAGTAAGAAAGATAAATCCTAATTTATCTGGTAAATATCAGGATGCCTGATAAACATAATTGTTTCAGTGAAGCAAGAGGAAAAACTGCTTTCAAAGAATGAGCTCTTCACGGGAGAGCTAGGAGTTGCGTTGAAGTCCCAAGCACGCTGCTGGTACTTCCCTGCCCTGAGAGACCCCAAACCTTTGAAGTCTAGCCTCCCCCCCACCCCAATTTGCATAGCTTTTCTAAACTGAAATTAATTTCTAGTTTGCTGGATACCTGGATGGCAGGGGCCTGGGTGGGCTGTGGTGGTTTGGGAACTGGAAGATTCTGGAAGTCTTGGAGAAATTTGATCCTTGTGACGTTTTTTTTGTTGTTGTTGGTTTTTTTCTTTTTTTTTTTCCAACCAAATTGAAGCAAATGGGAAAGGCTGGGTAAAGAGTAAACTTTTGTCTAAGGTAGAGCTCTGATTCTGTATGGCTTATCTCTCCCTGCCTGGCGAAGGCTCTGAACGCTGCCTGTGCTGTCCGTCCTTGTTCATGATAGTTGCTGGCTGTGTGTATCGGAACAGGAACTAGTGTGACCTGTTGGTAGAGGTGCCTTCTTCTCCATGCATGTTGGACCTCCTATTTATCTCTGGTATTGTTGGACTACTTAGAGAATCTGTCTTTCTGAATATGAGTTGTAGGGGAAGGGTAATTCATAATTAAAAATAACAAATTCCCTTAAGCAGGCAAAGTCCATTGCTGAGGTTGTCCTCCTCACCCACCCTGGTTCTTAGTAGCACCCCTGTGGCGCTACCTGTGTTCACAGATTGTCAGTCCTGGAAAAACACCGGCCCTACCTAGTCGTTGTCCCATTCTGGGTTGTGCTGGTGGTTGCTCGGGAAACATTAACTACTTCTGGTGGGCCTGGGAGCACCAAAGCAGAAAGCAATAGGGAGAAATGCACATCATCCCCTCTCTCACAGGCAGTCCCTCTCCCAGTAGGTAGTACATCCTCCAGCTGCTGCTTCTCATGGCTTGCCATCACTCCTTGGTTTTCCTCCAACCAAGCGCACAGCCTGCTGATATCCTTGGGTCCCACACCCTAAAGGTGTCCCTTGCTGCCTGGTTTCCTTCATTCACATGTGCCAATATGCTCTGTTCCTGTGTGTTATTGTTGCCTTGCCAACTCTAATGTAGGTGATTAACTGTATCTTCAAGTGGATGTTCAGCAGCTTCAGTGGTCACTTCCAGTCCATCGTTGAATACGTTGAACTGTGACCTTCGTGTTTCCAAATAAGTGGTCTCCAAAGGGCCTTGTAAATCCCTCTGCATTAGAGCAAACTGCTTGAACGCTTTTTAGCTGGCTAATGGCTGTAGTATAGCCATAGAGTAGATGCCTTGTGTCTCTGTTGTATGATTTTTGCTTTAGTTAAAAGTGATCTTCTGATGTCTGAAGGACCAAGGCAGGAACACTTTTTCTTTTTTCACTTTATTTGACAGAAGAGACACATAAGTGCACCAACATTTACTTGCTGTGTTTCTTTGTATGTACTGACTGAACTTTCCCACGCCAGACTTGGATTTGGTTGCTAAAAAACAGAGGGCAGTTGCTGCAGTTAGCAGGGTTATTGGTCTGGCCTCCCATTTAAAACTTATCAACTTCCTCAACATGTTATTCTTAGCGTTAACCTTACATTTTTGTCTCTTTATATATTCCCTCATGAAAAAAAAAGCGCAGCCTGGCGCTTGTCACAGGAAGAGCAGATTTTGGTAGCGGGCAAGCTGCACCCTGTTCCAAGTTGTGCAAAGCTGTTTATTGATTTTTGTGATTGTAGAAAGGAGAGAATTGCCTGTGTTTTAGCTGGGCAGATGTTTGGTATATATGGCTGTATACATTTACACATGTATTTTATGTATGTATAGTTTATATATTTAAATACATATAGCTGTATATTTATTTAATGTGTATTTATAATAGATATGTATTTAATGATAGCAACATGAGAATCCTGCTGTCCCTTTGGCTTCAATCTGCGCAAATACCTTGGTTGATTATAGTGTGAAAGATGCTCATAGAGGTAAAATTTCTTGTGTGAGGATAGATTGATTAGTCAGTCATGATGCTGTTCAATAAAACTTACACAAATCAGTGGCTTGTGGTAGGCTGTTTCATTACCTGAGCCATCAGCTGTTTCCTGAAAGGCTGATGTAAAATTGTTGTTTTTTTCTAATAGAGCATTTCACTCATGCTGCGTGATGATCTTTCATCACACTGTGTATGTTGCTGATGGGTAACGTGATATTTATGACAGGTTGATGTCTCTGGGACCTTGTGTCCCAGAGACAGTTGTGACTGCATCCTCTTTAAAGTCATCATCAATATAGCGAGTGATGTTCAGCACTTGACTACTATATTATATTGGCAGAATTTCCAGCAGGTGCTGACATACTGTTTAAGGTGAACTTGTATCATTTGTGAGGAAGTAGGAAAGAGGTTCTGCAGTTCCAAGGCAAACTTTCCATGACTAAAAAGTGTTACAGTGTGTACTTGCCTTGCATGTCCTGGATTTTCATACATAAGTGAATGTATATTAATAATTTGGAAATTACCAGGCATCCGATTCATTTCCACAGCATTGTATCTGTTTGTCTAGATGTCCAGAGTAGCAGCTTTGCCGTTCTTGAGGTAATTTATTCCGAGGCTGGTTCAACTTACGCTGTGCCCCAAAATGATTTATTTCCTGATCTCCTAGTTACTCAACCTGGGGTGTTGGGTTTTGCTTGGCATTGCATAGCTCTCAAGGAATCGCTTTTCTGTCTTGCTGTTCTGGCTCAGGTCAGCATGCTCTGAGGGGTTCAGCCCTGACTTTCGTCTTTTTTCCATCAGTACGGGAAGCCGAGAACTACTTTGTACAAATATGAAGGCTTCCTTGAGAAGCAGGCTGCTTCATATATCAGTTTGTGTTGGGACAGAGATTTAACAACAGGGTTTTCTTCCTGTTAGATACTAGATAGGCTGTATCCCTATTTTCCACTGACCTCTACTGAAAAAAATGGAACAATTTGGTGTAGGCTTGGATTTCAGGTGTGTTTGCATTTGAACAATCTGTGGCCATTGATGTGGTTAATATTCAATCACTCTTGTGTCATTATTGAGATGAGGTGACCTTGTAGTGCCTTTGGTAACGGCAGTTCCTAGATGGATGTGATGGCTCTGGTATCCACTGACAGGGTTACGATATTCACTGATCCGTCTGAAGTTCTGTACTGAAGACACTACACTGTTTCCCCGCTTTCCCTCTGCTTCCCTCCACCCAAAATGAGTCATCCCTGGCACCTGAGGATGGTTAGTGTCTCATGTATACATAACACTGGTGGTTATAATTGATATGTGGTTTGTCAATGATTATTTACATGATTGTGGAGGGGCTTACAGATATTATTATTGATGCCAGTTCTAATAAGGGGTTATTCAGTTGGCATATGTTTTGGGAGAGTAGTCCTTCACTAGGATGTATAAATGTCAGAAACCAACAAGAGACCATCACGCCTGCCTCTTCCTAGCAGTTATTGAGATCTTACTGTAAGAAGGAGCCTAATTTTTGATTCAATCACATCTGCAGCCTGTGTCTTGGTTTGGGCTGGATGACTTGTGTTTGGTGCAGAACCTTGTTCTAAAATCCTCGCTTCCCCCCCCCCGCCCTGTTTTTTATTGGTCAAATTTGTATCTCGCTGGAAACGCTTACTGCTTCCAGGGGCAATTAGCTTATGCAGGGCTCTGGACTCTCGTATGTGTAAATTGGGCCTTAGCATAGAGGAGGTGCATCTCTGCATTCAAATTGCACCAGAAGTTGCCTTTGGTCTTGTAGCTATGAGGGACATCACCTGAGACACTGGCTGTGTTAGAAGCGGGCATTGTTTTTAAAAAGCAGTGGATGTCGTTTAACGTGAGAGTGGGGAAACAGTAGGTCATGTTTTCATTAGCTGCCATCTTGGTGAGAATCTGCGCTTTCTCAGAATTTATGCTCTATTTCTAGTGGAGACGATAGTGGTTTTAACCTAGCTGCCGTGGCTCTAGGCTGCTAAATTTATTTTGGTTTTTTGTCATCCTGCACAGACTTGCCCTTCCTTGTGTTTATTTCCCTTCAGTATAGATGACCCAACACATACCTGCTCTGCGAAGCATTTTGAACACTACAGACAAAAGGAACAGTTTTGGCATAGAAAATAATCTTGTATATTTTGCATATTCACTTGTATAGTTGTTAAAGGCATGCACCTCCAGCAGCGTCTTACCCGACTAAATCTTGTGAACTGCATTTCCAGGTAGGAGTAGCTAACTAGTGTTATTGGGGACTGTGCCACAACTGATCAGAGAGACAAAAGGTGTGTAGTGTAGTTTTTAGGAGCGTAAGCCTTACCTAGAGCTGCAGCGACTGCACTTCAATGGCAAGGAGATAGAAAAATCCCTCTAAACAGACTTAGTTACTTTTTTTTAACCCAGTATCATTACAGGTGTCTACATATGCACCCACTAGTGCAGAAAGTAAGCCCAGTCTACAAAACCTCAGTAAGAGTCTTTCAACCCTCTGGGGACTCTAGGGCAGGGGTTAAGCTGTTTCTTGCACATTTGGGATGCAAAACCATTCTGATTGCATCTGAAACGAGAGTGACTTGTTGGGCTCTTGGCTTTTATTACTGCTGTGTTTAGTGACTGTACATCTTTGCTTCCCAATGACCTTGTGTCCCAGAGACTAAGCCTTCGTAATGTTGACTATCTATTAATCTTAATATTTATCCTCAAAATACATAAAAAGGAATTATGACCTTGGCATAAGAAATGAAAATAAATAGGTAAGGGAAGACATTATTTATTTTTTCAACATTTGCATTCTGTGTATGACTTCACAAAGTGTTTTTCTAACATGAATTCATCTTTTCTAACACTCTGGTACCCCGCTGATTTGTTCTTAAAATACTTCTTTCTGCACAGCAAGCTTAGTGCTTTGCAGACCACCCAGAACAATTGTACTTAAACTGCAAGCCACATTTAGTGATTGGGCCTTTTTAAAGTTTCCAATAATATTTTGTTTTCCTTGACTTTTTTAAAAATTAAAGCTCATATTTTATTCTTGAGGTTTTAGAGGATTAAGAAAGGGAGTGGCTGTTCTCCTCCTATTTGCTAACCCCACAGGGGGTATTTAGCCTGATCTCATTTGAGCTCACGTTTGTCTGACAGAGCTTACTCTAATGTCAAGGAGGTATAGATTGCACCTATGCAAATAATAGACGTATTTGCTCATGCTAAGGGATTGATTAGTGCACATCCATCAGTACTGACTGGCCGTACATCTTCTCTGTCTAGCCGGGCAGTTTCCATCTGTGGGTTGTTTCTGCGGCGAAACTCTGCTCTTCCTTTGAATTCTCCAAGAGTGTCTCCAGCTTTGGTTTCAAGAGAGCATAAATTCAGTTTTAAAGTATGTAATGCTGGAATAAGTTGCTGTGCCCGCATATCAAGGAAGTAAAGCCAAGGTGCACGAGGCAGTGAAATGGCAGTTGGACCAAACCAAACCTGGAGTGGGAACCCACCACTCTGGAGATCCCCTGCTCAGCAGCCACATGTCCCTGGCACAACTCTTCTACCTGGACTTGGCCAGAGATACAGGAGCTCTTGGGATGCTTGGGGAAGACCCGCTAGGAGGAATACCACAGTTTCCCATCCCATTTTGGCAACAGCCACCCAGCACAGTGGTAGCATGTTCCCTATTCCCTGGAGAAGAAGGGGGGTGGGGAAACAAACCAAATGAACCAGAACAGCCCGCAGAGATTACGTGATGTGGTGCACAGCCCCACACCTGAGGGGACACAGCAGAGAGTGCGTGTGCAGGAGAAGGCTGCTTAAGCTGACACAGAAAAAAATCTGTCAAACTACACGTTGGCTCCTCATACAGCAATTTTGCTGCTTTAAACCAGAGTTATGTAATTGTTCAGAGCTTCCTAATTTGTCACTAGAGAGGAATTTTCAGCTTAGGAGAAATATCTATTTAGTAGATATGTAAATATGAAGGGTCCACATTCTTGGATATTTTGCTGTCAGAGTACACCTGTGTGGATTTTTTTTTTTAATTTTGCTCTCAATAGAGAATTCTGCTGGCTTCTTAGAGATGTGTTCTGTATTATACTTCGTGATGGATATAATGCTAAAATCTACTTCACATTTTCTGCCACTCCTTCCTCTCTTGACAATAGTTTAGTTATTTACTAAACTCGGAAGACAAGCAATAATTTGACTTGCCTCCCATGAAGCCAATCTACAGTCAATATTGCTTTGCAGCCAACAACCAGAACAACAGAAATAATGTTTTCAAAGGAGAAAATTGTACTGCCAAAGCATCCTCTAATGATTTGGGGCTCAAGGCCTAAAAAGGGTTGTCTGCTACAACAGCACCCCTCGCTTGTCAGGCAGTTGTTAAAAGCAGCTTTGCAAGTTATTGTGGAAACTGATGCTCTGTAGGATTTCTGAAGATGTTTATCTTGCCAAACATATGACACACCAGTAAGAAATTGCTAACAGTGGATATGAGAAAATAATCTTAGCAGTTGTTGATCAAGCCATCTTGGGTCTCCACAGAGGCAGCTGGGAGATCCAAGCAGATGAAGAATATTGTGAGCCCATTTTCAGTGAAGAAGTTTTGGAGGTGCTGAGCAAGAGACAAGGACCAAGTTGAAAGTGGATCTGGGTTGCAAAGAGGGAAGGGAAAGCCTGTTCTTGGTTGCTAGATAAGAGACCCCCAAGTGTTGAACAGGGGAAGATGCTGGCCTTGGTTTCCACTGTGTTTTAGTGTTTATGTTGCTGATGTGTGTACAGATCAATTAGAAATGTGACCGCTGGAATGCACATTGGGTAGCTTGAGGTTAGCTCACATTGGCAGCACTGGAGATCAAGGAGGCATCTAGTCCCCATCTGTCCTAGGGAGCCTTTAGCTACAGAAGGCTAAATCGAAGGTGTCAGTGGTGAAGAGGCAAGCTGTTGGCTAAGGTGTCCTGTGCCCTGTCACACAACATGTGGAGCACAGCAATCTCCATAGACCACTTTAGTGGGCTTCTGAGTTTCCCTGCTGCCTTTCCAGGCAGCTGCACCTTCTCTGCTGCATGTTAGGAGCTACCAGAGAGCTAGCTCAAATGCTGTCCTTCCCATTTGCGCCTAATGCTGCTGGAAGACTAGATGTGCCGCGGGTCTTTCCAATGTCATAGAATGGTTTAGGTTGAAAAGGACCTTGAAAATCATTGAGTTCCAACCTCCCTGCCCTAGGCAAGGACACCTCCCACTAGACCAGGTTGTCCGAGGCCACATCCAGCCTGGCCTTGAACACCTCCAGGGATGGGGCCTCAACAACCTCTCTGGGCAACCTGTTCCAGTGCCTCGCAACCCTCAAAGTGAAAAATTTCTTCCTAATGTTTAATCTAAACCTGCCCTCTTCCAGTTTAAAGCCATTCCCCCTCATCCTGTCACTACGTGCCCTAGTAAAAAGTCCTTCCCCAGTTCTCCTGTAGGCCCCCTTTAGGTACTGGAAGGCCGCAATAAGATCTCCCCGGAGCCTTCTCTTCTCCAGGCTGAACAGCCCCAACTCTCTCAGCCTCTCCTCATAGGAGAGGTGCTCCATCTGTGTCAGTATGCCTTGGGCTGCTGTGCTCCTTCTAGGCAGCTTCTGGAGCCTGGTTCCTGGAATGGCTTTTGTAAATCGCACTGGAAATGGCAAGAAGCTTCCAAAACGAGCTGGCGAAGAAACTTTCTCAGCAGAGCTTGGATGTCAGACAATCAGGTTGCAGCTTGGTTGCCATTTGCACTGAGTGTCTCTCACTGTGGGGAAAATGAGAAGAAACTATTATTTTGAAATCTCTCATTGAGTGATGATTGATAAGAGCTGTTCATCACAGGGAAACTAATCCAGGAGTCAACAGGTGCCTTTTCTGCATTCTGCAGCCAGTCATGGAAAAAAAGTAAGAGAGAGCACAACAGGTTATTCCAATTTGACATGCAGTGCCTGGGAACAACAACCGACAAGTCCCAATTTGTGTCCAGCTGCTTAAAAACTACCACCCAGCTTGGTATTATCCTTCTGCCCTCGGGGAGCTTGTCTTGTGAAAAGAGTTATTGATGGCTGATTTCAGCATTCCTCAGGGCTGTGCTCATGCTGAAGTATCTGCCCCAAGTCCTGATTTCAAAGTAAATGATCTCCGGGTCATAAATAAGAATAGCTTTCTTTAATATATTCCCTTTGCCTATAATTTCAATTCTTATATAAATCACTCCTTTTGAAGCTTTCTGCATGGAAAGACTGGGAGTTCTAGCCACAAATCTTAACAGAGGTGATGCTACAGTGTTTTCGAGTCCTGTTACATAATGGGGTGTAACACGTGGTTTTGTGCCCTGAGTGTTTTGTGCCCTAAATGTGCCCATTTAAATCTGACTAAAAAGCTGCGTTACATACAACTTTCCTTCTTAAACTTCATTTTCCTTGTACTCCAAGAGCTTTGCAGAAGGGATCCTTCTCATTCTGAGGGTTCATTTTCCGTATTTCAAGCGGGGCAAAGGCTTTCGGATTGTAGCAGGGCTCATAACGGAGGTTGTGGTGGTGGCTGTATGGCCCGTGGGCTGGGTTCAGGCTGGCAGAAGTGTTGCCCTGATGTGATGCCAGCTCACTGCAGGCCCCTGTCCTTGGGATCCCACAGAGTGGGCAGGGATGAGACTGGGTGGACCATCCTGGCAGTTGGCTTTCCTTTTCTGTGGACTCGCTGCCTAAGACCACATCTCTTGGCATGTACTGCACAGCCAAAACCCAGATATCACGTGGGGAAGTAATGCAGCTTCTGAACTGTAGGCATTTAATGCCATTTATCCATCTTAGGGTAAGGACAGTTAAACCTAGAAGAGCTAATCTACAGCTGCTGGTCCAGAAAGGCCAGGTCTCCTGCAGGTTCTCATGGCGTATCTATCAACCCTGTGCAAATGTCCCAAATACATCAGGGCAGCTCAAATGACACTAAACGCCTACATTTTGGGATTTTGTGTAGTTAATGTGCGATAGCTATAGCAGCCTGGTAGAAGACAGGGGATAAGAGCCACTGATGGTGACGATATAAGTGTGTGTTGTAAAAAGGGGGTATCGACAGTCTTCCCTGCTTCTTGGCAAATCTGTGCTAGTTAACTTGCTATTAGCTTCCTTTCTGTTCCTCCTCTCCCTTTCCTTTTCTAATCTCACTGATGAACAAGTCTAGAAGCAAGGGTCAGTGGACACGTTCCTCTTCCAGAAAGGCACTTCATCCCAGCTCTTACTTTCTTTTCTCAAAAATAGGTGTGTTGGGTAGTTCGGTCCTCCCACTGCTCCCAGGAGCAGAGATGTACCATTTCTATGCCCTCTCTGTGCAGGTTGTTTACATAAGTATCAGTTGATCATGACTTGAAGTATTAATCTCTGTAACCCAGAAAAGAAAATGCAGTATTGCCAGCTACGTGCTTGGAGTTGCATCATTATTAATCACCTGTAGCTATTACTGTCTGAAAAGCAATTCTTCTGTAGTTATTCATGGCTGCTTTGTGTTAGACAGTGTATAAACACAAATGAGAGATAATCCTGTTTTGATGAGTTGCAATCTAAATAAACAAGCTGCACAAAGCATGGAGGAAAGCAAAACTGTGAAATGCCTTAGCATATACAAACCCTTAATCTCCTGTGTTTTTTCTCCTTTACTTCTGTAAAATGGAGTAAGGGTGTTATCTTCTGACTTCAATTTAGATTGCAACCCCCAGGACAGGGATTAGCTTCTAAATGTTGTATTGTTGTTGTTTTTTTTCTCTTTTGTGCTTCTACTGTGCTTAGCATAAAATGCCCTGATTTGGATGAGGAGCTGCGGGTACCTCTTCACAAAAACCTGTGTGTTTTGGGGGGAGAGGATATTTTCAGTTCAAGGAAAGTTGAGATGCACAGACTGGCATATGATCCTTGTGATACCAATTGCTATCTCTTATTGCCTCATTCATTCTACACGTGCAAATGTGTCCTGTTGCCTTGAACTGTGCTTATGCAAAAAAATTTGAAATAGAAGTTACAAATGCCATTTGTACTGTAATAAAATTCAAGGTTTTGTAGGGAAACTAAAAAAAAAAAAAAGCCTTCAGGAGTTTTCTACTGTTGTTGTGTGTGTGTTTTCTTGGTTTTTTGTTTGTTTTTTTTTTTAATGTATTAAAATCACTGATCTTTAGAACTGGCCTGTGTGCCTGGTACACTTTATATTTTAATAAAGGCCATTTTACAGGAACAAGTGACCCTACTATTTCTATTTTTTTGCAATGAAAGAAAACACCCGAGTACACGAATCTCTGTTGGATTTTTTCACAAAATAAAGCTAATCCTATTCCTTTCCCTACCACAATTGATTCTGAATTGAGATATATGTAGTGCACTTTTAAATGTTCAGCTGACTTCTACGCACAAGTGGACTTTGTAATAAAAACTTCAGTAAGCTTCTTTTGCCAATGCTTGAAAACTAAGGAACTCGTAAATAATAGAATCATGTGGTAGCCTTGGCAGGATGGTATTCAAACAGCCCATACTCTTTTGCTAAGCGTGAATTCAATGTGTCATCAGTCAGTGGGCGAAAAAATGCACTAATCCTAGATGTATGAGTGCTTGCGGAAGGGGAGGCTGGACCGTAGATGCAGCCTAGAGCACAAGATGTGAAGAGCACCACATGCTCCCTGCAGCATTTGGGGGGGGGAATCTCTGCCTGCAGGACAGGGATACTGGGAGCAGGGAGGAGGCTATTCCTTTCTTTCACTCAATCCCATCAGTGACTCCTTTGCTTTGAACCTTGTTTAGTGCCTTGTCCATTTTGCTCTGTCTCCTCGGCACGCAGGATCTAGCAGAGCGGGGCGAGTAGCTGAACAATGCGATATTCCCTTGTGCAAAGTTCCCTGGACTCGATGGGAATTTTGCCAGTGCAAGATTGGATCCCACTAATGGAAAAGACTTACTTGGGGGAAGGACTAGATCAATGCGCTATTGTTCCCTATGCTATATTTAAACGCGGGTGTTTCATGGAAATTTTAAAAATTAAACTTCTACACCACATGTATCCGTAGCCCCTACGAATAATTGGAGCTATTCATTTACTGCACTGGTGTAAAGCGCCTGTTGTTCAGAATGGGGCAGTGGCTTTCCTATCTCATCTTCAGCAATGGTGATGAGAGAATAATTGTGGAGGCAGCAGACAAAGGTACTTATTTTTGCAGAGATGACTGGCCAGGCTGGCGGTAAACTGAGCTTTACTTATTCCTTCCCCACCTGGGTTCCTGGTCTGACTTGAGTTTTAATTTATTTTGTTGGTTTAAATTTGTAATAAAGTTGTGGATTAATTTCACGTGCCTGGTGATCATTAAAGAACAGCTGCTCTTTGCCACTTCCCTTTAGCAGATAAATGTGTCTTTGTTATTTTTGTATTTGTTTTCCCCCATTGGTTTTGTATTTATCAGTTTTTCTAATTAAAACAACAACAGATGAATGGATGCTATTTCTGAAAAGAAAAAAGCCCACTGCCCCCAATACAGACAGTCAGTGTCATTTTGCTGACGGGATGCTTTGCTTTTAAGGAAATCTGGCATTTGAGCTTTTCCTTGGCTTTTGAGGGGAGCCAAATGCATAATTCACTCGGGCTCTGTGCGCTACTTTTGAATTCTGCTGTGGCTCCATTTGCAAGAGAATAGCGGGAAGGATGTACAGTGCCTACTTCTTTCTTGCGCTTGTGACACAGAAAGAAGGGGTGTTGGTTTGATTAACTATAGGCCCCTGAAGAGACAGATGAAAAGTGGCAAAATGTAAATGAACTCTCTCCCAGCTACTTCCATTGTTTGCCACTGCTTGTGTATAATGGCCCATGAACCAAAAACAGTTTCTTGAAAACTGGTTTTGTGTAAGCTTTCACTGGTGGATTCTGAGGGCATACCTAGGATTTTGGATAATGCATCTTTAGGAAGGGAGAAATCCCCCACAGGCTTGAGCATAAAATGAATGTGGTGGTTGTTTTTGAGGTGATACCAGCGGCACCACTTTAGGTGTTAAATGGTGGGACACCTGCAGTGGATGCCTGTGCACACGATTTTGCAGGAGCAGGTTTTGAAACCTGAGCTGTTGAGTGTGATCTTACTGGAGCTTAGCATTAAAAGCCTTGTTTTTCTTGCCTGAGCCTCGTTCCCTTGCAGCTGTAAGGCTCTAGCTAGTATAAACAGCTATCCCTGAATGCTATCTGTCGTCTGACTTTAGGTTTGAGCTGCTTTTCCACAATTCCCAGGCTGACAAAGGCTGGAGGATGGTGAAGGTGTATGGCAGAATCACGAAGATGAGGCAAAAACATTGCTCTTGCTCAGGCATGTTAGCAGGTTGAGGCTGTTGGAGGGAGCATCACCATGATCCAAACTCTTGGGAAGGTGGTCACAAGGAAGGAGAAATGGGTGAGAGATCCACAGACCAAAAAACCCTCAGATTCCCAGGGAAGAAAAGTAGAAAAATGGGTTTCTCAGCGTCCTGCCAAGAGTGAAGTGGCACAAAGATCACTGAGTAGGGAGCTGCGTGAAGTGTGCTAAAAAAAGACAGGGCATTTGAAAAATGTAGAGGATATCTGCTGTATCTCTGGATCTCTTGGCTTACTTCACAGTGAGTTTTTTCTTTAAAAAAACCCAAAGAAACAAACTATGTAGCTTTTCATTTCTTTTCCCTACCTGTATTCATCCTTTAATATTACCAGGGATGGTATACTTCTGCTTTTCTCTCCCAGATGCTTTCCAAGTTCTTTGCTAATATTAAATCTGTTATTTTTTGTAGTAGTCCAACAGCAAAGAAAATCAATTTCACTTCTCTTAGCATAAATTTGACCATAAATACTTCCTTGCAGTATAGTGATGGCAAGCCATGCAGTGTCATGATAATCGAATCACCTTAGGTACCAGAGGTAGTTGCCTGTAGTAGGTAAATGTAAAACATAGCAGAATTTGTAAGATGAGGGGTAAGGTTATGTTGGTAGACATGTAAAAATCCCCAAAACCTCACTTCAACAGATGATACATGTTGGGACAGTATTGTTAATGAGCTCTGTATTTCTGAAAGCAGCTTTTAACTTGGAAGGTAAAATTTGCATGCGTTTTAAGCAGCTGGTGCAGGTAGAGGGACGACTTCTGCCCAGATCTCCTGGCGGCCTCTCTTCTGCACACAAGGCATGTGCCAGAGATAAGCAGTGCAAAACTTTGCCTTGGCATGAAAGTAAATCTCAGCCTCTGCTAACTCACGACCTACGTGACTTGACCAGGTCTGTTTAAGCTGTTTGCAGTGTGAGGACTATTCAATCTGAGAGTGCCGAAGCACAGACACCAGACAAGCGGTGAGCCTGGGATGTGCGCTAGTGAATACGGACAGCCATGAGTTGCTGAGAAGTGCAGCTGGTGTGACTTGAGTCATGGCACTGCTTTCCTGTTGGAATGACACACAAGTAGGGACGCCACACAGTTTAAAGCTAACAGCAAGTGCTAGGCAGCGCTAGTGGGGAGGTACTGGCAGGGCCAGGGTCCCTGGTACCCCTGCAAAGCCAGCAGGGATAAATGTTCCCCTCGCAGCACTGGGCTGCAGCGCTCCTGTGTCTGCTTCGGCACCTGAGCTGCACCCACTGCCAAAAGCCGCCCCAGTATCTCCCTGCCCCAAACACATCCCCAATGTGTGCCGGCACAGACGTACCTGGAAGGCAGCTTGGGAAATGGATCCAAATGAAACCAGCTCAGCAAACACAGCCCAAATACTTAGTTTTTGCTGAGATTAGCTTTCCAGTTCTGGTTTGCTGTGTGGCCCCCTGGTTGTTTGTGCTGGTGTCAACGTGGGGTGAGCAGTTGGACAGGGTCAGACTGTGCATTCAGGATCAATATGGCCTTAGACTGCCCTTGAGATGCTCACGAAACTAGAATTTAGATTTGCTAAAACGTGGTTTCCTGTTTTTTAGTGAAGTGTTCACTTTCTTTGGTATTCAGGGAAGCATGCTAGTGGCCTTAGGCTAGCCAGCAACGTTCATCACGGAACTAAGACTACAGCTTTATTATTTATGTTACCATAGAGGGTAACATTGCCCAAAATAAATTAAAAAGTTGACAAGCTGAAACAAATGGAATTAAAAAATAAGAGGAACAACTTATTTTAATGTAATGGGGATTATTTATTGTTGGTGGACAGGGCAGCATAAGAAGATGATGTGGAGCACTACCTCTTTGAGACAGTCATTCTAATGTCTAGAGGAGCTTCACAAATGGATATATATATGCATCTATATACAAAGACACAGTATGTTAATGATGGATCTGTTCCAGTTATCACCTAGCCATCACAGGCAAGCTGGGGCACTTGCTAATTTATTTCACACCTTTTTTTTGGGGGGGGGGGGGGGGAGGAACACACTAGACCCAAAAAAATCACAAAAAAAACCCCAACCCCGAAACAAACAACTGGGCAGTGAACCTAGAATGTGTTAGATCAATGCAGACACCATGAAAAATAACCAGGACATGCCTTTGTGGCTTTTGATGTAGCTATGGCTGTTGCTGAAACTAGCAGATGCAAAAGCTAACTGCCAGATATCCAGTGTGTGTGCCAATGCTGACAAACCTGCCAGATGCCTGGCAGCTGCTCTTGCCCCAACTCCAGTGGCTCCCTTGTATATACATTGCCTTTTGAAACAAACAAACAAGCAAAAATGTTTCTCTGAGCTATCTCATGAAAACTTCTTGGCCATAAATACAGTTTTGTTTTGTTTGTGTTTTTTTTTTTAAAGTCAATGATCTACTGAGTTCATATTAGAAGGAAGAAGGATGCTGAAGCCTTGATAATCTCTATCCAGTATAAGTCAAGCTTTTTGGAGTGTATCTTAGTTGCAGAAACAGGATGATCTGCAATTCAGAGTGTAAATGGTCATTCTGTCCCCTACAGCAAGGGTTGTTATATGTAAGCCAACTGGGCAGGTTGGAGAGAAAAAGCTATTTGGATTTTTATAAACAAAGCTTTTGCTGTTCCAGGTTACGATGCTGAAAGGAAATCGATGTTTTTCCACCAAATATGGTTTCATCTGGCCAGAATAAACAGTTATGACAGGATATTGGTGCTAAATTTATTAATAGCCTTCTGTAGGTTTGATGTTCTGGGAAAAATTGCCTGAGATAGCCAGAAAAAGTGAAATTCACCTCAATTTTTTTCCTTTACTTCCTGTTTAAGCTTCAGTTAGATATATGGCAGTTTAAACAGCTGACCTGGAATATACCGTAATATACTAAATAATAGTTAAAAAAAACCCCAACTTGTAGAAATAAGTTGAGGCTAGGATAAAAACATTCCCTGAAGAGGAGTATATAACACGATCCTACAAGGAACAGAATCTCTAAACCGACCATTAACTCAATGCTGATATTTTAACAACTTCCTGATGCAGCTTGTGTTAATAATTTTTGGGAACTACTGTTTCTTTCTGTTCAGATTGCAGGGCTGGTGGGTTGGTTTGCCGCTCTTAGTGTGTGAGCTTTGCTTACAGGTTCTTCAAGCTCAGATTTCATTTTGTCCATCGTTAATTTAATGAGACTCTGTTCTCCAAATGATGCTTCAAGGTATTCCTCGAAGGATGGGAATTGCCACAGTTTGTGTCTGGAAATCTTTTATTGGGTGTGTGGCACTTGAGGGTGTGTGTGAGTGGTTTTTGCTGTGTGTTATGCCCCAAATTCTCCTGTATCTGTCGCTTCCTTCTGTGGGCTCACCATCAGCATGCTCCCGAGATGAGATTAGATGGCTTTATTTGCAGTCTGAAGTATTTTGTCACCTTACATCTTTCTTGCTGGTAATTTTTTTCAAATACAGACACCGATGCTGCAACTGAATTCTTGTGGCCATACACCCAAGAGTAAGTAGCCTGATGAACTCTGTGAACGCACAAAGGGCTCGTCAGAAAGGTTATAAATATACTTATGTAGGTTTGGTGCAGATGATGACTTACAGGGACAAAACAGAAAACGAACACACCTTTCCTCTTGCAGCTTCACATGTGAATTCTGTTCTGCTTAGTCTGCTCCAAACCTTTCTTTTTTTTTTCCTGCTTGTTTTCAACTTTGTACTTAGCAAGACTAAATTATATCACTGTTCCTAGTGTTTTTGAAGACCTTTGCTTACTTCAGGAGGTATGGAGAGGCATGCTTTGAAAAATCAGTTGTTATTATTATGTGAGTCCCTTTTAGGTAAAGGTAACTGTAGCACTCTAGTTCCTCTGTGTTTGAAATATTCTATCAAAACCACCATTTGCTCTTTAACCCAAGTTACCAAACATGCTGAAAATGAAAGAGCTCATTCAGGGCTGCAGTCCTGCCAAGCCATGGCCGTGTGTGTTTCCCAGGACCTTATTTACGAATGAGTTCCACCTTCCCAGACTTGTAAGAGATTCAAGAATATGAAATTTTCAGAAAGGATAAAAAGAATCACTTATTTGCTTGCCCTATGAGGAACTGCTTGGCAAGATCACTGTGAGGTGTTTTGCATGTTGAATGAAGACTGAAAAGAAGCTTATTTACCCCTAAAGTGAAGTATGTTGCAAAACTGGAAAATACATAACTGCTACCCTGGAGTCAAAGGCCTTGGCAAGTCCACTGACTTGCTTAAGAAAAGGTACAAGGCAGGATTTGGTCTTGAGTAGCCCAGTCCCTCATGCCTATCCCAATTTATACAGTAATTATTTTACCATAAAAGACTCTTTTAAACTTTGTTTTTTTGAACTGCTAATCCTGTTCCTTTTTTGAATACCTTTAAGCGGATCACAGGGGAAGAAGTCAGATAAGACGTGAGTGAGACTGGTATTTGAGTGATATGAAATTATCTGTTCTTTGTTCTGTTATGCATAAGGGTGTGCAGAGGTAACAAGTCTGTACCTTGATATGCAGTTGTGCTGGTAGATGCTGAGGCAAGGCGGAAAAGATTACTAGGCCAATTACTGCTGGCATAGGGCACTAATGGATGGACTCTGGATTTCCTCTCATCTGGTATTTCCCCTCTTGGCTTTGCTTGGCTTTATAGCTGTGTTAACCTGCTTCTTCCTATTGCAAAAATCCTGGTAGGAGTTACCCCCAAAATGGTGGGGTGAAACCCTTCTAGTTGTTTCCACTGTGCCTTGTCTCTTCCCCTGCCTCACCTCTGTTGCCATCAGGTAGGCAGCTTAGTCAGGCTGAGCAACTGGTACTGGTCCTGCCATGTCTTCCAGCAGAAGTCATCTAGCAACCATCTGTGGAAGCTTTTATCCTGCCTTCGTACTCGTGCAGCACAAGGGAATGGCCATCAAGCATCTTGGTGTCCATCTACCTCCTAGTAATAGGAATGGCTTCTGCAATAGTTTTTTGTTGTGGGTTTGTTTGGTTGGGTTTTTTTTAACAAAGACTGCCTACCACCACAGTGAGGGCTGGAAATCTCGTCAGGTGAAGTGTGGAAGAATGACAGTGAAAGGCAAAGAGCACTTACCAGCACAAGCTGTCTCTGTCCTTGGGGCAGATAAAGGAGTGTGTTTGCTCGCTCACTTCACAATAGGGTTCCTCCAAATTCTGTAAAATAAACAACAAATTGGATGTTTTGGTCTGTGCATTGAAACCAAGGGTGGGGTTGGGGAGGTTTAGGCCAGCAGCTGGGATATGGAGAGCAAGGCATGTTCTCCCAAGCAAAGGAAGAGCAGGGACAAGTGTGGGAAGTGGTAGTACTCACCCAGACATGCCACCCTAGCCATCTGTGTAAAAACAGGTACAGAAACCTGTGTATCTGAAGGAAGTAGAGAAACTCTGCTGCCTAAGAAATGAAACACTTGCCTCCACAGGCTGCTTGAAACTTCCATTTACATGGACGTCATTCCAGAGGCTGAGATGTCCCAGAAGGTTTCTGGGACAAAGTGTCTTATGGACCAGGTTGTTTGGGAAGACCTTGATCTACAGTAGGAAGAGACTTGTGAAGGGAACTGTGTGAAGGATACAGCTATTATGGTCTCTGTCTTTCTATACAGCTGTGATGCCTGGGGGGAAGTGAATGCAGGTGGAACCAGCCCAAAGGATGTTGCACAATTTTTCTTCTACAAGTTTTGGCTTGTTGCTGTCAACCTTGACACAGACCTCTGGTGGTCTTGGACACTGCAGGTATTGTAGCACAGCGGTCTGCAAGGGAATAGAAGACCACTTTGATCTGTGAGGCACTGAGGGGAGGGAGGGACCTGGGCATGAATAGATGTGGGGGGTACAGGGGGGCCCGTACGGTGACTCTGTCTCCCCAGGGAAATGCAACTCTTGCCTGCGCTGCCTGTATTCATGGACACAATGCAGTAGCTTGCACTCCAACAGGGACACATCCCCTGGAGGAAGCTATTTAACAGCAAATTGGCCTGGTAATTTTTAGTGATGACCTTGTGTTAATTACAAGTTGCTATATTAGTAAATCCCTTCTGAAGGCCAGCTGTTGTGTTGGCATTAGCTCTCTGACTCAAAATCAACTGCTTGTTTACTAAGTCCCAGGTCAATTAAACCCACCCACCCCCCTTCATTGTTTTTATTCAGTTTGGCACAGCCAGGTGACAACCCTTTTCTCATCTCCCTTTTCACTGTCTCTTCCTGCTTAGCTGCTTGAATGGACCATGTCTGATAGACTTCTCTTTGCTAAGTCCCGGGTGTTTGCTTGCCTTACTGCAGGATGTTGGCACCTCCATCCTGGACCAGCTGTCCACTGAGAGGTGTTGTACAAAGAGAAAACTGGCAGTCCCTCCACTAAGGATCTTGGTTTTAGTGAGGTCTTGTTGGTCATCCAGAAACTCTTTGGAAATGGAAAATATTGTCTTGGAATAGCAATAGTCCATGTTGGGACTAGGTTATAGCGGGAACAGGTGTCATAAGTGCGGGACTGGAGGCTGGGAAGGGGAGATCTGGGTTTGGTTTGGGCAGACTGGTGGTCACAGCACGACCTGAGATGCAGCCAGGATCACAGAACAGCCCAGAAAAGAGTCAAAAGGCCAATTGGGATTGCTGTCCCTGCAGCAGCTGGTGGCTGCTGTACCTTTCAGGGACAGTGTATCCCCTTTGTGTAGACAGCAGTGCAGTACAGAGCTGTTCCTTGTGTGGACCATGTCTTCTGCTCTGGGGGGAGTGGGTCCCAGTGCAAGTGGTCGCACTGTGTCCCCAACACATGACAGTTTCAGAATCGGGTAAGCTTTTGGTACTAAGTGCTCCTTAATTTTGCAGTGTGTGTGGGCTGCAAAGAGGGGCTGGGCAGTGAGCGGGGCAGGGGCTGCCTGTGGGGCTGGGATGCTGCCATTCCCTGTTGGTGTTGCAGTGCCCAGCTCTGCTTTTGAGGTCTTCAGGTATCTCTGGATGCAGGTACTGCTGGGAAAGGCTCACTTCTGATTATGGGGGTAATACTGGGAAGAATACTGCTGAAGACTGTGTGGGGTTCAGGAGCAGCTCCCCTGGGCATCATGCTCAGCATTGGTCAGAGCAATTGTCCTGACACTGCAGAGGCTTCCACTCAGATGGGGCTGCAGTGGTCTTCCAGCTCTTAGAGCCAACTTCTGGGTGCATGGAGGAGAAGGCTGTTGGGACCAGTCTGTCTGGATGTACCAGTCGTAAATCATGGCTGATCAACCTGACTCATTTCTCTGAAATGGCTGGATTTGTGGATGAGGGGAGAGTAGTCATTAATATAAACTCTAGCAGGGCTTACAACTCTGTCTTGCAGTGTTTTAATCAAGCTACGGTAGACATCTAGATGGGTAACTGTCTGGTTGGATGATCGGGCTCAGAGCATAGTGGTTAATGTGTTGTACTCTGCCAGGATGCCAGTGACAAGTACAACACAGTGAGGGTCTGCCCTAGGGCCTTGTCCTGTTTAACATCTATTTGTGACCTGGAGCAGGTGACAAAGTACGCTTTCATCAGGCTTGTGGATGACACCAGACTGGGAGGACCAGACAGTGCACTTGAGGGCAGGCTTGCCATCCAGAGGGACCCGAGCAGGCTGAGAACTCTAACCACAAGAACCTCATGCAGTTCAGCAAGGACAAATGCAAAATCCTGCTAGTGGGAAGGAAGAGCCCCTGGCAGGGATACAGGCTGGGGGATGGAGGGGCTGGGGGAGCAGCTCTGTGGGAAGGGCCTTGGGGCTGTGAGGGGGGGATGTGAACCAGAAGTCCACCCTGGCAGCAAAGGAGGCCAACAGCCTCCTGGGCCGTATCACCAGGCACATAATCAGCACATCAAGGGAAGCGCTGGTCTGCTATTCAGCACCCTCTAGATCAGATCTAAGAAGTACACCCTGTTTTGTGCTCCCTGATACAAAAATAGAGTGATTTCAGCAGAGGCCACCATCACTTGCACTGTCAGGACAGGCTGAGGATTTGGGCTTGCTCAGCCTGCAGAAGAGGTGGCTTTGGGTGGAGGACTAACAGCACTGCTACCCCCAGTGCGGTGGAGGACCAACAGCAGTGCTACCCCCAGTGCTTGGGTAGGAGTTATCAAGGGGATGAAGCCAAGTTATGCACAGCACTGTGTGGTGAAAGGGTAAGCGACCACAGGCATAAATTAACGTAAGATGTTCACACTGGCCATAAGGAGAAACCTTTTACCCCCATGAAGACAGTCAGGCGGTGGAGCATGTGCCCAGGGTGGTTGTGCAGTCTCTGTCCTTGGAGGTTGTTAAGACCAGACTAGGTGAAACCCTGGGCAACTTGGTCTGACCTCACGGCTAAGCCTGCTTTGAGCAGGGAGGTTGGACAGGAAACGTTCTTGGGGTCCCTTCCAACCTGCATTATTCAATGAGAAAAAATTAGAAAATTGAACCAGTAGGAAACTCCACATTCCCTAGTGAAGACTGGAACTAAATCAGCCAAAGTATACAAAATACTGCATTTATACAGTGTCCTCCACTGTAAATCTCAAAGCACACAGAAAAGTGGAAGATGAGACTTTCTGTGCCTGTTTCATAGAGAAGGCATTTGCATTTTATGTGCCTGAAACTTCTCCCTTTGTTTTCTTATCTATCAGTCTCATCCATCAGAAAACTATTTATATTAAAGACATTGAACGTGTTGGGTAGAATAGATTTTTATCTGGATACCGATTTCTTTTTTTAGTTAACTTTTTTTCCCCTCAAAGGTTCCTTATGTTTCTCCACCTGAAGACTAGAAGGGAGTCTTACATGCCCCACCTATCCAAAGTGTCTCATCACCAGTGAAAGCTGCAAAGCAAACATCCTTTTGTGCAGTTCGTCTGCCCCGTGTAATCTAAGTATGTCTGTACACGGTTATGTGCTGTAGCCTCCCCTTGCCCCCAGCCCAGCTCCCCCGCTGTGGGGCTGCCCGATGAGGTGCGTATACGGGCACTGTGTGGGGTGACGGTGGCAAGTCCTGCTTTCGTGTTGCCCTCGCAGTGGGGCAATGTGCATCGCTTCCCATGCAAGCGTGATGCAGCTGGAAAACTCTGAGCATACGGCCCTGCCTTCTTGCTCTCAATGGGCAGGCTCCTGTTTTCAGACAAATAACAAAAAAGTGAGAATTTTTTTTAAACTCACTTGAGCACAGGCACCTTGGTATTGTGGGATGTGTTGTGTATGTAATGGTAAGTGCATTAGCGTTTTATCTGTGCAAGTCTGCAGCAAAGCCTTGGGCACCAGTAAATAGCTGACATGTTGCTCTCTGTCCCTGTGTCCTTGCTTGGTCAACCCTCATTCCTGTTTTGACTGTGAATGATATCAGTTATATGCATGCACAGCCCTCTTTGTAGAAGGTGCTTTCCCTCTGGTGGGAGCATTATCTTCAACCAGGGGTTTGTTTTTTGTTGTGGGTTGTTTTTTTTTTCTACAGAGTACAACAGCTGTTTTCCTAAGTTACATCTGCCTCTTTGTACCAATATATACCAAATCAGCAACACGCCTGTCATCAGTTAATTGTGGCTGCTTCACTGAAGAGTTCAGGTGCATTTAAAATCCATAGGCCTGACATTTGGGAAGTCTTACCCTAAGCATGACTTGAAGGAAGATGGTCCTCAGCCGTGTTCCTGCTGGGTGTCACGCTTATGCTGTTGGCTGCTGATGTGCAAGCTGAGCAGCATTGTCTGGGGGTGGCTACTGCTTTCTGTCAAGAAAGAGGATTTTGTGGGCTTGATGGAAGGACAGTGTGTGTATATGGAATCAGTGCTACATGTGTTGCTGTACAGATTTAGAAGTTGTTTACTTCTGTGTGTCAGAAACGGTCAAAGTAGACCAAATGAAGACAGTGAGTAGGGGAAGGGGTGTGACAGTCCCTCAAGAAGAGTGGAGAGAAGTTTGGGTTAGTACTCCTCTATTTTGTCTATTAATAAAGTTGAAAGGTGGAGCTTTGTAATTGAACAAAAATGTATGGTTCTTGGCAAATGCGGGCATTTAAGTAAGATCTGAAGAGATGATATTTTAGCAGTACGAGAGGAAAGTTTTGCAGGCAGTGTTGCAATGGAGAGGGATCCCCAGAGTCAGGAGTCTAAAGCATGTACCTTCTGCTGCCCTTTATGTTAGCCTGTTGTGTTTGTGCAGAGTTGGTGTATCTTTAGATAAGAGGCAGGTGCAAATACTTTTCTAGATGTGTTTCTGATGGCTGGAGAGGTTACAGCTCCTGGCCAGCATCCTCCATGCTTTGGGGGTTGTGGGTTGTTTTGTTGTGTTTTTTTTTTTTAAATAAAAATTTTTACTACTAGGATCCTCAAAGAGAAGAAACTAGATCTTGAGTTAATGATGTAAAAAGCATTCTTCATAATTTAAGCAATAAAATTTCTCCCAAGCTGATTATATATGCACACAGATATGTTAATATAAAAACATATATTAAATATATAGTATAAAAATATAATTTAAATTTTAAAAACCCTCATCTTAAAGGTGGATAACTTGTTCAAAACTAACAAGGTCCTCTGGCTTCCCAGGAACTCTACTGGAAACTTGCTGCATCCTTCTCCACCACTGCCTTCTTCCTACCAGCTCTCTAGTGAGCAGCCCTGGTATCAAAGGTGAGGCACCGCAGGGGGAGAAAGTACTGACTTCGTGCCTGACCTGTCCTTCATAAATGTGCTTCCAACTCAGGCAAAATCACAGCTTTGCTCACTTTCAAAAAAAGGTGCTAAGAAATTAATCCCGAGAGCATTTTCAAAAGGCTTATTTTTCTGTTCATTAGCTTCTTATGATAAATATTTTCTAATCAGCAGGATGGTACTAAGAAAGAATTAAGACATGCTGGGGAGCAATACTAATGGGGTTGTGTCTATAACATCTCTATACATATGCAATATACGTGTACTTTCAGTGGCACATTTGCTTTCTTAGGGAGTAGGATGGCTACGTTTCACAGTTAATTCTGGCTGCCAGCAAAACAATCTTCTTGTCACTAGAGGCCATTGCAAAAGTTTACACTTTTGCTCAGAGCAGCTGAAATAATTCATGTCACCACTATGGTGTATCGCCTTATTAGAGCGCACATCTGCAGGGCCAGAGCAAGGTTTTTCCGCTGCCCCAGGCAGGTGCAAAATTGCTGCCTCGATAAGGGAGGGCACCACCAGTGTTGCTGCTGGCAGTCTGAACTGCTCCTCTGCCGTGGCTTGCTGCCCTCTAGTAGAGGTGGCAAGAAGGTGGCCTGTGGCCAAATTTTAGCTGCTCCCAGCAGTTTGAATAAAGATGCTAATCTGTGACCTGCGACGGTGGAGGGTGAATATGCTCCTCTTTCTGCTGTGTCTGCTCCCAAGCAGCTGTGTTGGGTGGCAGGCTGGTGAAGGTAGCTGGAGGCAGTGAATCCTACCAGGGCAGGAAAAGTTGACTCTGAATCGGAGTGGTAGAAGGAAGGTCTTGTTCTTTGCTTCGCTTCCACAAAAGGGGTAATAATCTCAAGCAAAGAGTAAAGTGAATAGATGGGCACTGTAGCACCTCTAAATTGGGTGACTCGCCTACCTGTTCTTTCCCTCGCCTGAGAACTCCTGCAGCAGGGGTTTTGCTGCCTTAGGTCTGTGCTACTGATTTGCTAGAACTGGCCATGCCAACATGTAACTGGTAAGAGAACTTAACCCCAGTAAGGCTATTGCTACATCTCATCCTTGTGTCTGCCACTGGGTTAGATGTGCCTGCGACAAGGGGCCATGGTAGCCTGCTTGGAAAAGAAATTCATGTGGGGAAAACAAAGAGAAAGATGAATTGTACTGGTTGGGTAGCTCCAATGTATCGACTGAATTTGTGCTGTGTCAGTTGCTTGGCAGCCTAGGGTATTGTCAAAGCCCGTTACCTGTTGACGTCAGTTGTTACTGCGAATGTTCAGCGCTTTTGCAAAGCTCATCATAGTGTCAAATTGTTTGCCCAGGAAATCAGGATATGCTTTTAATGACTGTGCAGAATAGTTCGGTTTGGTTTCTGTGAACTTAGTATCAAAGAATAGCTTGTGTTGGAAGGGACCTTTAAAAGCCATCTAATCCAACCTCCCTGCAATGAGGAGGGACAGCTTCCACTAGATCAGATTTGTTCTGTTTTCTTTAGCTGGTTGAACTACCAGGGACGAGGCAAAGGTAGGTTTAATTTCTATACTTCAGAGCTGGTAGATGGTAGGACTATTTGAAGAAAAAGGCTACAGGAATTATGATAGGCTGAGGAGAGGAGGAAAGAGATTATGAATTTTTTGTTAATCACACTTTCAGAAAGAGCTAAGCTGTTATAGTTGCAAGTTTTCTCTTAAAAACAGAAATATCAACCAAAGGCAGATACCTGCTGTGGAACACTTCTGCCTAAACAATAAGAACTTAGTGAAGTTGTTAATTGGTAGAGTTTTATGATGCCAAGCCTTGAGTGATCTTAATTATAGGCCATACTGTCTGTAAAGTGTGTGAAGTGTTTGTGTGACTGGGTGACATGTAGATACATATTCATCTCCCTTTTTATTTTAATAGTAGTCTGTTCTTCCAAAAGCGTTCACCCGTAAGGTCACCTGAAGGCAGAATGATTTCACTTGGGACTCTGCATAGGGAGGCAGCAAAACCCTAAGGTTTTGACAGTAATAATAGTTTGTTCACATTCAGTACGAGGAAACCTTCTTCTGGTGTAATCCACGTACTGATGCAACAGCATACTGGGACCATAAAAACCCTACAAGCAGGTGGATTTCCACAGCGTGAGCACTGCACTTAGCACTGTCACTGGTAGCCCCGTGCTGCTCCCTGTAAGACTTGTCCTAACTGGTATCCTTGTTAACACGTACTGCTGTGAGTCTTGGGGCTGTTCCGCATTGCTGAGTGAGCCCAGGTCAGAAGCTGCTGTATTTTAAATCTGACCTCTGGCATCTCCCACAGACTGGGTAACCCCCTCCCTGGACTGTACCCGGGTGAAGTCTCAGCCACTGTAAGGCCACTGGTGAGATCGCTAAAGATGTACAACCATATATAAAAGAACATAAATGTGCATTGTCATTATGAGAATCCTCTTGAGTTTTATTCAAGAAAGATTCATTCAACTTGCATAGAGATTTAGTTTTGCTTGGAAGAAAGTATTGTAGAAAGCAGTAAGTTCAGAGCCAAAAGTATATAGCAATTATGTATGACATAAATGAAGATTTAAGGGAGTCGTAAAATACGGGGAAAAGATTTCTGCTGGGTGCCTGTTTGTGATTCGCAAATGTTTGGTGTTGTGCTATCACCAGGCTGAGGATTAGGGTTATAGTAGTTCGTATTGCTGATTTCATCCATTCAGAAATTGTGAAGCTGTACTATAAAACTTGGTAGTTTGGCATGGGGGTGTCTCTGGCCCATTCATACCTTTGAATTTTCTGTGTGTGGTTTGTGTGTTGGTTTTTTTTTTCCCTCTGGGAAACAAATGAATATTTTAACGTTGCCTATAGTTTAAATGAAAGCTGAGATTCTCAATAATAAAAATGCAGAAGCTGGGACTTGAATAGGAAAGAAGTACCGCTTTCAGGCTCATTATGGAAAAAAAAAAAGGCTGGCTGGATACTGGATCAGGCTGGATGCTGGCGCACTCAGCTCTGGAGAAGGCTATTGAAAACCAGAAAATCTGTCAGGTAAAACTTATGCAAATAGATTTTAACAAAAGGCAGTTGCAGTTAATTTCCTTTGAAAATGAAAGTTTATTTACTGACTTGAAACTACTTTTTTCAGGTGGCTTAACCATTTAATGCAAACCCACCGCCAAATTTATTAGAGCAGCACTGTTTAGACTCCTGTTTGTAAATTTAACATCTGCTGAATACTTCAGAGCAGCGTGTTGTTTCAAAGCCGGTATTGTTTCACAGTTAGACAAAGTGACTTCAAATTGAAACCATGAGTGACTGAACCATGCTTAAAATTCTGTTAGCTGAGCAGTAAATGCTGCTTTTTTTTTTTTTTTAATTTAGCACAGACTTCCATGTTTGACAACACAGAAACTAGGGACTAAGCATATAGCACGCCAAATTTCTTAATTTCCCCACCTCCAAGTTGGAGTTCATGGGTGTTAATGAGGAAAGCTTGCAGTGATTCTATGCAAGCTTTCCTGTTGCATGGACTTCGTTTGTTAGTTCTATTAATCAAGTATTGTGAAAATAATGAATTCTGATTTCACTTAAGAGATCTGGGGAAATTTAGTATCATTCTTAAATTTACACAGCTTAAGGCAACGTTAAGAGATTGTAGAAGCTTATAAATGGTAGCGAATGTCGTTACTGAAAAAGCAGACTATACCTAAAGCCTTATTCCCAGTTGTCCGTTCTTAGGAGCCCAACTCATGTTTGCTAGTGGATTTAGCTGGAGCGGCTGAAGCCGTGATCCCTCCCAACAGGCTGTGTCTCTGCCGTTGACATTGCTTTGCTCATGGTACGCTGACTGAATGAGATGAGTCTCTAGTCTTCAACAATTTGCATCCATGCACGTTAACCTTTACTGCACTTGGTAGTAGTTTGTGAGGTCAATTTTCCATTTTCCAAAACTGATTGGGGAAAATGGGGAGCAGAATGTAAGCTAAAATACTCTGCGTCCCTAAAACAAGGTGAATAAGGATATCGCTTGTAAACTTATACCCCTACCCTTGCAATTGACAGGGAGATGGGTGAAATCTAGTTTAGAGCTAGGACTCTTTATGGTATAACATTTTATTCATCCTCCATTAAAGAATTGTGCTCTTGAGGAACACACTCTAAACCTCAATTCCCATCACTGCATAATGTCTCTCGCAGATAAGATACAGTCATGAGATTTCTGTGCGTTTTTTTTAATCTTATTTCCCACAGTCAAGGTGACAACAGGGGAAACTAAGCAGATGTTGTCAAGGAAAGTGGCATCAAAACAATTTTGACAGCTTCGTTTTAATGAGGATCACATTGATACTGACAAAAGTAAAATTGGAACATTAGCATAGTTCCTTGAAGAGTTCAGGAAATCATTGGAACTAAATGGCGTGACAAAGTATAAGTGACAATTAGGCTTTGCATCAAAAGTGCTTGCTGTTTGGTAGGTCAAATGACTGCCACGCTTCCTAATGCCATGTAAAATGTAACAGTGGTATATCTGTAACGCGGAGACCTTTGGCCAATTCACTGTTGACGTCTGAATCGCTTTTTCCTCCTGCTTCTCAGACTGAATTTAGAATGTGGGACGCATGATATACAAAAGTCTTTATTTTAGAGATAATTGCCCTCTTGACGCTCATCAAAGGTTTAGTGTCCAATGGTGAATGCCTCAAGTGAACGGACTTTTTTTTTGGCAAGTTTAAAAAAAAAAAAAACAAACAGAGAAACCTCCTTGTGTCTTGGAACTTTATATCTTTCATTAGTTGTTTTAAAAATCAGATTATACATTCGGTTGTAATTATGGGTCTTACTGACTTGAAATCTGATCATATTTGCAGATACTAAAAAAAAATCCCTAAAAAGCAGTGTGTGATCTGGCATTTCATTTTTATTTTTTTTTTACATTTTTGGTAAGTTTTTGGGGGGTTTTACAAAAATTTTTAAAAAACGTGGTTGTAAACATGCATGTGTCTCTTGTTGTATGATGTCCTTGGATGATAGCTGATAAATGCAAAATATTGTTGCAGCAGCAACAATAGAATTGTGTGAAATAGATTGTCATCCTAGACTTATACAAAATAAAAACCAAATGAGGCTTTCCTATGCCACTATTTTTTCGTATCCAGAATTTGTCACCAGGACAACTTCACTCATAGGTCTAATGCAGTTAAATATTTTTACCGCCACTGGTGTAGATGGGCAGTTTGCAAGCAGCTGCAGCAGTTTATTACGGATGCTTTGCTGGTGCTTAACGTGATGTTTGCAGATTTAATGTTCAGGTTAATTTCCTCACGCAACAATTGGTATCTAGGTGAAGTGAGTTATTTAGGAGTTGCCTTGGACTGAAGATAGTACCTGCACCTGGCTTGCATCATTGCAGCTGTGACTTGTCCTGAGGCACCTTTTGCCAAGGTCACTTTGGTGTGATCTCTCCATTAGTTTTTGAGTGCGCAGAGTGTTATGAGGTCGGAGGCTGAGGGGTGGCTTCACTGTGCCTTGCTCTTCATTGCTGTTGTTGTTCTTTTAATTAGACTTCATTGCGACCCATTCACTGAGGAAAAATGATAATCATAGGCTGCAGCTCTTGCTGCGTGCTTACATCACCTAATTTGTGGCCTGAAAAAAAGAATGAAAAAGAACACAGTGCAGCTGCAGAGATGGAGGGTCATTACTGGAAGAAGGCCAGTTGAGACCTGGTCCACCATCTTCCCTGGTGGTGCATGTAGGCTGCCCAGCAGGTTGGCCATGGCCTCTAAGGAGGGAGCATCCCCCGGGAAAAGTCCACTCTAGTGCCCCTCCGCAGCTGCCAGCTGCTTCCCGTCCTTGTCCCTGCTGCATCATGCAGTCCCTGTGTTGGGAACGCAAGTGCGGGATGCTCCATGGGCCACCGTGACTCAGCCTGTGGTGAGTAGAGGCCAGAAAAGCTGCTGTGCTAGTGGGTATGACATCATTCACGTGTCAGAGCTGGGCTTGAATTCCTGATGCAGAGGGCCCCTGGGAACCTACAAGAGCAGCAACAGTGTACAGTGCTTGTAAACTGGAGTCAGAGAAGTCCGAGGGCTGCCAAATTTACCACTTCCCCCCGTCTTGCTATCTGGTGCTTTTCTTTAAAAGATGTCCTGGAAACTTGAAAAAATTCAGCTTTTGTTGGCTTTGGAGAAGAAGGTGGAAACGTGAGCCCTAAACCTCTACAAGGCAAACAAAAGAAAATCACTGTATCTTATTTTTTTTAAATCTTGAGTTTTTTGGGTTTTTTTAAGACCTTCTCAAAATAGCTGGCTAATGACTTTTGAATGGTAACCCTGGGCCCTTCTGAAAATACTCTTCTCTGGAAGTCAAACTTCAGATGACACAGTGACTGATTGCACAGTGTCAGATGGCGTAGATTCAAAAGCCCAGAGAATCGTCTAGTCGTCTTTCATCCTGTATCTTTGCTCCTCTTGCACATGCACACACAAAACAAAGTCCTTGATGGACTGGTAGTGCTTGGGCTTTGCTGCAGTTTTGAATGCTACTTTGTTTTTTGGCTCTGATTTTGAACAACTTGCATGCATTGTCACAGTCTGGGGGATGCTTGCTGACTCATCTTTCGAGCATAAACCCATTTTGGTTTCAGGATGAGCCTATCCTTGCTCTGGTAGTCAAAGCTGGAATATTTTTTTTTTTACCTAAATAATTTCTTTTATCAGGACTGCTTGTTCATTGATAATCTAATTGAAATGTTGCTTACATAAGGGTGGAAGCATACTGTGGTGTACTTTATGCTGTGCTCTTTCTGTATCATCCTCTGTACTGAAGTGAAAAGGTGTGTATGCTTCTGCTAAAGAACAGAGCACAGCGAGGTGGCTCACCCGGGACTATCCTCCCTGCCAAAACACAAGGATTTTGTACAAATATGCCACCCTTTTTCCTTCCATCAGCAGCCAAATTCAGCTGTGCCAAAGAAAGGTCCTTTTTTATGCAACCCACACACCATGGAAGTTGCAGTCATATTTTCCACTAACCACAGGGCTGTGAGTGATGGCACGTGTGTTTTAAATAAAACTGGGGGGAGAACTGATGTAATGCTCTCTGGGATATGTTTTTCTTTTTTTTTTGCTTTCTTTCCACATTCTCTCCCTCTTTTTCTTCCCCTCCTCCCCATCTGTTGGCTGCTATATGGATTTTTTTGTTGTTGTTTTGTTTAAGACTTTCTTTTTCTTGCTGCAAACCACAGTGAGGGAACTGTTGAAAAGGGCAGCTCTGACACCTTGAGCTTAAGTATGGATGGATTTCTTTAAAGTCTTTAAAATTACAGGGTAGTGCAATGTACCAACCTCTATATTCTTAATAAGTTTTTTCTTTTCTTCTCTGGAGGATATAAGTGAATTTAACATGATACTCTGATAGAACACAGGAACTGTATGTGCCTGTTTTTCTAGTGGCACGTTGAACTGCGATTTTCTGTTTCTTCAGTGGGATCGCAAAATGGTTTTGAAGAAAAAACTGTATTTCAATTTTAGTTTATTAAACTGCAGAGAGGCTCATTCTGGAACGACAAGTGAAACCTGTTATTCCTCTGCTACTTTTACTACTGCTGCTTTCAATGATTAAAATAGTTCAGCTCCTGCTTATAGTGGCCTGTTTGGGAACGTTTAAATCGAGGTTTTTATATATTTTCATGGGAAACTGCTTGGAATAGCTCAAAATTATTTGTTGTTTGTTTGTTTAAGGGAACAAATCTAAGTACATTTTCTACTTACTAAGGTTTGAATTCAGCTTAAAAAAAAAAAAAGTTTAGCCAGACTGCTTTGTCTCTGGGTATGTCTCTCACTTGAAGTCCTGCTCCTGTCACACCAGCCCCTGTCACTGTCTTGGGGTCTCCCTAGGGGGGCTGCACAGAGAGGATGGGTTTCAGTCACCTATCTGAGGGGATTTTAATAATCGATATTCCTTAAATCCCAGATGTATTACGCAGCTATTTGACAGGCTGTGATGTCAGCTTGGTCTCTTTGTGTGCCGTTAGCAAATGGGAGGTATCTCCAGTTAACTTCCAGGGACTGAAGAGTTAAACCAGTGCCATTGAGACCTCAAGGTTAAGCCTGAGCCCTGAAGGTTGGGATAGCTCTGCTTACCTTGGACTTGCTGTGGGTGAGGAGCAGGCAGGCAGCCTACCTCAATGCATGATCTGGCAGTGTAATTCATTAGCTGGAAGCACCTGGTTTGTGTCTTCGCCCCTGGTCACTCCTGACAGTGGCACTTTAATTCATAGTCCCATTTTCAAAATAACCCAGGGGTACGGAGCCATCTCAGTTTGAGCTGATCTAACTCGGGGCTGGTGCTGCTCTTCCCTGGTCACTCCTTCCCACCCTGCTCTTGCCCCAGGACCATGTGTGGAGCTGATTTAGCTCACTAAGCCAGCTGAAAGCTGTCCGCATTTTTATTTTGAGAATTACCTTTCTGCTAGCGAGGCTGCTTGACGCAATGCTATGTATGGTCAGGAGCGCGCCAGCCGTGGAAGGAGTGGGAGCGCGTAGGGGTGTAAGTCAATTTGAGATGTGGTTGCACAGCGGTTTAATCCAGTCTAAATCGTGTCGGACAGTCAGTGTAAATAAACCTTTACTGTAGGGGAGATGGAGAGCGATTTGGCTTGCTCAAACTGCTAATAAGCAAGAGACAGCTGAGGGAATGCAGAGCGGGACCATTCATGAGCAGGTCTCTGCTGCAACATGTGAAAAATACTCCGAGGAGCTGTCAGAACCAAAGGTCCTGCGCCCTGAAAAGTAACAGATCTCTCTCAGATAGTGCTGAAATGGGTTTTTTGACAGCAGATAAAGTGAGAGAATGCAGGAAAAGAAAATGATGAATAAGCCAGGCTAACAAAGTTTTGACACGATAACTGTGGTGCGAATGTTTTGCTCTCCCCCTCCAGAAGCTCGCCTCCAGAAACAGCTGAGATGCTAGGATGGGTCCTTACTCTCGTGGCCTAAGGTCGGCATGTGTAGCAACAATAATTAATATTTAACGTTAACTCATTGGAATAACTGTTTTGTTTAAAATATCTTTATTTTTCCATAGTAGGAGGGGGGAAATCCAGAATTATGTGGGCTTTTTTTTTTTAAAAAAAAAAAAGGCTTTCTTTAGAAAAGAAAGAAAAAAAACTTAACCTCCTTGGCCTTTGCTCTCTTTTACTAATTTAAGTTTGGTTTTTTGGGGTTTCCCCCTCCTTTTGCTGGGAAGGTCTCCTATAGAAAATAGACTAGGATTAGATCTTTTCCAGTAGCTGTGTCGTGTTATTACTGAAATACTGCATCTTCAAGAGACAAGCAGACCTGTTCTCCCTAACCGCTGGTAAGCACACCCTATACCTTCTGTGCAGATTTTTGATTTTCATAAGAAAAAACACAAACTCATCTGAAAACATGTATATTTATTAATCGGAGAAGTAGGAGGAACTAACTTCAGAAGAACACCTTTGCTGCTCTCAGGGAAAGCAAGTGACACTCAGCCCAAAGGAGCTGCCAGGAAATCAAGTGCTTTTGCAGACTTTTAATAATCCCTACGCTTTCTTTGTCAAAGTCAACACCATCTACTGGGTGCAGAGCAAAAGCCTGGGAGAAAATGCTGTGTGGCGAATGTGGCATAAGCTTGGCAGGAGCTTGTGCGCAGGAACTCCTCAGAGCTGGCAGTTATAGACCACATTTTGATAAGAGCAGAAGAGTGTGGCTGTAAAATATAAAACTGAGACCAAAGCACGGCTGTATCAGTACAGCTCAAAGCCCAGCACTTTATGACTGTTTAACAGTACTTTGCCCTGCTCAGTATGCACTTTAAATGCTAGTTAGACCTGACAGTAGGCTTGCAGGTTAGTGCAATATCCCTGCAGTGTAAATGCTATTTATAATAAGTTATGACTATAATTTATTTACTGGAGGGAGGAGGAGGGGAGCAGACAAAGAGGCAGTCACTTCACCCTGCTAAAGTCAGTGACCAAACCGGAATAAAATCCAGGTGCCCCTGAATCTAGTTCTTCCACTTCCAGTTTTTCCACTAAGCTGTATTTCGCGTGACTGTGATGTTATATTTTTATAACTGCACCTCCTTGAGTGGCAGAGATGGAAGCCACATGGACGCTTCTCTCAGCAGAAGGAAAGACTTCTTACTCTTCTGTCCCTCTTCCAAGGAGAATAGTACTAAGTTTGACATTACTGTTAGATGGGTTGCAACTTGATAAATAAATGAACAATAATCATGCATTCTTTTTATATGAGCCAAAAAGACTCACTTTTTTTTTTCCTTCTAACACTGAATAAGAAACTTCAGGAATAATAAAAACAGAAGTCAATAGTTATTTTGCCTCACTTGGTTTATGTTTTGATATAACTGAAGATCAGTTTGGAGCCCTGTTTCTGTCAAGAGATAGCATATACATTTCAACAGCCTCAAGACCTGCAGGATGCATAGATTATGCTCTGGCTTATCTTCCTCAGGGCAAACTGCAGCAAACTGCTCACTGGGACAGTGCAAAGTTATAGCTGTAACACACATGTGCAAACAGTGGGGTCACAGTCCGGTATTCAAAACATATATAAGCTTTGGGTGTGCTGGTGACTTCATGAGCCTCCCTCTTAAATCAGCCAAAATAAACTAGAAAGAAAAATAAATACATGCAAGCAGAGTAATTTGAGCTAGGAACGAAGGTGATTTGCAGCATTGAAAATCGTATATCTTTGTTCCTAAGCGCAGCCTCCTTAGTGTAAGATAGATTGGTTTAGTGACCACAATAAGCATTAATGTATTTCCTGTAGAAAAGCACAATACACGCAATAAATATTTTTGCTGTGCTAAAGCGGGTTAGCTAACAAATGCTTTCTGTCAATCTATGGGTAATACTTGTGCTGACAGGCAGATAGAAGACTTTGGGCTTCATCTTGACAAGATGAAGCCCAAGCTCTATTTCTTGGAAAATAATCTTTTATAGGCTTGGTAACATTTGTTTAGCTAAGCATGTACAGGGAGAAAAAAGAAAACATTTTTTGGTAATCCTGTCAATAAGAACTCATTGTCTGGTTGGTTATTACACCTGGCTTTGTGTGAAGGCTCTAGCCCCAGCTTGCCTTAACAGGAAAAAGTAAAAATTGTGTGTGTATATGAATGAGAAGCAAAAGCCTTGCTGCAGACCGAATCCAAATAAAGAAAAAGACTTATGAGGTCAGGTTCTGGACAAGCTGTCATACATAAATGCTGTCCTCGGGGCCTGATTCTGATCTCATTCCTCTGTAACTTCAGACAAACTCCAATAAAGTTGGTAGTGACTGCTGTGAGCTGCCATGAGGTCAGGCTTAATTACCATGATATTAATTATAAACAAATATTGTAACGCTTCTGCAGCTTTCAGAAAGTGTTCTTCTCATATTTTAGTGGTGGCATTGTTGAAGCTGGGGTGGTTTAACATGCAAGGGCTAATCTACACAAAAAAGAAATTCCATTTCACCATTTGCAATTTAATGGAGTACAAAGAGGCAGGGAAAACACTCTACATAAATACAGATGTCTCCACTTCTGAGGCTCTTCTGTGTTCCTACTACTTAAATGGGGATCAAGAATCACATTGTTCTGTGGGCTCACTCTTTGTTTACAATAACCTCTTTGGAACTCAATGTTGAAATGGGTTTCCTGGATTGGTTATTGAATTCTGCAGGCTGAGACTCCACTCTGAGCACTGGGAACCTTTAGCTTTTTCCTTAAAAATAGCTGAGGTTTTGAGATTTGAAAAGCAGCTGTATTTTGCCACCACATGGGCCTTGAGGAGGGGGCTTGTTTCTCTGCTTCTCTATTTGTACCATAAATGACCAAAGCACGGGGATGAGTAAATCGGGCCCCATGGTTTTACGGATGTCTGAGCTAGTGACAATGAAGTAACGTACAGTTAATGTAAATTGTCAGGGATGACAGTTTAACCTCCTTAAAATATACACAGAGACCCTCTTCCTCTTCCTCAAACCGTGCCATGTAAGTCAGCCTCAGCCAGGCACTGCACAACATCACATACCTCAAGCTGGCTTTTGCCGGCTGTCTATGCTAAAACCTCTGCTTTCCCTCCAAGTGTGTTTAAACAGACCAACTCTTTTGCCAAACTCTTCTGCTCACGGTGAGGTGAGTGCCACCCAGAGCATCTGCTGAAGGAAACGGAGTAAATAGGTGCAATTTTGATGCTGTTCTTGATCCTTTGTACACAGGGATGGCAGGCATTTCCATGTGTGCTGTGTCATATACGGCTTCCTATGCTTACTGTATGTGAGAGAAGATGGCTTAATGACAGACTTCTAGCCTTTGCTCCAAATGTTGTGGTTTTCTATTTATTTTTTTTTGTTTCATTTTAGTCAGACCCCTGAAGTAATTAGTACACCCTGTGGGTTTTTTGTGTGGTTTCTATCTGAATACCCATGAAGGAGTTAATTAGCTTGTTTGCAGTATCTCATTAATTCATTTTCAGCTGCAAATTTAATTGCTCCTTTATTACTGATGAGTAAAATAGCTTTGGGCTCCCAATTAAAATGGACTTTGATGGATGTATAAGAGCTGGGCTTTCAGCTTGTTGAATAGGCGGTGGAATTGCCATTCTGTGTCCCATTGCAGGCTGGGCTGCTTCACAGCAATGCTTCTTGGGGACAAATTCTTCCCAGTGGCAGACTTGGTCTTAGAGTTGGAGCCATTGACTTCCCCCAATGGGAGGGAAATCAAACGGGAGTTCATGCCTGTAAACCTTTGTGGGCAGGCAAAGCTCAAAACATAGATGGAATCACTGGAAGAAAAAAAAACAAAACAAAAACAAAACAAAAAAAAACTTGTTACCGAGGCAGCTGAGAGATGTACCGAAACAGTAGTCCCTTCCGTTATGAAATGGTAGCTCTGCTGAAGTCAAGAAACCAGTGGTGGTGGTCTGGATTTCTGCTCAGGGCATCCCAAGTTGTAGTGGAGGGCAAAGGCTGTTTTCAGGTGTTTAGGGCCATGTCAAGCATTTGTTCTTGAAATAACTTTTCTTCCTCTTGGTATATGCAAATGGCTACACATGCATCAATTTGCTTTTGTGGGTTTGATTTCGTATAGGACACACTAGTACTTCCCCTCTAATGTATTTTGAAATTGCTGGATGTCAAGCATTATAGAAAAGCCAGGAATATCGATGTTATAAAGAGAAATAACCACAATAATTAAAAAATAAGAAGAAAGTTGCAAATCTCTCTCTCACACACACACATCCTCCCTCCCCTTTGTGATTCAACATGAAGAATACATGATTTTATATTCCCAGTGGTGAATGGCTTGGATCCAATGACCTTTGCAAAAAAATCCATTGCTAGCATGGAAAATGTAGTAAAACAATGTAAGCGTGCTTACTGTAGGCATGTATGTTTCTTAACACAATAGGGTCCTGAGACTAGCTGAAGTCTCTGGATTCTTCTGCAAAAAGTGATCCCACATGGGAGCTATTGTGATGCTCCCTCTGCTGGCTCTCAATCTGCCTCTAGATTTTCCTTAGAAGACCTTGCTTGGGCATTGATCCACAAACAGGAAAATAAGCAAATGAGACATGGTAATGTGAAGGGTCAGTACAGCTCAAAGTGGAGAGTCTGTGTCTCCACTTTGAATGGATGAAGAACGAAAATCGTCAAGAAAAAGACCTCATCCTTCAGAGAAAATGATTACAGCTAGCAGGGCAAAAGAGAAAAACCAAGCACTAAAGGTTTATATTCCATACCTTTTAATTGTAAATCTACTTAAAGCTTATTGAAATTCTTTGAGTAGAATACATTTTCATAAGAAGGAATGTATCAGTCAGTGGTTTCTATTCTAGAAAAAGATCTAGAACTTCATAAGCTGAATTCCACAATGTTTTTAATACTGTAACAGCTTATTTGCTTTGCTCATAAAATCTGAACTCTTTCTGACTTTTCCTTAATTATGGGTTTGGGAAAAATTTCTGTTTCCTGGAATAGTGAAGGGATAAAGTCCTGTTTACTTTAGAAATAACTTTTTTTTTTTTTACTTTTCTCAAATCAGAAGGTCACAAGATGACCAGAGCCTATGACACAAAAATTACAAAACAAGAAGATGATGGAACACAAATTTAAACCAAATAATAATAAAAAAAAAAAGCTGACAAGCTTGTGGCAGTAGAGTCTGCTAACAATTTACTCTGGAATTCTCTATGAAAATTTCAATTATTGTGCAACATATGAGATCTAGCTATGACTATGCTTTTTCCAAAGGCCAAAAAGAAGAAAAAAAAAGCAGCTTCCTTAGATGATAGTATGGCACCTCTGTCCCTGTTCTAGCTGAATGCTTAAACATATGCTTAATAAATGTGCTTAGCGACTCCGTTGATTTAAGCTTTGCTTTGCTACCGACTTTAATGCTAGCACAGGCTGACTGGAGCTCATTGCCAGTATTACAGTACAGCAGGACAATTGCTTTTTTTTCTTGGAAGTAATTTGTCTTGGTGTTTCAGGTAGTGTCGCCTTTGACAGAAAAGGGGAGAACATGCCTTGGAATGAGGACAGGCTGTGGCTGTGGTCTGCGGTGGAGAGCCCAAATAGTAAAGCTGAGCTTTCAGTTGCGAACTGAAACAGCAAGACGTGAGGAAGAGCAGGGGAAGGAGTTGAAAGGTGGCTTGTGTGGGTACAGGCAGGCAAAGGGCACTCCAGAGACCACGTACAGCTCTGGGTAAGGCTGGCTCCTGCCCGTGGCTTCTCATGATGATGAAGCTGCCCTGAACTGGCAGATTGTTTTTCTGGGTGTTGCTGAAAGGAAGTACGGCTCACAGGAGACTCAGCTTCTGGCGAAAACCACTTTGCCCTAATTCTGGCAACTCTTTCTGGCTTGTTGTCATTACTCCAATGCCTAGGCAAAGAGATCTTAATGAAATCTCTTTCTGGATGATGGTCCTATTTGTGGTGCCTTGGCTCCTGTTTCCCTTGTATGCACTGGCTTATATGAGGGGATCTCATTAGAAGTATCTTTCCATGAAGAAGGTTTCCTCTAACTAGTCTACAGAAGAATTAGGCACCGGTGCCCAGATTTGCATGTGCCAGGCTGGTCTGTGGCTGTGGTGATGGACACGTGTAGCCATGTGGACTTTTGGAAGTGCTTTTCAAGGGTCTGGAGAATAAAGATAATCGTCAGGCTGCCAACCAAGATCTAACCCAACTGTACTTGCCAGCCTGGACTCCACTCTTTCTCAACAAAGGTTCATGGTTATTGGAGTGCAGCAAAGCTGATTGTTTTAAAAAAAACTTTTTCTTTTTATTTTTTGAGAGAGAGGGGGAAAAAAAAACTGTCATGCTTTATGTTTAGCTAGTATTGAGATGTCTGTGGGTTGTGTCTGTTGATGACTTAGTCAAGTATCTGTAATGATGTCTGATTATTTTCATAAAAGATGTACATAAAGTCCAGTTTCTCCTGCCACATAAGCCCCACTGTGTTCAGGGAAAGTAGCTTTTCTCACAGTTCCTGTCTGCTTTCTAGTGGAAACATCATTTCCATCTTCATATTCCTGGGTATGCGCCTCTCTGGCTGCATCTGATATGTTCTTGCTGCCTTCTTTCTGTGCTTGTGTGGTATTTTTTGCTGCTTATCTCTTACATGCATACAGCTCCGGGCAGTAATTTTCAAACCCTCCAGAACCCCCTGAGACACCACAGCCCAGCTCTGCTCCTGCTCCAGCCCTGCACGTGGCCTGTGTTTTGGGTGGTAAGTTCTCCAGTTTTGGTTATCTATCTCATAAATTAGCTTCAATACTTCTTTTTTTTTTCCCCACACTGACCCTGAATGGTAGATTGTTATTGTATCCATCAGCTTAACGACCATAGACTGACTGCTTCACTGAAGGAGCCCTGTGGAAGCCCAACAGACAGAGGGGGCCAGACTGTGATGAAACTAGGCAACAGAATTCATGGTGTGTTGAACATATGTTATCATCACTATAGTCTTGGTTTAAAGCTTTTATGCATGCTAGATTTGGGTGTCACCGTTGCTTAAATTCACACGCGTGCATAGGTAGTCTCTGTGTAACCTACCTTCGCACTGACCTAGGACATCTGCAATTTCTTCCAACTTATGTGAATTTGATACAAGGTCTGAGGACTCCCAAAAGGCCTAGTGGGTAATCTAGGCTGAGAAAGATCTGGTCTAAATTCCGCTGCAGTCAATGGCAATCTGATCGTGGGCTTCAATAGGCACAGGGCTCATGCCTTCAAAGAAAAAGGCAGTGAAGAGGCAGAATGGCAGTGCAGTTAAACACATCTGAAGAGGTTTGTCCCGGCAAAAATGTCAAGTGGTATTTTTAGTTTGAAAAGGAAGAAAGAGGAAAGCTTGCAATGTTTTAATTGTTAGGAAAGTTGTTGGTTGCACTGTAAGAGAATTTTCTTACTTTTATGGTAACATCATTTGATTCCTTTTGAAAAATGATATACCTTGCTAACCTGGAGACACCGGGATAAACTCGTTTGATATAAATTGGTGTAGCTCTGTGCAGGAGCTACATGCGTAGTGGCAGATGAAAATCTGTCCCTTTGTGTCTTTTAGGGGAGAATTTCAACAACTGTATTTCAAAAAGTCACATTTTTTGTACTGTGGGAGCCCCAGGCTTAATGCTACTGTTAAACCAGTATAAAAGTTTCCTAATTGCTACTCTGATAGAAGACATTTGGCTTATATACTGCACTAGAGAATGCAGTTTTCACCACACTGTGGTGAAGTTATTCAGTATGGTATTTTTCTGTAACAGCATGACAGGGATTATATTCCAAAAAGCTTCAGAAAATGTAAGGGCAGTTTCCCCTCTGTCTTACTATTATGACTTCCATGTTACTACTATACAGCCAATAGATTGTATAGATGGTAACAGATGAACGTAGCGTTAACATCAGATCTGGTAGGTGTGAGAACCATCACACTTCACGGAGCTGTGAACTCCTCTGTATCTGCTTCGCACCTTGCTGCTATTGTAAAGAGGAGAGTGGCTGTTTGCAAAGCCAAGCTCTCTGTGTCCTGGCCAAATCCTTTATAGATGGGCCAATTTCCTTCCCAAATGTTTGATCATGGTGGTGTTGCTGATGTTCTAAAGACAGCCTGGCAAACAGCTTCTTTTTGCTGGCAGAAAGGACTAATCTTTGGAAATTTAACTCCGAGTTCACTTTTTCCTGGGAAAATGAGAGGCAGATTTCAATGAGCAAAAAAGTTTCAGACCTTTAATCTTGGTCAGTCATCCCTCTTTTTCCTTTCTGAAATCCAGAAAGGTTATTTAGAAAGCAAAGAGCTTTAGCGAAATGGGAAATAAGCTACAGTCAGGAAAATATTTTCTAACCAGATAATGATAATCCAGAAAGTGCTTCTGAGCTCTGAAGTATTTGCTACAGTTAAATGAGAGTTGGTTGGTTTTTTTTTCCTGATAATGAATACGCTTTTTCTTGTTTTACATATTTAATTAAATCATCATGGAGAATATTAAATACATGATATTTCAGAAATTCATACTGTTTTGCTGACTGTCCTGGAGCCTCTTTTGTCTTTCATTAAGTTTGCCTCTGACTAAATGTTTCTGATTATTTGGAACTGAAGATTAATTGTTGTACTCAACTTTACCCTAGCTTGCAAATGTTTCTGGGAAGCTGACTGTAAACTAGGCCATAAGCAACCAGAGTCCCATAGATTATGTCCCAGGGCCAGCTGCTAGGATATTGGAATATGTTGTATTTTGTTGAGAGATAACACAATCTCTTTCCTGGATGTGCAAAAGATACCTGGGGAAAAATTGCTGGTGAGGCAGCTCTAGGGGGATTGGGCCACAGCCAAAAGAAACTCTGGATGGGAGCTAAAATGGTAATTATGAAAATTTCTGCTTGCCTGATGCCTAAACTCCTCAGCTCCCCAGGCACCAGGAGCTCTCTTCTGCAGGTGTGTTTCTGCCCAGATGTTCCTTGGTCTCGGTGGGGTGAAACAGCTGGGTGCCTGGTGCACGTGTGGACCCCTGGCCCCTGTGGCGGGTGGCCCTGCCTGAAGCGTGCTGCAATTCTGCGTGCTGCTGTTAAAACACTGCTGGAGGGAGAAGGGGCGATGCCCCCTTTATGAGACCGCTCGATGCCCACAGCATTTGCCCCAATTTCTCATCTAATCTGCTTTCTAAGGGGAGAGATTTTTGGGTCCCACTTCCAATCCAGAGGATGCTTCTGCAGGATTGCTTGGAAAGGGGACAGAAACCCTTGTCCCTGTGTACCTT
>NW_009647437.1:861375-971294 GCF_000708025.1 Charadrius vociferus | reverse complement strand
GGCACAATGGCTTAATTGGGAAGGAAAGGCATAGCAATCTCTTCTGTCCCTTCAAACAGGTTCCACCTTGGGGGTAGGAGACAGAGGACTGAAATCTCTGACCTGGTGTTTCTTATTTCTGTGTGGTGCTTCAACCACCCCTTTATTTTATGAATTGGAGAAGGTGTTATTGGCTATGTATTAGCAGAAAAGGTGAAGTCCAGAGCAACTTTTGAAGGAAATGGAGCAGTCGGGTATCTTCAGAGTGTGTTTCATTGACACTGAGTGAAATGGCACATGGAAAATGCCCCCCTGTCCCCTCTGCCCTTGCTTGTTATGGAGAATGCCAATACCAGCCAGAGCTGCCTGCACACAGCAGCTACAAACTGGGGTGCCGGATGCTGTTTGTGCAATGGTCCCAGAGGCATGCTGCTTAACAATGGTTGTGAAGTCCACTTAGGGGCCAAATACCTGTTTTCCTGTTTGTTTTTTTTAATATTAAAAAAAAACCCAAAACAAAACCAAAACTTTAGGCATCCTTTCCCCCCACTGATGGGTGTGTTTTTTTATTTCACCCAGTGCCAAGTCTGACTTCCCCACCCCCACACCCTGCTGAGAAAGCAGGAGGAGGTCTACTCCAAGAAGGTGCTGGCAGTGGCATTTCTGACTTGGGGCTTCTTGCAGATGTTTGTCCTGGTCCTCCCATGGCAGGGCTTCCCTTGGCAAGCCCGCCTTGAGTTGTGAGTGTTGCTCATTGCTCCTGCACTGCTGCTTGGCCCCAGGCGACGGGTACACCACACAACCATAACCTCTTCCTCTGGCAAACAGTGGTAAAAATATTGCAAGGAGCCAACTGTGGTCTTTTTTCTTTTTTTTTTTTTTTTTTTTCCCTTTTCTCTGAAGACTTTCTCTAAATACCTATAAGTTGCACAGAAATGATAAATCACAGTGCACGTCTGCAGCCTGAGCTCGCTCTGTTGATGTGATGGATTTAGTAAGCCTGACACGCATCCCTCGGTATGGCTGGGGCAAAAAGCATGCTCAGAAATGTCATGAGGGAGTGGAAGAAGTTGCTGTCCCAGCTGTTCCTTGCTGCTTTTCCACTGGAGATCACAGGCTGGTAAAGCTGGAAGTGGAATAGGATGAGTTCTTGCAACTCAACTGCTTCTGGGCAAGCAGCAGTGGCTCAGGCAGCCTTTGTCAGCAGATTGTGTTGGAGGATTTCTCGGCGGTGATACAGCTGTGTCAATCCAGCAGCTTCTCACCACTTTTTTGGACGTACCCCCTCTTCCCTCTTCCCTCCCACCCCACAGTTGTGGTCCTGCTTCCTTCTTGCGCAGGGACTAACACCTGTCTGGTCTGTTGGTTCAGCTCAGTTGATGAGCAGAAAAAATATGGGGGGGGCTGAGTTTGTTGAGGTTTTTTGTGCGTTTTTTTGTTGGTTTTTTTCTAGGTTTAGTGAGCTGAGCTGTCTTTGGGAGGTTGGTAAGCAGGGGAACCTGTGCAAAGAGGCGGTAGGAGTGGCAAGAAGGGAGGATTGCCCCTTTAGTCAACAGTAGCTGTTAGACCAAGCTCAGCTGCGGTGGCAACCACAGCCTAATTAAACAGCAAAGTCTGTGGCATGCTCAGCGTTTTCCCCTTCTCTGAATGCCACAGAGCCTAGACTGAGCTGTGCATCTGCAATGCCAGGAAGAAATCTACTTCTGTACACAAATTAAAACTTTTTAATTATCTCTTATTTTTATGGAGTACCTTTTATAGTCTCTTTGCTGTATATTTTTCCATTTTTTCCTTTTTTCTTAGCCACAGAGAAGAAGAAGAAAAAAAAGTTTTTTTTAAAAAAAAGAAAAAATCATGACAGACAAAAATCTTTTTCTCGTTGAATAATGCAACTAAATTTATTGGGCATGGTTTTTGTTTGTTTAGGAAAACAAAACTTTCAAAGATAAAAGTTGGCAAAGATTGCCAGTTCACATGACTATTTTTGCCAGTAAATAAATAAATTCACATAGGTAATTTTGAGCCACTTCAGATCCCACAGGCCAGAGAGGTGGAAAGCCATTCCTTGAATTTTAAGACGTTTGTTGAAATAATTCCTTTTGTCCTACAAGGGGGATCTGCTCACAGCCGTTCCTGGTGGTTGCGCTGAGGGAGATGTGGGGGCTGGACTTGCCTCTGCATACGCAAAGGGCAATAAAACAGGCAGCCAAATGGTCAGAGAGGTCCCCATAAACATATCAAAGTTTAATGCTTGGTTTACGTAGCGGACCTCGAATGTCTGTAGAAGATGGGTTTAAGCTGGGCTGCCAGACTGGGAAGCAGTGCAGGCACGAAGGCGTACTTGGTTTCCCAGCTCTGATGCAAGGGCAGTAACAAACAGGGGGAAGGAAGGGGGGGACCAGAAAATGGGTAAGACTTTAAACCACCGGTTTGTGAGCGTTTGGTGTGTGAATGTATGTCAACACCTATAGAAAAGGGAAGATGTGTGGCATTCGGTTTGTCTCATTTTGGGTTGGTTTTTTTTTTTTTTTGCAACCCCGTCATTTAACAAAGAAAGCACCGAGGCCTCAAACAAGCAACAGCTTCTGCCATTGATGCCTATAATAGGATGGTGCTGGTAATAAATTACAGCAATGAGCCTGTTAGTGGAGTCCAGGCCTTAAACACTTGCTTAGTTACTGTAGCTATAGCTCCAGATCATCAAAGTGCTTGGGGCGACCCGACGCCTGTGACAGGAGAGCTCCTCTAACCCGGGCTCTGCCAGGGGAAGGGGCAGGATTTCTGTCTCTCTGCCTTACCGTGCTGTGAGTAAAAAGGCTCAGCAGCACTCAGCGCAGCTCTGCTGCAAAGATAAGTAGTGACAGCATTTGGTGGTGTTTTGGTTTTTTTAATTTTAATGTATTAATTTGACCTGCTGTTAAGGTGTGGACTGACTAGTTGCATATAGAAAAAAAAACCTGCTTGAGCCTATTCTGCAGGCAGAAAACAGCTTATCTTCAGTCTTCCATGAAAAGACTTAGATGAAACAGAAGACGGGAGCTTGTTTCACTCAATACTAATCACAGTAATGTAATATGTATTTGCTTTTCTCAATTACAGGCCTGAAATGGGAGGCTCGAAGGGAAAAAAAAAATAATGTTTTCCCTATCTCTGACAATCTTATTGTTTTAATGCTGCCTGCTATCTATACATGAAAGAGGGGAAGGCTAGCGTGAAGCGCTGCGACCCAGGCTTAGAGCAACAGAAGCTGAGGAAATTCAGGAGCGGGGCCGCAGTCGCAGGCTGCTGTGTGCAGGCGAGGAGGAGGAGGCGGCAGGCGGTCACAGCTACATCTGCTGGCTCAGGGCAGCTGAGGGCCTCCCTTGCTGGTGACGTGTCAGCACGTGTACACGTGGTGGTTAGGTCCAATGGCCTCATCTGGCCAGCTCCAAAATTTCAGTCGCGTCTGGGGCAGGGCCAGAAGAACTGGAGGGGAACACAGGAGGCCAGGTTGGGTCCCCTCAGCTGCACAGCACGGCCACGGCCTCGAGCATCTCTGCTGCTTCCCCTAGGTCAGAGTGAGCTTTCTCTCGGAGGGATGCCAGGGGCTTTTCCAGCCCCTTTGCAGCATGAAGCACAGCGAGAGAGTTGCCCCCCCATGAGGGCGGGAAGAGGAGGAGGAAGGTTTGCACAGCTCCTGATGGGAGTAGGGGAGAGTGCAGGGTGCCTGTGGCATGGGAGGTGTCAGGGAATGGGGAGGGTGGTGCAAGGAAGTCCCCAGGGGAGGTCAAGAGCAACTGTGTGAGATGGAGGGACCTCAAGAGGTTATGGGGTGGGAAGGGAGGGCTGGAAAGGCAGCAGCTTGCCATACAGTGATGTATCAAGTGCGTTGCTTTCGAATGGGTAAACCAAATCACTGAACTTGGCTATGTTTGGAGAGACATGTCTGACCAGCTGCATGCTTAATTACTGTCCTATTCCCATGTAGGATCTAGTCCAAGCTCCAGTAAAGTCAGCAGAACCTTGTTGACTTAAAGTATTGTGACTTTTAGGGCCAAGATATTTTTTCCACAAATATCTTAGAATTTGGGCGGTGGGCGGGAAGGCAATTGGCCAGCCCTGCTTCCTTTCCTTGCAATTAATTTTGGTCAGTGGAAATTTTGTTCTTTTCAGAAATGATCTGTTTTTAAAACCAGAACATTTGTTTTTGCTAAAGAATGCTTACTTCTTTAGAAAACTTTTAATGATTGAACTGAAAAAACAATACAGATAATTTTTTGTGGTTTTACATTTCTGACTTATTATTTTTTCATGGCTCCCTTTTGAGAAGCTAAAAAGGGAAGGAATGAAAGGAGCAATTATAAACTACTTCTTCAAGAAGAGGCTTTAGAAACTGTGCAGCTTTAAAGTCTCAAAGAAAAATAAAAATCAGTTCATACAGAGTGTCACAAAATTCCTTCTTCTGACCTTGCACATATTTAACATAGGTAGAGTTCATAGGAATTTTAGGCAGTCACCCAGGAAGAAGAAGAATCATAGAATCATTGGGGTTGGACGGGACGTTTAAAGGTCATCTAGTCCACCCCCTCCTACAATAAGCAGGGATGTCTTCAACTAGATCAGGTTGCTCAGAGCTCCGTTCAACCTGACCTTGAACGTTTCCAGGGATGGAGGCATCTACCACCTCTCTGGGCAACCTGTTCCAGTGTTTCACCACCCTCATTGTAAAAAAACTTTCTTCCTTATAACTAGCCTACATCTACCCTCTTTTAGTTTAAAACCATTACCCCTTGTCCTGTTGCAACAGGCTCTGCTAAAAAGTCTGTCCCCGTCTTTCTCATAAGCCCCTTTTAAGTACTGGAAGGCTGCTATAAGGTCTCCCCGGAGCCTTCTCTTCTCCAGGCTGAACAACCCCAACTGTCTCAACCTGTCCTCATAGCAGAGGTGCTCCAGCCTTCTAATCATTTTTGTGGCCCTCTTCTGGACCTATTCCAACAGGTCTATGTCTTTCCTGTGCTGAGGGCTCCAGAGCTGGATGCAGTACTCCAGGTGGGGTCTCACGAGAGTGGAGCAGAGGGACAGAATCACCTCCCTTGACCTGCTGGCCATGTTTCTTTTGATGCAGCCCAGGATACAGTTGGTCTTCTCGGCTATGAGCACACATTGCTGGCTCATGTCCAGCTTTTCATCCATGAGTACCCCCCAGGTCCTTCTTGGCAGGGCTGCTCTCAATCCCTTCATCCCCCAGCCTGTCTTGATACTGGGGGTTGCCCCAATCCAGGTGCAGGACCCTGCGCTTGGCCTTATTGAACCTCATGCAGTTCACACAGGCCCACTTCTTGAGCTTGTCCAGGTCCCTCTAGATGGCATTCTGTCCCTCAGGCGTGTCATCAGCACCACGAAAGAGAGCTTCAGATTGTCCAGTTAGTTTTAAATCTGTGAAAAAAAGTTCTCTATCTGTTAGCATCCATCTTAAATTCAGGTCCTTGTCAATAGGACAGCTCATAACTGGAAGATTACTGAACTGGAAATATGATTCAGGGTTGAGATGCAGTATTTCAGTGAGGGAGGGCTGATGTACCAGCGAACACATACAAAGATGCTAAAGAAGACCACAGGTAAATGATAGCAAGGTCTTATTCACTCCTAAAATCACTAGTCTGTCTTGTATATTCAAGCTTCCGGTTTTCTGTTTAAACCAATATTTATACAGAATGAAAATATTCACACTATAAAATTTTTAATATATAAACCCCACTATCCTCCTAATTATTCAGTCAGCTGTTTGGACATGTGCACTACAGAGACAGTATGAAGAAACAGTGGCTCGAGTGTTTTTTAGTGTGAAGGGTGTTTTTATCTGTGTTAGCAACTGTTCAGTCGGCAGCAAGCCCTTAATAATAAATATTTTCTTATCCTGATTTTTGTTTTATTTTTTCCTGTTTCCTTATTTCTACAGCTTGCCTATCAGCTTCATGCCAGTCTTGGTCAGCCTCATCTGAGGGATCAGAGGCAGTGAAAACGGTCCAGTTTCTGGGTGGCTTTTTTTCCTACTGCATAGCTTTGTTTATAGGATTTTTTTTTATTTCTATAAAGAGCCCTTCATTGCAGAGAATCCCTGCCACCTTTAGTAGATTTGGTGGGAAACAATAAACCGGTTTTTAACATGTTGCAAAAATGCAACTGCCTCTGAGAAGGAAGGTGTTATTTTTACAGTTTGGGACAAGGTGTAAGAAAAAAAACTATCTGCCTGGACTCTGACCATGGAGCACAGGGAGGTGAATTTCTAGGATGATGTTAGGTTTCTGAAGTTAAAAGAGGATGTAGAAAGGCTTTGTGTATTTAGGTACTAGCTTGGGTCTTATCTGAGAGAGAGCATCTCCTCTACCCCTTTTCTCATATTATAAAAATTGGTGTAGGTTTCGGAAACAGTATGCAGTCTGTTGGGTCAGAAAGTAGTCCTCCCCCTTGGTGCCTCCCTCTAAAATACTAACTGGATTGAAAAAATATTGATCCTTTTGGTGTGGTGTTTCAGAAGGATGGAGCATACAAGTGGCAGCCCATACACAGCAAAGCACAATGAAATTTCAGTGTGTAGAAGCCTCTGCTCATGCTGAGGTAATGAAGGACCCTACAGCTGTGTTCCTCCAATGTTTCTCATAGTAATTTTCCATGAAGCTATGGAAAAATATTTATTCTTCCTTCTATAAACATGTCTGTAGGAGATTTAAGGGAAGGCGTGTGTGCAGACACACACAGAAAAAGTCCCCTTACATAGCCATAATTAACAAAATGTCTATGTTTTAATATTCTAGGAGGTTACAAAAAAAACCTGTGTCTTTTGTCACCCACTCCATTTTTGAGTGTAATTACCAATATATGTAGTGGAGAGGTCTTAAGATTCTTGCTACCTCTGTGGCGATCCACACACTGGAAGGACCATCCTCTGAGACGGTATAGATTAAAGAAACTGTAATTATTTCATGTTCTTCAGTAAGTCTGGGGTGCAAAACATGAAAATAAATGCTTATGAAGATGACCCACTTCTCTCTTTATTCCCTCCTTGCTCATGTGTGTCTGGATTTCTTGTCTCTCCTCCCGGGAGCAGTCTTTGTGCACTTCCCACCTCTGTGTAATCAGCAATATTTCATTGCAGCAAGGCCCTTCTTAATAGGGAGGCTGGTGCTTTTATCTGCAGTTGTGTCTCCCCAGCATCTTGCCAACGTGCACAGTAAGGTAAAAAGGGAGAGCGTACGCTCAAATGGAAAGTTGTGTTTATGTGGTTGTGGTTATGGTCGGACAGTAACCAGCTTTGCATTCCTGGGCATGCACAAGAGATGCATCTGAATTTTCCGAGTCTGCCAGTTCACTTGAAATTATTTAAACAAAAGGTCTTTGATCAGGTCACAGAGTGCGAGATAAGAAAGGATTCCTTTGGCCAGGCACTGCTTCTCTTGCTGATTCACAGATATAGGACCTAAAAGTGTGGGCACAGATGAAGATGACTTTTCTGTAGGAGGCAGAATCTGAACAATCTTCCTGAGTCCAAGTGGGGATGTACTGGCTGTTACTGAAGCAAATCTTTCTCTGAGCCAAATCAAGTAGGAAATTATACTATTTTTCTCTGCAATAGGCAGCTTTTCCTAAAAATTAAAAAAAAAAAAACCACCAACAAACAAACCAAAAAACTAAAATCCCAATAACCAAACCTGTCACGTAGACCCTGTTGAACCTATAGTATCAGTTTTGTGAAGAATCATGCCACTTTGAAATTTGTTCCTGATCTGCAGTTGAAATGCAAATTACCAGTTTTGAGAGTTCCTCACTCACCATCATTTTCCCAAAGTTTTAATTTCTGAATTTGTCTGTTAGATATACAAAATAGCATCAGAGGGTTTCAGTGTCAGACACACATGATATTTTGACTTAGAATAGGAATGGTGTTTCAATCAATAGATGAACTGAAGTAATAACATGATTTCTAACAAACAAACGTTCCACCCCCCTGCCCCAGTAATTTGGCTATTCTGTGCTTGTATTGTAGGCAATAGTATAGGAATAAAAAATGTGAAAGATCATATAACAGATTTTAAATGACATTTCTTAAGTTTCCTCAATTAAATTTTAAATACTTTTTTCCTGTGGGGCTTTCCCTAGCATTAATTGAATTTTAAGAAATTGTGGTTTTATCAAAACAGACTTCTGGAAAGCTATTCTGACCATGTTTAATACTCATCAGCTGGGGTTTTTCCCTTTCTTGCTTTTTGAAAATGCTGGTGGTTGTTTGGGGTTTTTGCTGTGTTGTTGTTGTTTTTGACTGAAACATCAAATTTAAATAGTGAAAACTGATAATTGTTAAACAGCCTTGGTCAAGGAGAAGACCACTGGGATCGCTAGCCCTGCTATCATGATGAATTTCTGCTTGGAACATTTATCACATGTATCACAAATGGGGATATCGTGGGCCATAACCACACCCTGCTGTGAACTGCTGTGTTCCGCAGGCCAAGGGGACTTGGCTGTTTCTATAGGAGGATTATGTCTTCAACAATTGTAAAGATATCTGCCTTGGTAAAGAAGCTCAGGTGATGGAGTGCTATCCCATCCTAAGCTGAGCCACTCTGCTGATACTTTTTTCAAGTTCAGAACTTATTGCCCTCTGTGGTTTCAGCTTCCAGGCGCTCTCTTTCTGCCAAATTGCAGTTCTATATGATCTCTATGACTACTCACATTCCCTGTTGGTAGCTGGAAACTGTAAAATGTATTTATCATTCTTTTTGGTGTGATATGTTATCCTCTTACATCCATCAATGTCAAGCCTTTCCAGATCTCCAGGCTTGCACTTGGCCAATAATGGTCTCTAGATCTGGGAACACAAGGAGCCCCGTGTTTGGGTTTTTTGTTTTGTTTTGTTTGGTGGTTTGTTTTTTTTTTAACAATGTTCCTAAGCATAAGACTGCCTTAGCATCATGCTATTTAGATTAATTTACTACGGAAGCTGTTAGAGAAGAGGCCAGAAGACCGATCAGCCTTTGTTATGGGTTGTCGTGTTTTTGTCACTTCCAAATGTAACCTGCAGTTATTTTATGTGTATGTATTTCTTTGGGTTGTTAGTATGGGTATTGAAGTGTATTGAGCACAACATGGACAGCTGCAGGATTTCACTAGAAATGCATCCTCTGGCTGAAGGCCACCGTGCTCTAGTATGTGCTGCCTTGTGTGAGCCTTGGCTGGATTAGGAAGAACTGCTGGTTTTAGTGACGCTCTGTAAAGCACTGGGGTCTGGCATTGTAAAGAACCTTGTGAAATCACGGATCTAGATCAGAACTTCTGTCAGACAGAGATCACATTGCCCCTTTCTTATTTTACGTATCGTGCCCAGAATCTTAAAGTGTAATTATTATAGGGGCAATTACTATATTCTGCCTGCTGCAGGAATTCCCTTTTCCACCTGAGACGCAGTAAGTCTGAAGGTCTCCAGGGTCATCATTCTCCCTTACTTATGCCTGATACTTCTGACTTAATAGCACTTGGCAGAGCTGAATTTGACCTTAGCTTGCTCGGGGCTGACTACCGTTGATTCCAAGTCACAACACGTAATGAAGCTGGGGATCTTATTGCCACAAGGAATCAACACACCTCAAGGTCTTAGCAAGATCCTAGAAAGAAAGAGAAGCTGATTTGTATGCAAGTAGATGAATAAGAACATTCATAATTATGTGAAGAAGGTACTGGCCCATCATACGCCAGACATGCTTCTTTTTCTAGATTGCCATCGCTGCTCTTTCATCCCTTCCTGCTTTCCTTTTCTCCTTCTCCTCCTTCCTTTAGCGTACCGTAGTGCTTCAGTCTACCTACGTTTTAATTTCTACAACAGCTATATGGTATCAAACAATATTCTGTCTGGTTCTCATTATAATCTAAATAAAAAGTACTATTCAATTCCTGTGACCAAGATAGAAAATTAATTCAGAGGAAGGAGTTTTTAATAAAATAATCAAACTGCGTGTTCAGTCAGCAGCAGAAGGCGAATGATTGAAGTAGGACAGTTGTAGCCATTCCTCTCTTCTTATGGGATTTGCGCCCACATAACTGGGGAATGTGTTGAGCCCTGTGCCTCGCTGTCTACTGCTTGTGGTAGCCCTTCACTTTTATATTGGCTCAGCCTTATTTAAATATTGGCCCTGACAAGCTGGGAAGAAACAGAAAGGAGAACTGCGAGAACGAGGCAAAATATGATGTTACAATGTTAAAATAAACACGGTACAGGAAAGGCAAGAAAGTCGAGCTCAGTGAAAGCTGTAGAACAAGCTGGAAATCTTTGGGTGGAAGGTTTTTCCAGCGGAAAATGCTGATTCATCCAGCCCTTTGCAAAAAGGTGTTAATTTCAAATAAACCTTATTCAGAAGGAGTGATTGAAAACTATTTCCATAACATTACAGGCTACCTTTTGAAGGCTTGAAATTACTTCAGTTTTGTCTTTGATATTGTTTAGTCTGTTTTGAAATTGCGATTAGCTGGGAATTTAAATTTCTGTTTAGCTTTTGTTCTTTTTCAGAATTGATTTATTAATTAGTGGTGTTTGATTTCTCTTTTTTTTTTTTTTTTTAATAGAAATGCTGGGTTTTCCCACAAAGGGAAAAAATAGTTAGGTTACACAAGTCAATTATAAGCAGAGGGTAGTTGAGCAAGAGTGACCTGAAGGGAAAAGTCTACAAAGAAAGTAGAGAAAAATCTTGTACAACGGTACCTACAGTAGTACCTGTTGCTGAACTGGGAGTTTGGGTGGCAGGATCTCCAGGGCACCCATCACTGGATGTACGTAACCAGACCGCCAGGGTATTTCGGTGAGAGCTCAGCCCTGCATAGCGGCCAGCAAAGTCTGTCACTGGGTTTCAGCAGTTTTTTTTTTCTTTCCCTCTGACTTTCTTGATCTCAGTTTGCCTTTTGAAAACCAAGAGAAGGAGGATGGTCCCCCCCGGCCGCAGCCCCTTCCCATGGCATGGGATGGCAAACTCGCTTTCCTGCTTGGTGTCTGGGCTCTTCAAAGCTTGAAATGAGCTAGCAGGGTTGATCCACACGTGTTACTAGCATTTGCACATTTTAACTTCACGATCCTGTGGGGCTCGTTTTGTGATTTTTGGCTATGCAGGGATGAACATCCCAGAGCACTGCTAGAAAACACTGCGCTTCTTTGCAGCCAGGACAAAGCGGGTAAAACCGAAGCAGGAAACCGACATTGGAGGCCAGAATAGGAAAGGAGGATGAAAAGCGGCATGTTTTTGTAGGCTGGCTTCTAGTCACAGGAGTAACAGCCACCTTTTGGTTAAAATATAGGTAAGAATCACCAAGGGGAGGGCTTGGGTGTGGGGCAGGGGTAACACTGCGTGGGGTTTTGCTCAGGGAAACTGAGGCAGAGAGAAACAGTAAATCACAGAATGGTCAGGGTTGGAAGGGACCTCTGGAGATCATCTAGTCCAACGCCCCCGGTAGAGCAGGGTCACCTACAACAGGTTGCACAGGACGGCGTCCAAATGCCAGCCAGACATAGCTGTTGAAGCCTGTTTAAATGGCCCTAAAGGAAGAAGAGGGGGGGAAGAAAAGTTTTCTGCATTAAGTACTTGCTGCATGATGCTTGAAGTAACAATCTCTTGAGTCTTTGTTCGAAAAAAGAAGGACTTTGAATTATTATTATTATTTTTACATAAACATTATTGCATCAATGAGAGAACAGACTCTGTCATCAATTTTTCCACTTAATGGAAACAATTCTGGCCAACTGCCTTGGGTCAGCAAAGAGTCAGAATTCACGTGCTGTTGTATCGCTTCCATGGCACATACAGCGTTCTGCCCACAGAGAGGTCTAAGTGGTCCGGGTGACACGGTTCAAGAGAGGTTCATATCTTGGCTTCTTAGTAACACAGATGTGATGTTTTACAGCTGTGATATTTGTATCTTCCAAGTCAGGAGGCTTTAGCTGTAGTAAGCCTTTGTAACCACTGTCCTGGAAGAAGTGGCACATACTGGAGAGGTTAGATGGAGAAATGGGGACAGCTTAGCTTGGGGCGAGGACTGTGACGCTGCACCTCTGCCAGTAATGGTTTGCTGTCATACACTGGGCTGTGAACTGTGGCAGATCAGCTGTTGTTTCATGAGCCACAGAGCTGTCCTGGCAGGAAGGGTGAAAAATCTCTGGTGTAGGTGTGGGAGGGAAACCTGGGAAACTACTGCAGAAGTTGCAGGGTAAGACCTTTCCCCCCAGTGAATCAGAGCCCTCACTAAGAGACACAGGTTTAGCAGCTACCTGGAGACATAAACACATGCCTTTATTGCTGTAATGAGTAAGAGCGTGGAGACTTCGGGCCACAGGCGGGGAAATGACCTGTGTCTGTATGAGCAGCTGCTGCTGACCTGTCCGCAAATTAGCATGAGAAATAAGCCTGAGAAATGCACATAGGCCCATCGTGCACTGAGATCTCTGTCTGGAAGGGAAACAAAGCATGTGTTTTAGAAATAAAAGCAGAAAAGAAAGCCTGGTAGCACAGTCTGCTGAGCCCAGCATTCCTGCTCCTTACAAGGTTTTTTTATGATGATGCCTGTTGTATAGGAAGATTCAGAGGGGGATACAATCATCCTACCAGTGTATCTGATCTGCTGTAACTTAGCATATGAAAAGCTTGCTAAAAAAGTGGGTGGGTAGTAGGAATGAGTTGTGATATTAGAACCTGCTGAGCCACCTTTGTAACTACAGCATTGTTACGAGAGAAAGAGCAAAACCCAAATGCAGAGAACCACCTACTCTGCAGTAATGAACGGCTTTGGTGGTGGAATAGAAGTTCCCCGAGTTCCTGGAACAATCTTTTGTCTAATGCAGATTTAATCTCGGCCAGGGCTTAACCACCATCAGAAAGTATATTAAAGAAGACATGTTCTTCTGCATGTAGTGTTTAGACCATGAAAACAGATTTTTTTAAATATGTCAGCTGGCATGCTTCATCAATGCTAGTTTTAAAAGTTCAGTCTATCTAAAATAATATTTAAACAATGAGTGCATACATGTGCATTTTAAAAAACTTAATGAATATGATCGGTCCCTTTTGATAAAAGGTATAATATATATTCAGAATTTTGCTACTTAGAAAACACAGACTAGTAAAAATAAAGCTATTTTCCCATTGTAGCTGTGGCCTAAAGCTGTATAGACGTTGTTGGTATTTTAATAGCGGTAGAAGAATTTAGCTGTCTCCTTAACCCTTTTCAGATCTGGTTTGGTTTTGCGATGCGGATGGGACATGCCTGGCTTAGCGAGCTCACTAATAGCCTTAGTGATAGGTGCAGCACGGGCACCTTCCAGAGAGCCAAAATCAAGGCCAAGGAGGCGGCATGCAGAAGCAATCAGGCCAGCGCAGCATCGCGGGCTGAGCGTTCAGGTTAGTGCTCATTCTGCCTGAGTCCTCTTTCCCAAGCGTGCATTTTAATGACGAGTTAAATGGGCTTGCTTCTTTAATTGTGCGATGCCTTTGGCTTTCGGAGTGAATCATCCTCCGCGCGCATCCCATCCATGGGTTCTGGCGATTGCCGCTGCGCGTGGGGGAGCCGCTGGGTGGCCGGCCCCCCGCCATGGGGCAGCGGCCGCAGCTGCGGGGCCCCCGAGGACCCCTCACACTGGAGTCGTTTGTAGCTTGTGTACAACTCATCCAGCAAACTCCCCGCTCCGGTACAGCCGAGGCCCCGTCCCGTCTCTACGCTTTCCAACTGAATGGGCTTCGCTTGCGGGGACAGATGTTGCTACTTGAATTTGTCTAATGAGTTTTCCTTCCCACCCCCACCCCCCTCCCCCCAAATGTAAACGTTTTTGTACCTGGTAAAATCCAGTGCAGTTAAAAGATGAAGGGAAGGAAGAAAGCCAGTTATCTGTTTAGCTATGAGAAATCCCAAGCTCGGGTAACAGTAAACAGTGCTGATTTTTTTTTTTTATTTTTTTTTTTTTTGGCAGGTAACCCAGGGACTCTTACCTGCCATCTGTATAACCCAGGGTGGGGGTGCATGTAAACACACGGCTGGGGAGTTTAAAAACAAAAAAAACTAAAAAACAAAACAAAAAACCCCATCCAGAAAAACAGTGTCCCATCTGGGTTAAATATTTACACAATTTTAGTTGAGTAGGAGAAGAATATTTGAGTTCAGCTCACCCAAGCACAAAGGGTGTGTTTCTTCATTTCTGCGGGGCGAGGGGCTCCTTCAGCTGAACCCCTTTTCTCTCCCACCTGCATTTTGTGCTAAAACAGTTCCTGCTGGTATTTCAACACCAGCTCTCAGTGTCATTAACCTTGTTGTCAGGTTTGACTGCCTCCGGACTGACCTTGTCGACAGTGTAGGCACAAGCCAGAAGGTTTGAAGAACAGACATTTTTCTCTATGTACCTGTCTAACTCCCAGAGCGGGGGCTGGTGATGCTAACTCCTGCAGCACACACAGCTCCATCCAGACCCCAGATTCTTATTTTTATGGCTCTGCGTTTAGTGGAATATTTTCACTATTAGACTCTTAGGGAAGGGGACATAACTGTCTCTAAGGATTTTGAGCAAATTATATTTGTAGACGATTGTTTTAAATTCTTTGTATTTGTAACCTGTTTTATCTGCATGTGCGATAAACAGCATAAGTCACTGTAGGTGTATATATTTGTGTTTCTTTGCTAGCTAAAGAATAACATGAAATTTCCTCAGATCTTTCCCTGTAGCCCCTTTCCCTCCCCCACCATCCTTTTCCCTTGCATTTAGAAGTGCTGGCAAAGAATCTGGCATCAACTCGGCCACTTTCTCCTTCATATGTGCTTCTCCTTCAAATGGGATGTCTGTTGTGGTCGTGGTTAGAACTTGGAAGATGCCTGATCTCAGCAACAGGCTACAGCTTTCTGATCCTCTTCTCCTGTTACCTCAGCATCTGCAGCCCTGGTAGTGTTAAGGTCTGTTCAGGCATGTCAGGCCACCAAAGCCTGAGGTTAAACAAATGTGGCCAGCTTTTAGTTTAATCTAAAGGCAAATAAAAACCAGAGTTGTTAGTTGGTTCTTTTCTTCTTTTTTTTTTTCTTTTCTTTTCTTTCTTTTTCCTTTCTTGTCTTTTTTTTCCTTTTATTTTCTTTTTTCCTTTCCTTTTCTTTTCTTTTTTCTTTTTTAATTTTAAAGAAAAAGACCCCTCATTTCAAGTTATGCTATGATTGTTTTGGCCCTGGCTTTACTTTTGAATGGTTGATAGAAATGGGTGCTTCTGTTAGAGGAACTACAATGGACAGCAGGTCATAAGCAAGCAACGGTTTTACTGAGCTTTGTTTGTGCCCAGGAAATAGAAATTCCCTGTCCCTACTAGAAGCACGTCTTGGCAACAGAAGATGATTTCTCCAGGAACCCTGAGCTGCCTTAACCTTGCAGGATGAGGTTGCACAACATGTTGGCTTCAGCGGTAGACCTGGGTGAAAACACTTCCCAGCCCTTCTCTCCTCCTCCCACTCCCATGCCAGGCTTTGCTGCTCCCTGTGCAGGTCGCCAGTCTGCGTGGCAGTGGTGGTGGCAGTGTGGGAACCACACAGAAATGCCCTGAATTAAATCGACCCCATCCCCTGGGTCTGCGGGAAGAGGAGACTGAGGAACTGCAGTGGAGAAGGGGAACCAGCCCACCACGACGGATGCGGCTGCTGCTCTGCCAGCAGCTTGCAGGACAGCCCCTTCTACTCAGCGTGGAGAGCGAAGGGTGCCTGAGCTCCCAGGATGTCTGCCAAGGTCTGGGTAGGCAGCAATGATCTCTACTGTCCATCCTTCATCCTTTTTGCTGTTGGTCGCATAGTGTTAAGGTGACATTTTGTGAAAAGTCAATAAAAGCAGAATACACAAACGTGGGAGTGAAGTGCCAAAGGCCGTATCGGTGATGCCATCCTGCACTGGCTGACCCCACGCAGTTAGCCCAGCCTTGCCTCCGTTTACCTGGAACAAACCTGAATCGAGTGTGGAGCTGAGCAAAACAGAACAAGCAGGGGCTCCTGTAGGCAGAAATAAGAGGAATCTGGCGAAGAACAGTGAACTAACTGCAGCAAAAATGCGTTTGGCAGATATGTCCTTTCTGTTTACAAATACTATGCAAACATTCTTTGATTTTAAAAAAAAATGTATTTTTTTTTAACCAACTTTTCATCTTGCTCAGTGAATGGTTAGAGGGAGCATAGCTGAGTCTGGAGAGTACTTGTACGTGATTTGAATATTTGTTATTTGCTTGAGCTCCATTGGTTGCTTGCAGTGTGCTGTATTTTTTATTTTTTTTTATTTTATGTATTTTAATTATATTTTTTGATACCTGCCTTGGGAATTCCCAAACCACAAGAAGCTTTTACATTAGCTCTGCAAATGCTCTCAATGCAAATAGTTGTGCCAGTCTTTTAGCATATCTTCATTAATGGATATATGTTTGCACAAGAACCTGCAGTGTTATCCATGTTTGTGAACCTTCTTGAAGATGGAACTAAATTGCTATGAATGTTTGCAGTAAGCTCATGAAATGGAACCTTGAACACCGTGAATCTTCAGGGTTTTCTTGAACAAATATCTGTAAATACTTCTCCTTTCCCCTGCTGTACTCTCTTCTCCAATATGCTGGGAAAAGCAACGGGTATATGTTTTTAAAAATGATCGTGTTCACCTGTCCCTGGAAAGGATATGTTTTAGCAAGATGAATATAAAATAATTCCTTGAACCCCTGCTGCAGACTAGAGGGAAGTGTGGTCTATTAAGCTCAGCTGCTTGCAGAGAGTTGAAGGGTAAAAAGCAGGGTGGAATCTGCCTGTTCCACACCGCTGCTTACTGGAAATAAAACCTTTCTGTACCAGTAAAACAGGAGTAGAGTCTGGAGCGTATGTGATTGTCCTGAAGCAGTGCGCGGTGTCGGTACTGGTCTGGCAGCGAGGCCTCCTGCCTGGTTTGGTTAATGATGGAGACCGCCCGCCAGAGCCATTTGGTTGGGCTGTAGGGGTGGTAGCACTGTCTTGGTAACTGCTCCACGCTTCTGAATGGAGACACTTCACCCAGGAAGGCTCCCATCCTTATCAGGCATGCTCTGAAATGAGAGCGCTCCAAGTTCCTACATGCAGCCCTGTTTGTTCATAAAGCCCTCCTATAGGGATGGATGTTACAGCACCCCTTTTGTCTCCATCAAGATAGGAAAATTCAGTGTAATTAGTGAAGCCTGTTTGCATATTAAATACGGCAGTCCCTGCAAATTTGTCTCGTCACATATGCGACACACTGTCTCTGCTTGAATTGTTTTTTTGTTTTGACTAACACTCTTTTACCTGAAAAAAAATTATTTTTCTAGTTTGGGGAGGGCTATATGTTGGTTTTGTGTTGTGTTTTTTTTTCATGCCTTGGTATTTTAGAAATTCTTGGGTAGTCTTTGAAGGTGGTTTCATGTTGGAGCAAGTGTAATCCCTTTTTGCAAAAGGGGAGACAGCTTTGACTCCTTTTTTTTTTTTTTAGAAGTGTAGAGTTTTCAGAGAGTGTATGCATATCTATCAGTCAGTTGCTTTTTAGCTTTTTTTTCTTTGTGTCTTGCTGTTCAAGTCTCGGCAGAAAGGATGTTATGTTGTCTGCTGTGTCTGTGGTTTTGCCCTGTGTTTGTATAGAGTGTATATATTTACTATTTTGGTGAAATATATGCCTATCCATTATTATGTTATACAAATGGGCTTTATCTGTTCAGCCCGTGTTGTTTGATTCCAAATGCATGATTTGTCCTGAGGAAATAATTTAATTCTGGCAGTACCTCCTGGTTTTCGTTCTGACAGGCCTTATCAGATAGCGTAGACTTTGAACTTTGCATGTCTCTTCCTTTTTTGTCTGTTACTTCTACTAGCACAGGTAGAAGTAACACTGAACCTATGCACGGCCTGGTGTGTATGCAACTCTTGTAATACACTCTAGAAGTTCTGGGGTTGCTATCAATAGCTCTTACTATATGTTCCCTTGTGGTTTATGGTCATTTTCTACTTGAATGGTTTCACTTCCTTGTCTACTCAAGGCAGATAAACAGATCTGCCGTTAGATTAATTGAAACAGGAATATAGAAATATATACTGCGGTTGTGATGATGGCTCCTTGAAGATGCTATTGGTCTTTCCAGACCAGGCTCAGGATATACATGCACAGCTGCCCCTCACACATGGTCCCATGCATGCAGGAACTAAAATAGCATTTCACAGCAAGACTACAGCCTTCACATATACAACTGTCAAGTAACCCAAAGCAGAGAAGACACATCCTGTATTACCACCGAAAGGACCTATTTAAATTTAGTCTACTGGGGGTTATATCTTTTGCTCTTCCTCATCTTTGTTACTCCTGTATGGGTTGTTACAGCAAGAGACTATACCGAGAGACTTGTCAAAGCAGAAATTTTAAAAGTCTGTCATGAATATTTAGCAGTCCTAGCACTGAATTGATTTCTCCAACAGACCACCTTTGAAATTCAAAACCTGCCTGGATGCTGTCCTGTGCCACTTGCTGTAGGTGACCCTGCTCGGGCAAGGGGGTTGGACTTGATGATCTCCAGAGGTCTCTTCCAACCCTGACCATTCTGTGATTCTGGGAAATGTGCTGGGATAGGTAGTTTGGTGTCCGGAGACCTGCTAGGGTAGCTTCCTGTTGTCTGTGTGACCACTCGCACCACTGAATGTAGGGTAATGTCTAGAAATTGAGAGAATACTACTTTCAGGAAAGGTCTAGTGACAAAAGAGAGTTCATGCAGAGAAGGTAATAAATGTTGGATGGCTTTGGCTTTTTGCCTATCTCTTGACACTTAAATGTTGAACTTGGTGTCAGAAATAAGTGGCCTCTGTGAGTACGTGAAATCAGAAACCTAAGAATATTTATAATATGTACAAGCAGACAACCTAAATGCCAGGAATACAAAATAAAAAGGCTCGAATGACACCAAAAAAGACACAAAGGGGCAGATCCTGTTGAACTCTTAGTGAGCAATAGCTGCCATCAGCTCCAGAAGCAGCAGGAGTGGCAGCTTGAAGGAACCCATGTAAACTTCTAGCAACGCTCTAGAAACATCTTCAAACTGCAGAAAAAGCAGAAAGTATCACATGCAAAAAGTTTTCATCAGCTATTGCTGAGAAGTACTTAGTTAATACCAGTGGTACAAAATGAATGATTTCTGTCAACGTCAGATCTCAGAAGTCAAACTATACCTTAGCAATGAGGACAGAACTGATGTCATTTTGAACAGGGTTGCTCAGAAAGCTAGAAATAAGCTTGTCAAATACGACAGCTATATTCCAAGATTAGTGAGGTAGCTCACCTCAAACACAGTGTAAGCAGAAGAAAAAGCATAAAAATAAACCAAGTTTTGTGCAGGAACAAATGCATAGAAGAAAGCAGGAAAAGACTAACAAATGAGAAGAAAGTTCTGGGGAAAAGAAAATCCTGCTCTATTGAAAAATGCTCCAAGTACAGTGCTACCTGCATTGATTGTGGCAGACGATGTCGTTATTGAAAAGTTTGTAAGCGTATATAGACTAAAAAAAAGAAACACAATTATACCTGTACAAGATACTGCTCTGACTCTAGGATAATAATGTCAAATGGTTGTAAATCTCAGTCTAACACCAGCACAGGGCAGCTGCATGTAGGCAGGAAACTGTATGCCATGTAGAGGGTACGTTATCAGTGAGGGCATTGCACTATTAAAGGGAAGAATGTCAAAATGTAATCAGGCACTGCAAATACTAAAATCTTAATAATGGATCTTCCTCATTCCACTATGCCAACGTAAAACACAGGAAAGGCACCAAGAGGAGCTTTACAAGGTGAAGGTGCGGTTAGTATGGACAATGCCAAAGTCACTGCTAGTCACCAATACTAGTAAATTCATAGCCCTTGTGAGGTGCAGAATGGGACAGACAAGTGATTCATATAATGGAGACATGAGAAACTCTAGAAATCTAGCCTGAGCAGACACATATTGCGGTATCCCTACAGCAAAATTTCTGAAAGATTATCAAAATGTTTTTGAAGGTCTGAGATTTCTTCCAGGCACTCTGCACCTGGAAAAAGATTAAAGGGTTCAGCTGCTATAGCACTTGCCCCACACAGTAATTGCCATATGAGGAGGAAAAAATGTGAGCTATAGAGAAACTGGGGGGTGTGTGTGTGGTGTGACATTGCCAGTTACAAAGTCTACATAGGGAATTGGCGTATGGTCATCATGGAAACACCAGCCAAGCTGTGATTTTGCAAAGCTGAGCACCTTGGAGCTCATTACAAAGTGTGTGTGATTGAGGAACCAGTGGCAAAAATGAAAAGCAGCCATCTTTGGCACTGCGTATTGAGGGTACTGGCAAGTGGATGCGGAAAACACCTACCTTACCACATTCCGGGCATCAGCAAGTAAACGGAGGTGGTTGAGGATGGCATTTAAGATCAAAGCTAAAATGAAGGTTATCAGTGCTGCCAATAAGATATATTAACATACAGGGTCTGTTACTGATGATATACTTTTGTGGAGTGATACAGGGGCAGAGGAGTGGAAGCTTTGTCAAATCAAAACCTCAAATTCATCAACCTGTTGGAAGCAGTCAGGGAAGTAACTCTGTAGCAGAATAGAAGTAAGACAAAACTGTGGTTGTTCGCAATACTGTATTTAGGATGCAGTTCCTGGGCTGTGATGTCCTGACCCCCAGTAGTGCCTGTTCTACAGCAGATACCCGCAGTGAATTGATATTTACCTCTTTGATCTATTTAAGCTCTTACCAGTTCTCAAATTCTCTCTGAGAGTGTTTATTCCCAGCTTCTCAGTAGCCACTTGGAGATCTGGATACAAACACGTGGCACGGGATGTTTTTCCAGATGTGCTGCACCTGATACACTTGCCTGTGCCACCCATAAAGAGTGGCACAGCTGTCACTTATGTAAATGTGCTGGTGACCCAGCTCTTCTCTCTGGAAATTATATCAAAAGTCATGGCAGCGAGATACTTTTTGACATATTCTTTAAAAAGGGCAGTCAGTGGCTTTTATGTCACACCACTTTGATTAACAGAAGTAAGAGTTGATCACATTGAAAAGGGATTTTGGCAATAAGGGTTTTTCTTGTGAGAAATGTGAATTTTGGGTACAGGGATGTCAAAACAGTTGCATTCTGCAGCTTTTAAACCTTCCTATGTTTTTATTTTGACAGCTTTGTCTACCTGCTGTAGTGCTCTATTGGCCTATATTGAGATGGCCTACTGTAACATAAAGGTAATGACTGAGGAAATTTTGAAATTGAGCCCTGTGAACTTTAATGACAGAAATGCCTCCTCTGAACTGGGCAACTTGGTAATTTCTATAAGGAGTCGCTGAAAAGTCTTTACCGGGAAGTACCTGTTTCCTGCCTCAGCCTGGCACTTCCCTTGTGAGTGGGAACGTCCCTGAGAAACAGCCCCACCAGTCTGTCTCAAACCTCGGCTGCGGTGGTCACTTACGGTCTCGCAGATGCTGCTGTTACAACTGCTCTGGAGACCTGCGTGCTCCTGTCCCCATGAGTCTAGCTGCAGATCTGGTTATCTGCCCAGCTGTAGAAAAGGAGTGAAGGCATTTGAGCAAAAAACCAACCATCCGCCACAAGAAAACATGTCACTAAAACTTCTGATAGTAACCCCACAAGTCTTAAGGCAGTGTTTCAAATAAAGCGTACAGTACGATAAAAAAAGACTGAGTATATGATTAACAACCTTATGTAAAAAGAGTTTGTAGCAAGAAATTGTGCAACTGAGTAAGATTGTGAGATCCTTGGCCAGATAGAGAGAATAAGCCAAGCCAGATACAGGCCAGTGTGTGGGCAGTGGCTGGAAGGAACTGTGGAACAAGCTGCTCAACGCAGAGAGAGGTGAAAGAAGGGACGGATGCAGGGGAGGAGTCACGCTTATCTCCCAGAGTTATCGAAATGAGCAAAAAGTCCGAGATAACATCATCTGAAAGCAGCTGGATCAGTTTGTTGAGAGCTGAAAATATTTAAGAAAGATATAGTGAAGCAATGGGTTAAAATGCTAGCAATATCATATTCTTGTCATGATAATCCTGGTTAGCCAATACCTGATGAGCAGTTGTAAAATATGATGCAATGAAGCCAAGGCAAAAAAGATAAAGAAATACACAACGTTTCTGAACGGCCTTGGAGACCTTTTCACCTGAAGCCATACAAATTACCTCGTTGTAAATTACTGTTTGGATTTTGAGAAATCAGCTGAATTATTAGATGATGTTATTGTGACCGTCGTGAACAGGGCAACAGTACTTCCAGGTAATATGGTGTCCCTGACTCTGCAGTTTCCATTGGTGGACTCCACTGTGCATGTGTCGAGTCTGGGCAATTTACTTGGCAAAGATGATTCAGTCGTAATATGTTATTGTCATTCCACAACTGTTCAAGTGGTGGGACTATATCGTCATTTTAGGTTGCTGAGGTTCTCTTAGACAAAGCTTCAGGCGGGAAAGAAAATGGATGGAAAGCTATTCTTGCCTGAAGAAAGCACTAAAGGAAACATAAGAATGTTCTGCTACAAAATTTGGTGTCAAGTTGTGCTTGGACTTTGGTGTCTATTGCTCCAGCCTGCAACAATTGTCTAAGAAATAATTGTGTTTTGGTGCTCTGCAGGGTCTGTTTAGACTTATATTTCCAGGTTCTGTATGGGTGTTTCCCTGTAAAAATCATTATTTATTTAGCCTCTGACTCTTAGAAGATTAGCATTTAAGGTCCAAGGTAGTTTTTCATCCCTTGAGATGCAATATGTACTGGCTTCAGGATGATGAAGTGTAAGGCAGAAACCATTCCATACCATTTTGCTAGTTTCCGTTTTAAGACAAAGGATAAAAGAAACTTGAAAAGCGTGATGTGGATTCCATGGTGAAAGAGGGACAGGCCTTTCAGAGGAGACTTTCAAGAACTCTGGGCTTCACAGAGGCATGCATTTAGTGAGCAGTCAAAAACCATGGGAGCTTTTCCCTCCGTTACTCAAACTGGAATGTGTGGGATTTCTGTTTCTACACTTTAGTAGTCCTATTGAGTTCCAGAGACAGCCCACATGCGTAGCCATTCCTGTGAATAAATACTTTCAGAATTAATATTTTGTTTCATCCTGCTTTGCTCCCCTAGAGAAGGGGAGTTTTCATCCACTTGCTTGTTAAGGGCACACACTGCTCATGTAAAGGCCCATACTTGCAAGTCTCCCTCCAAGCTGAAATAAGCAGCCCATGAGGCTGAGCTGGCCCAAGTGATTTGTCACTGTCCTTATAAAGCTATTTTGGCCTTTTCTTTTTTCCTTTTTTTTCACTTTCCTATTGTGAATAGAGACTTGCTTATCTGGTGTTTGCAATTTATTAAAGACTATGTGCTGAAGAGTTGCTGTAAAATTACGTGAGCGAGGAAGAAAGGCACCCTTGCCACAGTGACAAGTGATGAGGTGCAGATGAGCTACAGTAGTAGCTTGGGTTTAGGAGAGGGAGGCAGCAAGTCCTGATGACTTTCTCACACTCCTCCCCTCTGAGGCACTGAATAAGTTACTTCCCTACCTCAGTTTCTCTATTTGTAAAAACTTAAGAACAATGTGATGATGATAGTTTGCTTCCCCCAGAGGAGTTTGAGTGGATTAATTCATTAATATCTTTAAAGTGCTTTGAAGATGAAAAGTATAGAGTAGATATGGTCTAGGACCAAACATTTATATTAATGAGAATATTATTCTGGAACTTCAGCACAACATGCAATATAAAAAAGTGCATTTATAGTGGTGCAGTTAGTTAAAATATTCATGGCTTTGTTCTCAGCTCACAAGTTTGCAGTGAGAATGCAAAGATGGGAAAGAGAATAAGGGATGACTGTAGAACAGGGCAGAATGCATGTTGTGGACTAATATAACAAGTCATTTTGCCACTATAAAACCCTCTTCAGACAGCTGCGAGGTTTTTCATTTACTGGAGCTGGAACAGGAGAAAAGGAACAGATCTTGGTAGATTTGCTGCTATAATAATAATAATAATAATCCGTTTTTCCTTCCAGGCAAAGCCACGGGGCTAGACCTTGCTTGTTGTGGTGTTTAGTCACCTTTGCACTTTATCTTACCTGCAAATCTCAGGCTGGGAATCAAATTGCAGCCCTCCTCGGCAGGTTAAGTCACTGTGATCCACCTTCTATTGTTAAGGAGTCATTGCTAAACCAAATGCAGGAGGAAAATTACCTGTCCTGGGGTGAAAAGCAGAGAGGCAGTGCTGTCTCGGGAAACCTGAAGGCAATGAGGCAGGAGAACTCTGATTTTATTTTATTTATTTATTTATTTTTAGCTTTGGGAACCAAACCTGCGTAGTCTTTTTTTTTTTTTTCTGCTTTCACAGCAATATTTCTCTGGATGTCTGATGTACAGTCTGAAACCATTACGACTTCTGTGCTTTCCCTTGAGTTAATATTTAATTCCTTCTTAAACATTAACCTTGGCTAGAGCTGCTTTTGTAAAAGAGGACTGCTGTGCTAGTAACACTAATCATTTCCTTTGAAAAGCATGGGAACAATGTGGAGCGCTGTACATGTCTGAAAAGTAAACTGTCTTTTAATGACACGTTACTGTTTCACAACACAAATATTTTTTTTGCTGTTTCTTCTGATGTTTACAAACCGTTCCTGCCCAAACTGAAATCCATGAATATTCTGTGGTGAACCCACCTCTTGTGCCTACACCTTTGTTGTGAAGCAAAGCAGTAAGGCAGAGATCAATGTCCTTTTTCTCTCACCAGCTCATGTGGTATCAAGTGAAGTGTAAGTCAAATATAAATATATATGTAGCTATAACTACCAGATGAATGGCACTTGGCACAAACATTTCTCAACCACCGACATCAGGAAGAAAATTCTTTTTTTTTTTTTTTTTTTTTTTTTTTTAAGCTATCAGGCACTGAAGACTGACTGCATGGTCAAATGCATGTTAGCCATTTCTGCAGAGGTGCACGCCTGGGTATGGTACCCATGAGGTGGGAGCCCAGCTGGGTTAATCTCCCACAGGGGAAATGGGCACTCAGGGCCTGGGACTGTGGGCAGCAGGGGTGAGAAGAAGAAGAGGAGAAGCTGTTTTCAGACACTCTGGGCAGGTACAACTCTGCAGGTGGAAGCAGGTTGCTAGAGGAGGTTTCGGCTGGACTGTGCCTCCGTCAGAGCCTGGAAACCCCAGCTGAGTGGTGTGAGGCAGCCAGTGGTGCAGACCCAAATGTGGGGCATTGCCCCACAGCTGGAAAAGGCTTTCCTCCTTGCCTCCCACTCAGAGTTTAGTAACCTTCTTATACAAAGTATGAGATAACATCAATTTTTATCCCTTTTTTCTCTTTATAGAGGAGTGAGGGTCCTATATAAAAGCAACATTCTATGTAATTAATGAATGTAAAAGCACAAAAATATTTTTCCCTTCAAAAAACAATCTGCATATCAGCACATTAACTCTTGTGCTATTTCAGGGATCAGTTCTGAAACAGATGCAACGAAAGCAAAACCCAGGCAGGGAAGGTATATTATGCTGGCTGTGCTGGGGAGGCACTTGTTGTCGGGGAGGTGAGTGCAGCATGGGGGGCCAGGCTTTGGCTCTGCCGCGTGAAAGTCAAAGCTGTCTGGGGAGCTTTAGGACAAAGGAGGAGGGTGGCAGATTTAATGACACTTTGGGTTTATGTTGCTATGAACAGAAGTGGGGGGATTTGAAGCAGCATCCTTAGGACCCAGACCCAGTAATGGTGGCAGTGTTGGGTGCTGCTGGCAGGCAAAGGATTGAAATCATCTGAGCTAACGTGCACCATCCCAGCCACCAGTGCTATGGACCATGATGGCAGAGCTATGAGAGGTGCCAGAACCAGGGTCACCCCGATTCACAAAAACTCATCTGCCGTGCATGCTGCTGCCACCAAGGCACCTGGCTGAGCAATGCTGGCAGCAGCATGGGACCAGAGAAGACATCGAGGACTGAAGGAGGTGCTGCCAGGATGGGCAAAGAGAAAGAGGTATGTGTGGTAGTGTGACAAAATTTTTGATGTAACTGCTCTGTGGGAATTTTTTGTCAAGGATATGCTGCAGTCACAGGTCCTTGCTGGATGCTGACAAGGGATGCTGAGAGTCCACCATGGTCTCCCATGTGAAACTATTAAACCCACGCATTCTGGGTTATTTCTTCTCTAGAGGATGACCAAGAACCTCATCAGTGCTGCAGTCCCAGAGACCTCTTGGCTGCCCATGACCATCCCTCCCTGTGCCATCAGCACAGAGAATGTTTTTCTTTGAGGAAGAGTGGGGCCACTGCCTGGACTGATCAGGAGCTAAGAGAAGAGAGGACCACCTCTTCTCCTGGAGGCACTGAGGAGGTGGAGGTGAGGTAGGAAGGGGTATTCTGAGTGGTGGGCAGCAGAAATAACAGGAGCTCTTTCTGGACACCCATGGTTGGTGCAGTGCTGCTCTTCTTGCTGACGCTATTCTGCGTACAGTTAGTGCAGTCTTTCAGCCCTTTGCTGATGCAATTAACTTCTCCTAGATATATTTTCTGCAGGGCAGGAATTGTCCTAATTATTTTGCGGTTCTGGCAAAATCAATTTTTGTTGCTATTCCCCCCATATTTGCATAGTAAGCCATGCTGACCAGTCAGCAGCTCTGCAGAAAGCATCCCAGAAATGCTGCCCCTCCAGTTCTGCCAGCCTGGGTGACTGCCCAGTTTATCTCCTTGGATGTGCTGGCCCTGCTGAACTGCCCTATGCTCCTCTTCAACCTTCAGCAGTCCTAGGAACAGAAGAGATCTTGGAGCAAAGGCCTTGTTCAGGAGTTTGGTGCATACTGTTTTGCAGGATAAGTGGGAACAGAAAGCCAGGCCATAATGTATTTCAAAAAAAAGGAGAAAAGGTTGAAACTTCCTTCTCTGAAAAAGCCCTGAGGCTCAGGCACTGCTTTGCTCTCTCCTCCTCCTCCTCCCTTGTGAAAATTATACCAGTCCAACAAGCTCCTTTACTCTTCACCCTTTACTTCCTGGAAAACAAAGACACACAGAACTGGAAAGGCCCTCCTGGGTTAATGAGTCTGGGCACTCCTGTCTCAGCAAGCACGTTGCACTTCCGCGATCCCTTTCTTAAATTCGTGAGCTTTCTTCTAAAAGCCAAGTATGGATTTTTTTTGAGCCAGAACCATACAGGGAAGCCATTGGACTAGCCCAGTGACTAGTACCTTTCTCACGATTTGTAGCCTTAAAAAAAAAACAAACAAAAACAACAAAAAAAACCCAAAAAACAAAAAAAAACCCACACCCAAAAAAACACCAAAACAACAACAACAGGAAAAAACCCACACCAAAAAATATCACAAAACAAACCAACCATCCAGTTGACATCAGATGTCAGTGATGTCCTGCAGTTTCTTCTGCCTGCCCCAGGTAACCCTGCTGTCTCTCAGCCTCCTGGAGCCATTTTGCCTCACACACAGCCTTGCTCCCCGTGCCTGCCGCCCAGCCGGGCTGACTCCTTGCCTGACCCCATTCCTCTGTCCCTGCCTCTGCTATCGCTGCCTCCGCCAGCTCTCTGCCCCGACAGGCTTCCCCTTGGCTCAGCCCAACCCTGCTGCACAGAGTAACAATACGTAGGAAGGTGTGGAAATGTTTTTTTTGTGGGTTTTTTTGTTTTGGTTTTTTTTTTGGTGAGGAGATTGGCACAAGAAAGAGTCACAAAAAGGAGTCGTATTCGCGGGAGACCCAGGTAGGTAGAAGGTGGAAGGCTTCTTTACCTCTTAGATGGGGCCTCTGCAGGATGCGCAGAGCTAAAACGATGCAAAAATTAGAAAGAAATAGGAAATCAGGGTGGAAATAAGGGCAGATGGACCCAAAACTGAGCTTTGGGGAAGTGCGAGCAGGCTGTCGTTTATCAGGAAGGGACAAGAAGTGCCAGGAGCAGAAGGGCGGCACAGTCGAAACGGTAGGCAAGGAGAAGGATTTTGATAGTTAAACCGATGTGTTCTTGCATTGACAGATACACGGCTGTCGTACAGCGAGCTGTGTTTGTGTTAGGCGGCAGGTATGAGATGACTGTGCACCCTGCAATGCTGAAGTATAAACTTCTCTCTTTCTTTGTATAAAAGCTCCAAGGATATCCCAAACACAAGACCCTGCATTTCAGATTTCTCTGTTTAGTCTGTGCGCTATAATTTAATCTAATATGACAAAATATTTGTAAGCACACATTTGTTTTGTCATGTGTGTGTTTTACTTCTGATCCGAAGCAGAATTAGCATCTCGCTTGTGATGCCCTTTCTTTAAAAGAAAGAAAGAAAGAAAAAAAATAAAGGCCTCCTCTCCAGCGCTGGCCTGATCTTTTGCTAATCTACCGTGATCAAGTTTTATGACCCGGGGTCACGCTAATCCCCAGTGGTCATGTAGTTACTATAGTTTCACTGATACAACAAGGTTTGCGCGTTGCAAAGCGATGCAGCGTCTGTTTCTGGCCGGGGTAATTCTGGACGGCTGCGCGGGCCCCGCTCCGACCTCTCGGCCTCCTTTGTAAATAGATTCGGTGACTCTTTGAACCAAGCAACGCCCCTTTTCCGCTCATTCAGCTCTTTCTTCTTTGCTTGCAAGCTTCTCGGCAAGGGGAACGGGATGGGGTAGGGGGGTTTAGTGGGGTTCTGGACCTAAAGCGACTTTGGGAGCTTGAAGTGGTGTGAAAAAGAAGGCAAGAAAAAAAGGTTTGCTCAGATTTTTGTCTCTGGCTTCATAAAAATTTGCCTTGCTATTGACTTGCAGATAAGTAATCTTCCTAGGACAAAGGTTACAGTAAAACTGCAAAACCATGTAACTAGCAAACTTTATGGATTCGGTAGATGGACTATGGGTGCAGATATCAGTAATTCAGTACTGTCTTCAAAGCTCAGCTTTGTTGTTTTTTTTTTTTTTCTTTCCAGTTAACCTCCACATACCTCAGCTTTGCCATGTGTCAGATAGGAATAATGACAATTTTTACTTACTTTATAAATCACTGATGATTCTTAGAAGACAGGGTAATACCATATTAATTAGTTTGGGGCAAGGCAAGATAAAGCCTCAGAGATTCCTATCTGCTGCACTTATCTTCTCACTAACAGATATACCATGAGTCTGTTTGTTTTATGCTTGTGAAAAGGAAAACACCATCAAAAAATGTGGTATTGCTTACATAAATGCTGCCATGACTCTGCTGGTGACAGACTGTTATTTATTAGAAACCGATAGAACTCCTAGAGTTCAGTTTAAGTTGCGCTGATTTCTTGATCCATTGCTTTAATTTACATGTGCATTTAAATTCATTGCTTCAAATTGCACTGAGGAAATAAGTATTCTCAGTTGGTGGGCAGTTTCCTTGCGTGCCTCTTACCCACAGGAGGAAAAGCTTGAAGGGTTTGATGTGTGGAGCAAGGCAGGAGTGACGTGATGCGCGACTACTTAACACGAAGCGCTGGGCAGGATTTCCGCACGTGCAAGTTCCCACCCTCCATTTCTGCTCTGGGACCTGTGGAGGGGGAAGCTGGGCGATGCCTCCTCCTGTTTTGTCCGTCCCTGCAACTGGAGGATGGCGGTCTCCAGAAATGTCAGCCCATGTCAAGCTGCTTTCAGCAGCTCTAAATTTGCTAATGGCATTAATTTGCTTTAAATGCTTTTCTCCTTTCAGAGTCTCTGCCCTTTGTCAACGGGATGGGACCGGCCTGCTTTTGAGTTTGAAATGTGGAAACCTTTCTGCTCACTTGCCAGACAAGCTCTACTCTACACTGGATGTAGCAAAAGCAGTTTGATATCTCCAGCAGACTGTCTCCTCTCTGTGTATCTTATCCTGTAAACCCTTCTCAACCTGGAGGCAAAAGCTGAAATGTCACAAAGCAGGCAGCTGCTTCTTCCTAAAACGCCTGTGAGTCATTTCCCAGTGGGCATGAAGATGAAGATAACCTGGAAGGCTTGCAGAGACAGGCTCCATTCATCACCTTGCAGTTCCTTGCTCACCTGTTTTAACCCTCCCAGAGACTTTTTTCACCAGCCTTACAAAACATTCCAAACTTCTTGTCAGTCAGGAGGACCGTGTTGAACGCTGGGTACAGAAGGAAGCTAGGGTCCAGGGACACCTGACCTGAATCTTAAACTAGCACGCACCTAAGGTGTTTGTGAGCTTTGATTTCAGTGAATAATGACAGCTATTCTTATTTCCATTATTGTGAAAGCAGCTACTGACACTGCGCATTGGACACCTGACAATCCACAAACTGATATTGTTGTATGTTGTCACTCAGTGATGCAGAGTTACCTTTCAGTAAGAATTACACAATGCTACCCATGATACAGAGATAATTGCTGAATTATTTTAATTATTTTTAATATCTTGGGAAAAGCTCCATAATTGTCCTAGATGCAACAGAAGTATGCTGTTTGTCTGAAAGAAAAAAGACCTTATTCAAAGAGATTCTGCCCTCTCCTTTTTTTTTTTTTTTTTTTTAAAAAAAAATAATCTTCTGTTCTCCAGGTAAATGAAGGTGTTGTACTGGTTGATGAAGAAGAAACTATTTCAAGTTCGATGTTCGATGTTCAACGTGAACTCATGTGTAGCTTTAGAAGCAAAAGCCTATTTGCTGAGGATTAATGTAATAATTCCTGCTCTTTTGTTTTAGTGTCTTGTAGCTGAGCCGTCTGCTGGAGCGAGTGAAAAGAATTTAGGCAAAAGAATGAAAAAGGCTGGAGCGCTTAACTGTGAAGCGGGGCCGGGCTGATATAGGATGCCACTGCCTATTGTATCTCCAGGCTGCAGCATCAGGCTGAGGGTGAGGTAAGCCACAGTTTGCTTCACTTCATGGAGCTTGAGGGGTTCTGGTTTATAGCTCTGTTCTACTCACAGAAAATTCTTTCACGTTGCTCATATTTCTCATACTTCTTTTCCCTATGTCCTTGTATTGTCAAACGCACCCATATAATTAAATAGCAGAAACAAACTCAATTGTTTTTCCTATTTATTTTTTTTTGTGTGTGTGTGTCTATTTGAGGTCGTGGGGTTGCACTCTTGCTCATATTTTTCAATTATTTGCCACAACTACGAGGGCTAGAGATGTATTTGTTTAGAAACAATCCATCCACCTCACCACCCCCAATCCCTCTAAATGAAAGCTGAGTTGCTCCACCTCATCATCTGGACAGAAGGTTTTAAGAAACTTCTGGAATAACACAGGAATTACTAAAACTGGGTAACCAAAATGAAATTTGTGCTCCAGTTCATGACAAAACACCTGTTGTTTGGTGTGAAAGCCCTGACAAGCAATAACGCCAATGGCTTGTAAAGCCTGCAAGATGGTTTAAAAATGTTCTTGTGTGAAGTCAGGTAGAAACAGGAATGTTTTTCAAAGAATTTTTATTTTTCTAATCTTGCATTGGATTATTACTCTCTCTGAAGAGCTACTGTGCACAAAAATTGAACTAAGAGCTTTGTGGTTTGTTCAAATGTTTTCACTTAACTCTTTGTTAAATAGTTATTTGATATTTCGTTCCTCGTCTTTTGGTATCCTTCTCTAATGCACTCAGGAGGTCATGTATCAACAGTGCATTATAAGCCTATTAATTGTTTATTTCTAAAGAGGCCTAATGTTTTCTTGATGTTTCTTTCTTAAGTAAGATTTACTGTGCTAATCAGAGTAATCGTGGAATAAAAGAAAAATATTCTCGAGAACAAGTAAAATGACAAAAAGTGGACATCATTCCTCTTTAGCTCTTCTGTTTTAGTCAAACCCAAAGATACATTTAAGTTTTAACTGTTCCTAATAGTTTATGTGTTTGGGGAAAGGGTCTAGTAAATCAGTTATTCAAATGAACAAGTTAAATGACAGCGGATTTGAGCTCTGCATTACCTACAGTTTTTTCTAAAGCTCAATTTCTTTTCCTTTAACGCTAGTGTCTTTGGAATGCATTGCAATGTGGCTTCAAATATTTTATGAAATTAGGCAGGATTTTTAGCTACTAACATATATGAGCACACCATTCCGTAACTAAATGTACTCATTTGCCCCAGAAAGAGTTGCATTAAAGATTAATATCATCAATATTTTGTGTTTAAAGTAAATTGTAAAGATTTACTATTTATTTAGAACTGTTTAGTTGCATTATTATTTAAGAAGGGAATATAATAGGATTATGCCAAAGCTAAGCCATATCTGTCCACACAGGGGAAAAAAGGCATGTTTGGTTTTTTGGTGTGTAGTAGTTTTTTGGTGGTTGTGGGTTTTGTTTGTTTTTTGTTGTTTTTTTTTTTTTTAAGACTGAAAATTTATCAACAAAGTAATACGTATTGCTGCCCACTACTGAAAGATTTGATTTTTCTGTCATCTGAGTGGTTCCTGGATTGAAAGACTTGGCAGGTATATTGACTGAAAAATAAAAGATTTTAAAATTCAGAAAGGATTGCTGTAACTAATGTAGACTCTTTCTGTATATGGAAACTTGGGCCACTTTGTACCGCCATTAACAAAGACCTTCAGGTAGATTGTGATTTCCTAAATCAGCCCAATTTTCTTCAGAGTAGTTTGTCCAGTTGACAAAACTATGGTCCTACTCTAATTGGCAATGATGATTTTTCCCTGGAAAACTCTTATTTCTTTTTTTTTCCATGGTGGGGACTGTTAAAAGGAAGAGAGGGAGATATATTTAAACTCTCATGTACTCTTTCAGACTAAACGTGGGCTTGCAGAGAATTGTGAATCTGATGATATTCATAAAAATTCCTTTTTTCCCTCCTTTTCCCTCCTAAATTAGAAAGGGTCTTGAGGAAGACCAATGGGAAGCACGAAACACAGGAAGAAGCAACTGAACAATGCCTGAATATAAGTAAATTTCTGACACTGCATGTGTGTTGTCTTTTTTTAAAAAAAGCATCAAAACACACATCAATAAGATACGCATCAAAATGAGTTATAACAAATAAAAGAACTGTGTGATAAAAGGTAATCATAATTTACAAAGCACCTACTGTGTGGGAGGGTGAAGGAAGGGGATAAAATTTCATTGGAAATGAGGCTTGCAATTTATTTTGCAAGAATTAATATGGAAGAGTCCTAATCAGTTATGGAACATAATGAAGTTCATTATTCTATTAACAACAATTGTTATTTAAAAATAATCACTTATTATTGCTTTTTATGTACATCACCTGTGAGAATTTTCTATACGCGTATAAACCCATCTACGAGATATAAGGATCTTTTGGTAATTCATTACTCAAAGCCACTGCTTGTGACTCCAAACAACACGTGGACCACTTCTAGAGTGCTGTGCAGTAAATCATTACTACTGTTAGCATTATCATTGATTTATTTTTTTTTATACAGTCTGCTATGGAAACCTTCCTTTATGGTATGAGTCATGATCTGCTGTTAAGAATGTCCTGAAAATTCACTTTTGTCTGCTGAAAACACTGTCTGGGAGCAGCACAGAAAATACTCATCCACAGTCATCATGTTAGATCAAGACCGAGTCGCATAATGGCAAGGTTTTCTGCGAAAGAATAGCAGATATACGAGGGACAGCAGCTTACCACTTTCTGCCAGCAGCACCTCGCTAATGCACAGGTAGCGTGGCACTGTGTACCAGAGAGGATGCTTGGGACGGGAGGCAAATTGGAGAACAGTTAAAGGCTCTTGACCATCTCATCCTTTTTGCTTGGCTGCGCCCACGGCAGCGAGGGGGCTTAATATGCTACAGTTGGCTGTGTCAGCCTGCATGTTCGGCAGCTGCCTATACAGGGAGGAGGTCCAGAACGCGGCACAATCAAAGCAATAAATTTAAGACACAAGACTGTCAGTGGTGGGCCTTCACTTTAAAATTGTGGGATCAAAACCTGCTCTGTTGATCTTGGGATATCACCCATTAATTGCAGGAATCTTCTACTTCTGGAGAATTGCGTGCCCAAGCAGAGAAGGAGGAGAAATTGAGAGTGGTTAGTGGTCTTGCAGTAAACTGTCCGTCCCCAGAGTATCAGGGCGCTCTTTCAATTTCATTCCAAACTTCCCTCCTCTATGCAGCCTCCTGATGATTTCCTCTAATGACATCAGTTACGGTAGGCTTTCTTGTAAACAATTCTGCTTTTGTATTTCAACCCACTGTTTCATGTTGAAGTATGCAAAAGCTAAAGGAACATATGAAAGAATTATGCAAGGCCGTGAGGACAGAGGAGAACTTCCCTCTGAAACTCTGAGAATCTCTGAGGTACAGTAGATATATTGCAACCAAGGTTAGGTCCTAAGTTTTTCTCAATAGTTCTTCTATAGTTAGACTGACAGTTACCATGTGAAAAAGTTCAGGCCTTGGTACCCTTTGGTTACAGATGGTCCTAAGTGCATGCTTCTGTCATTCTGCCATGACTCTTGCAGAAATATAGTCAACATGTGGATATACATGTGATATACAGCAATACCAAGTACAGCACATGAGCTAGGCCCTGCATCTGCAGTCTGTCTTGCAGCATAATTCAAGTCTGTGGTGCTTTCTGCCGAGCCCCTTGGCTCATTTGTCTTGTTTGTTTGCTGTAAAACTATCTAAGGAACTTCTGTGAGATGAGGTTCGCGGTGTGGGTTTTGCTCTCCTTCACTCCCACCGCTGGGTGCTCCAGAGGTTCTGATCAAATTCCAAGTTTGCTGCAGCACAGAGACTTTATCAAGGGAAAGCATGCTGTATGCAAAGCGTGCTGAAGTGCCCTCTTATGAAATGATGTTTGACTTTCTGTGATATCAAAAAGAACATTAAACCAGAATTTAATATATCCTGGGAAATCATATTTCACAATCTAATGCCTGGAGCCCTTTTCTTTTTAGTATGAGGATCAGAATTCTGATCTCTCTCATGGTTTGCCTAAACATTTTCTGTTAAATGACAGTAAGTTAATAAGTACAAAATAGTGGGTGGTTAACTACCGTTTAGCAGGCTAACACTTTGTCTAAATGGAAAAGCTCTTGGTATAAGATAAGAAGCAAATTTAAAACAGTAATACTAAATCAGTGCAGCCCCATCTTGCAGACACTCCTGTTTTGGTATTAAACTAGATGGGGTTACTTTAGCTTACTATTTATGAAGGATTTTAAGTTAAACAGTGAGTCTTATCCTGCCTTATTCTGGAACAAAGGTCTATCCACGTGAGGGAGTTGTGTTAACGCATCTCTAGCTGCTCAGCCATCTTGGTAGGATTGTTTAAAGCCTTTGAGGCAAGGAGAGCTACTGGAACTGTTGCCAAGTGACTTAGTGAAAAGAAAAAAGCCGACATGCGCTAAATGTGCAGTGACTCCTCTGATAACACGTGATAACATGGAACAATGGACTGGGCAAGCTTGATAAGAATTTCCAGTAGCTTTGCGCTGAGGGAAAGGAGCTATGATAGCTGCCCAGAAAGTGGTTTGTCATAGCCTGATGAAATGGCAGCTTTTGTGAAACGAAAGGAGGGGAGTAGATGCCCTCCTCCCAAGCTAGTAATGGGCTGCTGAAGCCAGGGTGGAATTATCACACCGGGACACTGTTGCGAAAGCCACTGTGAGCATCGCCTGCTCCTCCCACAAGAGTAATTGGTAGTAATGGTAGTAAGAAAGTCAGACAAGTGTGATGTCAGTATAAATGCTAATATGGATGTTTCTAAGGGCTTTTTGACATACCAGAAAAAGTACTCTTGTAAAAGACTTTATACCTCCATGAGAAGAGTGTAGCATCGCCTAGCGTCATACAGCATAACTGTACATAACCTTTTCTCCGTTGTCAGATGATACTGTACAGGATTCATAAAAATTTCACATACTCTGCTTAGATACGAACCATGCAATACCACTCGTCTGAGCGGTTAGCTACACTTAAGTCTTTTGAGTAGTTTCTCTAAGGAGAAAAAATGGATAAGGAAGTTGGGTATGTCTTGGATTCAGACAGTTTACAAACAATACCTATAAATCCCTGAATATGTCGTGTATCAATTGGCAGGACAAAGTTTCTTGGCTTCGTGGCTAAGCCTGTTCTCCAGAGGTCTCTGTTAGTTTTTTCCCAAAGTGTTGCCACAAATGCTTCTCTGCTGTCTATTGATTCCTGTGCTTTTCTGGTCTTCTCTCTCATACATGCAAGGCTCCAGCAAACAGCATGCAGCCTTCAGCTTTGCTCTTTTCCACCCAAAACACATACGTTTGCATTTAAGTCCCATGGAAAACTCCTCAGGCTGTGCCTGACTTGATTTCTATTTGTGACTTTTTCATGGAATATTTTGCTGCTGGTTCCTACCACCTGAGTTTCCTATTTCATTAGACAGCTTAACTGCTTTCTCTATCGGTACTGGCATTGCAATCGCCAGCTTCAGTGGGCATACCAACCATGCGCTAGCATGGCGTAAGTGTTCAAGGTGAAAAAAGGTGAAAAATTCTGACAATGGAAACACTTGAAGGTTTTTCATAGACTAGAGAGAGAAGTGTAATGTCTTTAATTAGGGTTAGGGCAATTGTATGGGAGCTGATTTTTTTTTTTTTTTTTTTTTTTTTTTTTTTTTTTACAGAGACTACATTGCAACAGTATGCAACCATTTTAAAATTTACCAGAGCATACCAGTACTGCTCATGGGTATGAAAAATGAAGGGGCATTTAGAAAACTTTCAAATTATCTGCACTGCATTGTGGGATAGAATAAAATAGTCCAGTGCAGCTTCATATCTGCTCCTGGGAGAAATTTCACTAGCTCAGTGATACTCTGCTCAGAAAGAGAAACCTCAATCTGCTGTTATGTTTGTATAGATGAACTATAGAAAGACTGTGATATCAGAGGGCTGGAAGGGTGAATGCCCATGCTATGGTGCTATGTCTTGGCCAACTCTGCAACTTACATCAGCAGATTAAAAAAAAAAAGTTGCATTATAAAGAGCAAACTAAAACATTTTCCTTTCTTTCCCCCCCCCGCCCCCCCCTTTTCAAACTGCCTCAAGAAAGTCTAAATCATATGAAGTTGGCAGGTTCAAGTGTGACTCAACTCATTGTTTTCATTCTCTTCTTTTGGCAGCCTTCAGCAATTCCAGATGTTATTTCTCTAACCACATGGAAAAATTCTTATTAAAAAAAGGGGTGTGGGTGCGGGAGAGAGAGAGAAACTGTTTTCCTGCATTTGGTACATTTTTAAAGCAATAATGATATTGCGTAGACAGTGCTCATGTGCAGCAGGCGCTAAGGCTAGCTGGAGGCATGCCCAGGAGGAGACAGCCCCAAGATAAAAGGCTCTGTGTTATAGAGGAGAAACGAGAAGAAAGCCAAAAGCAGCTAGTTAGTTCAATAAAATGGTGTTCTGTCATTCTAGACATCCTCATTTGTTGGGAATTGTAAGGGCAGGCCAAATGGAGAATTTACCCTGAACCCCCTATATTGAGGAAGCTTGGAGAACTATAGTATCATGTCAAAGAGAGAATGAATGTTTTTCTTGCACTGGGACCATGGGGGAATATATTGTTAACTTATAAATAATGCCTTGCGCTAAACGGCAGAAAGATTCGTGTCTGTCTGGACAGTGTGCTTTTAGAGCACGTGAGTCTGCTTACTTTGCTTGGCTTATCTAGCATTGCTCTGCTTAGGGAGTAATGGAGAAAACGCTTCCGAATTTAATATAAAATTAGGCATGTGTGTGTTGTGGTAGTGCTGCCTTGCGAGCTGAATCCAGCCTCTCCTCCTGCATTTTTTTTTTTTTTAAGTCGCCTTCAGGATCTGGGAATTCCAGAAGTCTGAACTCAACCACCCCTGTGTAGAGGGGCTAAAGGGCAACCCCTTTCTTCAGTTCCCAACCCAAGGTGAAAACAAAAAGTGGTGGACTGAATCCCATAGCAATAGTGCCTCGTGACAACACCGGATAATCCTCGGCTGAGCAAAGCTGAGCTCCCAAGCTCACGTCCCACCAGGAGAGAGCCCTCATGGTGTGTTTACAGCCCCCCCCTCTGGACCCAAACTGCACCTTGTACCGTCATTGGTGGCTTGCCTTTTCAACCCAGCAGGACGCTTGAGAGCATAAGCATGTAAGCTTAGGACCCTTCAAATTTAGTAAAATAATAAATAGTGCATAGAAGATCACCCACTCTCTCTGAGCTATCGTGTAGAGCGCCAAATCTTATCAATAAAAGCTAGTCCAGTGAATACGCATATACCAGCAGGCTCAGAACAAAGCGTACAGGAGAAAAAAGCAATGTGCTTTTGAGAACTGTGAGTTTTCTCTCTTAAATACAGCTTTTACATAAAGGACCTCATTGACACCTCCTTATAAGACCAAGTTTTGGAGTTTTCTCTCATTTAGGGGGAAAAAAAACCCCAACCCTGTGCTGTGAAAAGAAAGGTCAGCCTCATCTAATTGAATGCTTGCCATGGTTTACTTTTTTGCTGCTGCTGCTTCCCACCACCACTACCCCCAGTGCACAAGACACAGCAAAATGGCATGGTCCTAGCAAAGAAGAGATGGGTTTTCTGTCTGTAGGTGGTTCAGTACTGAGAGTCCAGAAAGGAAAAAAAAAAAAAAAAATGCTCTGTTATATCGTTGTTGGTAAAAGTGAGAACTCTTACTGGAAAATATTTTGTTTTGAGATTAGTTGGTGGTAAGCCATGACTAATGCTCATTGTGCCAATACATGCTTGCGTTTGGGTTACCAAGTCCCCCTCCTGTCCCGCTTGCTTCTTTTATGTAGCTGATGGAGCCTGGTAAAACTTCTACTGTAAGGTCTTTGGTGCAGGGACTACTTCTTCAAGACTCTTTGCACATTGCTTAATGCAGTGGAGGTCCTGGCTCAGGACTAAAGACTTTGGGCACTATGATAGCAAAAATAGTAAATTCAGTGGTGGTTCTTGGTTGCACTGACCTTTGCAGCATCTGGGTCACTTCAGTTTTGAGACTCTGGGGACCCAGGGCTGATGTTGGGTTTCATTCAGGGAGCGGAAGCCAAGTCTCCAGCCACGTTCATTGTGAAGTTTTCAAAATGGAAAACAATTGTTGATTCAAGTCCAAGACATTTTCTGGCTCTGGTAATCTTGTGTTCAGCATGATCACAATTAAATACATTCAGTATTGGTTTTAGGGGCTTAGTGGGATGCATTGTGTTAGAAGCAAGAGAAAACAATGCGTTTGTTACTGGGTTTTGTTTTATTTTAGGCATTTACTTACTTGGGGTTCGCTGGTTTTGTGGATAACCCCTGAGGATCATCTTGCAAAGCTAGCACTGATTGCTTTACTTTTCAGTAAAAATAAAAATGAGAAAGGCGGCAACACATAGCTTTTCTCTCCTTCAGGTATTCCAGAAAGAACTTGCCCTACTAAGCTCCATCTGGCAAATTAACAAAAATCTCTGTTCCCCAGATGAACAGTGATAAGTCACTATGCGGGGAAGTGATGTGATGATGCAATTGCTAACAGCTAAAGAAGTGCTTGTTCTAGCCCTGACTCCTGGTGACCTATACTGGACCAGATTCAGACAGGACTGCTACAGTCAACAGCTGCTGCAAAGTTATAACAGCATACATTTTCCAGAGCATATAAAAGCCTGCCGGAAGGATTCACCCAAAACAAAAGGAAACAAGCTTGGCAACATTGCCTCTAGCTTGGGTTGTTTCTTTCTGTGTATTGTAGGGAGAGGACACAAGAACTACGCTGCTTGAAAGGAAGATCTAAAGAAGCAAGTGTCCGTATGGAAAGGATTGATTTTGTTCTGTTCCCAGGGCACTGTTTTAAAGAGGTGTTTGTATATCTGGGTGACGTAAGTTAAAATAAACCGTTAAGCATTCTGAGTTCTCAAACTCCTGTTGCATGAGACATGATAGCGAGTACACTGAGGAAGTCAAATGTGTCTACCAAAATATGGAACCAACCAGCCAGGCAAAAGCTGACAATATTGTTGCTGGCAGTATTTTTTCCTACAGGTTCAAATACGCACAATCTTTCAAAATCTCTATGGATGGCTTACACTGGGAGGCATTAGACAAAGGTCCAAGCTTTGCTGAGTTGCTGCCATTTTATAAAATCCTTCCTAGAGGGAAGTTTAAGAAAAAAGACTCAGAGTCCTGTTGACTGGCTGACTTCAGTTAAAAAATAAATGTTTGGCATATTCTAATTCATCCTGGTTCTCTGTACTTGGTTTGCAGGTTGCTGTTTGCTTCAATAGCAGTCCAGAAGAACCACCACTGGGTGATTAACAAGTGACGTTTTTCTAAAGTAGCTGGTATTTTTCTGCTTTATCTCCAAGTACTAGGAAGTCTGGTATCTTTTTCTCATGTAGAAAGCAGCTGTAGGCAGCAGGTCCTCAACTAGACAAATTGTTTGTTTGGAGAGGGATGTTTTGTAATTTACAGGATATGGCAAAATTTTTTGTGTCTTTTGTTCATGTGATAAAGAGAGTGCCAACATGTCACTTACACAGTAAGGGTAAGTAGGCAATGTGCTATCATTCGTTATCACTCGTTATAAAAATCAATATTGTTTTACTTAAAACCATGAAGTGGCCCCCCAACAGTTGTCCAAGATTCTTCTGAAGAAGGAAGAGCTGAGCATACTTGGTTGTTCACCCACAGGGGAAGTTGCAGTAATTTGCAGATGAAGAGGTAGGAGGATCAATAGTGCCAAGCACAAAAAAGATATTAAATTGCGTAGCATGGAGCCTGAGGTCTGTGGCAAATCAATCCACCCAACGGGACAGGGCTCTATTTTGATCCTTTGTGTAGCTCTCCTTATTTCTTGCATATGTGGAATGCTGATCCCCATCACAAAGTGGAAAGACCATAAGGAAGATGGAGTCATTGAGAAAGTAAATGCTAAGAACATTTTTGCAAGGGATAAAGCAGAACGTATACCCAAGTGTCATAGGGAGAGGAATGGCCCTTTGAAAACCTCTTAAAGGTATAACTGCAACTCAGTTATGCAGAAACCAGTGTTAACAAATACTGATGAGTATGGAGGATAGATGGAGTCTTAAAAATTGCTTTAGTTTCTGCATTCAAGGAGTGACTGCCAGAAGTAAGATTGTCTGAAAGCAGTGTGACTATTTCTGGCAATAGTTAGTTTTGAAATACTTCACATTTTCAGTAGTTTTCAGTTGACTCAGGCAGAGAAGTCTTAATTATGAAAGTGTGTAACGGTAGTAGGGGAAGCTCCACGCAGCAGTGAAAACCACTCCAGCTTACCCTGAATATAAAGCAGGACATTTTTAAACAGAGGGAGACAAGAGCAATGCTGGGAAGTGCTCATGACCGCTGTAAGGCTGAAGTGTTACTGTTGTTAGCCTGGGGAGCAGATGAGTCTGGTCAGAGGCAACTGACTTGACAGAATGAGAGGAAGAGTGTGAGAAGTGGAAGATGCAGACAATTCTCACTGCTCAGACTCTGTGGGGCCAACAGAGATGTTGAGCAGGGGCTGAATGCTGAGACTTGCAAGCCCTAGCATGGCCAGTGTCTGTCATTTCACTGCTATTTGTTGGCAGTCCTTTGCAGGGTCAGCATCTCCAAACGGAGGTTATTGCGGTTGTATCTGCTCCAGCAGAGAGAGGAGGGATATGAAGAATGGTGGAAATCTGAGCCCGATTTGGAAATCTTTGCCTGATAGGGAATGTAATAATAACAATATAAGAACAGCTCCTGTTGTCCTGCCTCTGATAGTGGTCTGTAATGAGCTGAAAGAGCAGGATAGACTTAGTGATGGGTTTTAGTGTTCTCTCCCAGTTTTCAGTAGTGTGCTGCGTTCTGGAGCCAGAGGTGGTATCCTCGAGGTTAGTAGCCCTTGATAGATCTCGCTTGCATGGCTGTGTGCAATTGCTTTTGGACCCTGTTCAACCCTGATGTCTACAGTATCCTGTGGCAATGTGCTCCACAGCTGAATAATAACTAGTGCAAGAAGCAGTCCTTTTTGTCCTTGTTTCAGAGCAAACTTCTGATGGTTTCATTTAGCATGCCCTCACTTTTATATTATTTCTCTCTGCAGTAAAAAATGGTTTATTTTCAGATGCATAAATACCCTGATATGGGTTTGCCATGTGGCCTCCCAAACAGATTCTGGTATTTTAAAGTGTTTGTTAAACAACATTTCTAGACCGTCTGTGATGTCTTTCTATTGTGTTTGGTTGTGCAGTAGGATGTAGCAAGGATGACGGGACCTACCGCTGCTGACACCTGCACATCCTCAGGAGAGAAAAGTTAGTTACTGGGCTCTTCAGGTCTATCTTTAAAGTAGTTAGGCTGACCGCTTAGGTATTATTATGCGTAGCTGGGAGAGGGAGATGTGGACTTCTAAGAGGCTGTGGTATGACTCAGTTGTTGTACTGTGCAGTTAGGATCATAAACGAAATTAGACCAGCATCTCTCAGAAATCTTGGATCTGAGTAGTCAGTGACCAATGCAGTTTATCTGAAATCTGCAACTATGTCTCATCTGAGTATTTGTAACAGGAAACAATTCAATCTGACTAAGAACTTTCAAGATCAGACCCATACTGCTGCTGCTGCTAGTAGATGATTTAATCTCTGTACAAGACTTTCATTTCTAGAGAACTACACTGGAATAACTGCTTCAGTGATCTCTGCCTGCATGCTTTTTATGACAGACAATGTAGGTCTTCCTGTTTACTTTCCCAACCAACAAGTCAGTCAAGTAACCTTTTAGGAAATACTGCAGGTCACTTCTGAAGCATGCCTCACTGCATGGAAACCTTTATTGCCGGGATGAATGATATTCTTAGATATTCATGGGAAATAAACAGCAATAACCCTGACAGGAGGTGTTGGCAGAATGAAGTGTGAACAGGAAGCGATTAAAGATAAAAGGCAATCTCAGGAGTTACCTGTAGCTCACTGTGTGATTATAGGTGTGGCTGGGACAGGTCACAACACAGTGTAGCACCTGCTGACAACAAAGTGAATAGAGATCCAAAGTTTGCTTCTCTCCCAGGCTGGACCCCTGTTACATAAACAAGTTGATCACACTAAATAAAATACCTGGTGCTAAACACACACTTTTTAGTTTTGATTGTACTTTGGTGTAGATGGAAACATACGCTCTGTATCTTCTAAGCGAAGCTGTAGTGACTCCTAGATTAAGCTGCCAAAACATTTAGCACTAAAACATTTACCTTCATTTTGATTATAATTATGCAGTGAATGAGGCAGGAGCCAAGGCAAAAATGGTGTGTGATCGTGTACTAAGGACTGCCTCATAATGACAAGGGAGGCAAATGATGCTTGCACCATCTACCTTCATTACTGTATTTCCCAACCACTGTGAGTTTTATGGGTTGTTTTTTTGTGGTGTGTGGGTGGTTTGTTGTTGTTGTTTCTTTTTGTTTGGTTTTTTTTTTTTTCCCCTTTAGTCCTTTTGGCCACCTTCCTTGCAGATTTAGTGTGAATTTTAAATAATACTGTACATACTGTCTAATATAGAAGGCCATACATATTATGTATGTGATTATCCAAAGTATCGTTGGCTGGTATCAATTTTTTATCTATTTTAATTTGCCATGTATTCTCATTCACGAGTAATAGGATATGTGTGACAAATGTGGGCCATGTATTTTGTGTGTGTTATCTTCTTCCATTTTTGTGCATACAAAGCCTGCATCCTTGGGCTTTGGGAAAAGAGAAAGAAAAGATGAAATCATGAGTAATACTTAATGTTATAATGGAGATCTCTGAAGTTACTGTAGTTTACAGCCTGGAATTGGTATTCCTACACACCAATTATGTAGCTCACCCTCCACAGCCTTCACTACCCTGGCCTGTCTTCAGAGAAATCTTCTAAGTCAGTCCAGAAGAGAGATATTTTCCCGTGGGGAGCAGGATGTGCAAGTCTTGCATGGGACATGCTCTTCCCGCAAATAGATAACCTTTATCTGAGACCTGTCATTTACATTTCAAATGATGTAGTCAAGAGGTGAGTGGACTACCTGGTGTAATTAGAACATGCATATGTAGCAGGTGAGTTCACAGATCTGAATCTGAGCATCCCTAAACCAGTGGGACAGAGGGAAATGGAAGGAGGAAATCTTAACGCTCATAACAAAACTCCTCCATGGTCAGGTTTGTTTCTGGTTCCTGCTCTCAGATGGAGAGTGATTACCACTCTCACTTATTTATTCCTACCCTTTTCTTTCTCCTTTGTGATTCCTTTGTGCTAGTGTTTGCCTTTGTTGCCAGGTCTCCCTCACTCAGGCTTTTCAGTTGTTTGCATAGGTTTAATCTTCTTTGAAAGGTCAGTCTTGTGCTAAAGAAGGATGAGCACTGTGTCAAGCAGTGCGGTTTTGGGCATTCTGCAGTCTGGGAAGTTCACTATGTGGTGCTCGTCGTTAGCTAGAGCAACCAAACTTACCAGAAGCAGAATGCATTACTTATGCAAGTCTTATGTAAGATACTCGGCAGAACAATTTAGACATAATCATTGAGGTAAGAGGGTGGTTCCAGGATGTAGCCACTGTTCTTAAAATATTAGCTCAACAAATCAGCAGTAGGTAGGCAAAAGGAGCAGACTAGTTAGCTAAGCAGTTTTTTTTGTTGATGAGTCTCTCCAAGGCACTGCCCCACCCCTGATGTAAAAAGTCCCATCTCCCATCTTTCGAACTCCTGCAGAGAAATTTGCTCAGATACCAGAAATGTTGCTGCATTCCCTCACCTGGAGAGGGAGTAATTGTTTGGGACACACATGATTTGCAGTTCAAATTCCAGCTCCTCCCTGGGTAGGTCTGTTTACTCTAAACTGTTGGCTGGGTTTGGGTCTAAGGGCACTCGCACACACAAGCGGCAAACAGGTTTGACTTGACTGAGGACTTCACAGTGGGGAGGTTGGAGGCAAACTGCAAAGCTCTGGCAAATGAAAGACATGAAAAATGAAACAGCCTAGTTATGTTTAAAAAGTCTTAAGTATCCAGCCTCTTGTTTCCTTTACTCACAGCTTTGAGGGGAAACTGGCTTAAGAGGAAAAGAATAGCTAGACTGCTCCTGGTAGCTGTGTATCTTTGCCCAGGCTGCCTGGTGCGGTACTTGCCCGTGTTGTTTCACTCCTGCATCGCACAAGGCGAAGTGACTTTACCCCCGGAGCTGTCAACTCTGGAAGGGGTTGGGACCATCCGAACAGTGACTAAACTATTTTTTCAAAGTTTCTAGGATTCAACGCTGGTTCTTAGTCATGCCTCCTAATCATTTTATTACAGACGGGCACATATGTGGTTACTGTTCTGTTTTCAAAGAATATGAGTTTTTAATTGCCCGTAAAGTTAATACTTCCTTTTCTAGCACCTTTCAAAGCAATTTTTCTGTGTTGTTTTTATGTTAGGGTGGTATAGTCCTTACAAATGTAACCCAAACATCTGAATAGATATTGCTTTAGAAGCCATCTTTCACCAGCAGGCAGATGGAAATATTTCTGACGTGAAGGGAGGGGAAGGAATGTGCAGAAAGAGGTGAGCTGACTCACATCTTCAGAACTCGTAAAGGATGTGTTTGCACTAGCCCTGCCAAGTGTGCACTATCGAAGGCTTTGCGCTGCTTCAGGGTCTCAGTGGAAGCCGTGCCTGAGAAGGGCTCCCATGTAGGCATGAGGTTATGGAAGCTGGTCAAAACACAGCTGTGAATCTTGACAGCATTTGACAAAACAGTGAACTATTGACTCCAAGCCTCGTCTTGTACCTGCTCTAAGAGAGCTCTGCACTGCTCCACAACCTCCTGGCGCTGCCCCTGACAGCACCTACACCTGCACCCCTCAAATTAGGGCTAGGGCCCTGAGTTTTGCTAGGGAAACAATGGTTTGGAAACTTTTCTGCGCTCAGATGTAAAGCAAAATGGAGATGACTCCTTCAGTTAAAAGGACAGGACACGTGAAATAAAATGAAGTGTGAATGAGACATCAAGGGAGACAACACTCACGTTGATTTGATGTGAATCACACAAAGCAATAAAAATGTTGAAGTCCATAAAAAATTCAGACAACTGAAGCTAGCTGAGTAGAAGGTACGTGGGGAAAAGCTATGTTGCCTGGTGTAAAATTTCAAATTAATTTTCTTCAGATGTGTTCAGGGCTCTGTACCAGCCTTCAATGAATGTCCCCGAGTTTGAAATGTGCTATGTAGAAACTCATGACACATGAATCCATGTACGAGTTTTGGAAGTGAAATGTAAATTTTCTTTCTGCAACAATTAATATTCAGTGAAAAGAGCTGTGCTGGGTCCAGCACTGTTGCTATAGTTTGTATGTTGGCATTTGGAGAGGGAAAAAAAAACAAAGGGTCAGAACATGTGTGGACAGTAGGACAGGAAAGCCAACAGCCAAAGTGCTTTCTAGAGATACTGCTAGAGAAAAGAGAGCAATCATGGACTAAGGGCTTGGAGTGGGATGTAAAGATACACCTTGGGGCATGGTGTTGTAAAGTAGATTGAGCCAAAACAGAATAGTGATGCTACAAAAAGGAGAGGATCCTACCCCCGCATCAGTATATGGAGAGGGCTGTTGTGGTAGTGGCAGCTTTTTTTTTTGCCTTTTTTTTTTTTTTTTTTTACTTGGCTGTTTTGTTGGTTGGGTTTTTTGGCCGTTATTGGCTCTGTGAAAGGAAAAGTGAATGTCAGGGATGGTGCCCTTGGGAGGGGACTGGGTGACATGGCTGGGACGGGATGGAAGGGAGCCCTCATTTTCTGCAGCACTGAGCTGTGACATTGGTGGTGGCCCAAGCTAGAAACTGCTGAAAGGGGTGACAGCAGCTGAGGGTTCATCTCTCCCATGTCTGACTCCAGAAATGGACCTAGAAAATGAAGACTGTAAGCTGGCATTGTAGGCAATTCTCAGGACCCTCCAGGCCCTTCCTAGGTACTTTTGCTCTCTGCTGTGTTCGTGTTGCCCTGTGTTGCCCTCATTTGTGAGGCATCTACTGAAATTTAGTGACATCACTAATGCTTTTATTTTAACCCCAGGAAACCTGGGCTGATGTTTTCAGATTTGGAAACTAGTGGCAGAACCAACATCTAAGACGTGTGCAATTTTCTCTGGGGGGAAAAAGGAGGAAACGATCACTGCTGATATTCAAAACCGTGTACTGTAAACGTTTCTATTAAAGAGAAATTTGTATCTATTCCCCAGGAACACTGCAGGCCATCCAGCAGTAAAACCAGTATTTCTGCCAGGGAGACGGAGGCTCTTCTCCTTGAGAGGACTTTCTTTTTCCTCCAGCAGTATGTACAAAAGACATACAAAGCCAGCTGGTCAGATGGATTAGAAAGCACTGCACCACCACGTCAATGGGCACCCTTGTTTGTGTTGTTGAGAAGAGATTCTTAGTTAAGAAAGAAAGAAAGGCCTCCCCTGTAATCGCCACTAACGAGGAGACCCTAGTGAAGTTTTTGTTTTTTTAAAAGGCTTTGGCAAAAGACGTTTTGGACTCTGGGATTAGTTTATGTTCCCTCCCCCTCCCCACTTGATCCTTAAGGATTTGCCTGAGTCATGGATTTTTACTGGGCTTGTTAACTCTGTTGTTATTTTTTTTTCAGCCAAGGGGATAAAGAAATCTTTTAGCAAGAGCCACTCACTGGGGATTAGCTGCGAGTGGACCGAACAAGGCAGTGACTCCCCGGAGGGGGTGACCTCTGGCTCCCGGGTCAGGCGGTGACTCATCTTCTGCCTCCTGGCTGAGGCAAGCTGAGGGCTCCCAACAAGTGTTTTCTCCATCCTCACCGATCTCCCTCCGTGCAGTGACAGGCAGTGCCGAAGATGCGCTCTGTGTTATCACAGCTGCTATTCTGCAGAACTGGGGAAAATGATAAAGTAGATAGAATATCAAAGGATATGGTAACTGTTACTGGAAGGAAACCGTAACCTCTTTTACCACCTAAAGGGACCTGTCTGCTTTCCTCCTCTATAATTTTCAGAGCTGCAGGGGTTTTCCCTGCACAGCAGCGGCGCTTCAGTTCATTGCAGAGCTGAAAGGTGGCAAGAGTGGCTTTTTAAAAAGTTTCTGTTATAGATGGTAACTCTACCCAGTCCTGATGGTATCACGGATGCTGTGGTGGTGGCAGAGAAAGGTTTCAAGGGAGCCCCTTGCATAAGCTTTAACTGCTATATGAATTGAACCCATTTACTTTGGCCGGGAAGTTACAAGCAATGCATTTGGGATGCAAAACACAGTAGGAAGAGAAGCCAAAAATTAAACTGAAACTTTACATGTAACGGAGATCAGATTGTGTGTGTAAGGCCAATATGTAGATGAGTATCACTGAAAAAATGAGTTATGCAGAATAACTCTGCTTTTGAGGAAACAGGTTAAATACTACGATAGGTTAAATACTATGATATCCACTGTTTTACGCAGTCTTTGAAATCCTGGCTGTTTTACAAAGCAGTCAACTGCATCCTTTTATCAGGTTATCAAGGGCTTGGATCAATTCATGATGAATAAGCATCCAACCTACTCCATTGAAAGGTCTGTCAGTCACTGTAGTGTGCCTAGGTTTTCAAGAAACAGCTGTGGAGAAGGAACCTTTCCATCCTAGCTATTGTTAGAGGAAAAGTAACAAATCGCTTTTATTGTTGGAAGGGAGTGTCAGCTCACACAGAGTCAGGTTCAGTGATGTGTGTCATTTTTTATGTGAATAAACTGGGTGGAATTAGACGAACCTCCAGTGTATTAAAGCGTTACACCTTAAAATGAGATTTCCCAACAAGTCGTAGGAATTAAGCTCCAGTGCAATTTAGATAGGTGCCCTGGCATACAACAAATAGGGGAAGAGGGGAAACAGTGATATTAAATATACTTGTACATATTTAAGTATCTATACATTTGATACATATTAATGTGTGAATACAAACATGTAAGTGTTAGATTTTGCTTCCTGGCTATTAATTAGTAGTTTATTTCTCATAAATGTGTGGTAGAGGCCTCTTAGAGGCTTTGTAAAAGGAACAGGCTGTAGAGGTATTCAGGGAGGGTCTTCATGCATGAGGAGGCAGGCAAATAGGAAGAAGTTGTGTAAAAAGCTGCCAAGGAACAGGAGTAACCAAGGAGGGATAGGTGATCTGCAATAAGCGTAGAAAGAGAAGGGACTTTAGGATTAAGAATGTGGCAAACTTCGTGCCTTTTCAGTGTCTCCTTTGTCACTCACTCCGTGCAGACCTCGTTTTTTTCCAAGCTGGTTGCAGGCGATAAAATGTCTGGTCAATAAAAGAAGTCTTAAAACTGTTAGCCATTGGGAGACACAGAAAGCTGTAGTGTGCACTTCTCCACCAATGGCAGCTGTCATTGAGGGCATCAAACTTACTTTTGGCCCTCACTTTCCATAGGGTATTAGATTAGGTCCAGAGTCTGCCTGTTGGTTGGCAGGGTCCTTACTGGCTTGGAGTAAGAGTTTGTGTCAGACTGCTGAGAGCTCGAAAAGGAGAGCTGCAGCTGGTGGTTTCACTCCTTGGCTGCAAAGAAACCTTCTTCGTTCAGGGTCAGATTGCTGAAGGCAAGGCGACATGTTACAGCTGATAGTCTCTCTCTTTGTACCAGGGACATACGGTGTCCCATCCTCATCTTATTGATCCTCTCCCCTGCTCCTGGCTGCCTGGTCCCCCTGGCCGGCAGCAAGTCTAGCACTCGTCAGGCCCCGAGTGAAACGGATTCAACTCACTGGCCTGGAATAAAACTAACGTGACAAAAACATGAATTGTTTGCTCCTGGGTTAATGAACTGAATGAGCTCAGTGAAGGCTCTAATGAACATTAGTTTGATGCAAGAGAAAGGGTGGGTTAGCATGACTGGGATGGAGAGAAGAAAGGGCAGGGCTAGAGTGCGGGACGTGCTACTTTTGGCAATGATGAACTGTGAGAGTGACTCAACTCTGACACATAACTTCCCCAGGAGGGTCTTAATACAGACTGTGAAACAGGAACTGTGCTTCTAGCAGAAGCTGCACCATTGCCTGTCATTATCAGAAACAGTCAGTGGTATGTGTGCACATGCAGAACTCCCAAATTCATTCAGAAGGAGAACAAAGCACACATGATAGATGTTGGCCACACTGCAGAATGCACTGCTTCAACTCACTCTGGCACTGTAAAGGTGAAGGTTGTATCAGAACTTACTGGGCTGGGGAACTGGCAATCAAGACAAAGGGAGATTTATTCCCAGTCTCCCAATAACCATCATGAAAGTACCATCCTCCCATAGAAGAAACACTGTGTCTGTAGAATATGATGAAATGAAAAAGTGTTAATCATAGATTAATTTCATTAGACTGGGCTTTCAGGGTATTCCAGGGTTCTTGTTTATTTTCGTGCTGAAAAGCATTTATCACAGCTTTATTAAGGCTCATGTGACAAGCATTTTGGAAGATCTGTTTCATATCAGCTAGACAAGTTCCTTTTAGTTGTGTTGTGCTGGAGGTCAGGACTGAGACCTTTGCCTTGTAAGGTGACCCAAGAATTTGGGCAGAGAATTATGTTCCAATTTATTGAAAGTATGAAAGAGAACGTTTGCATTTCATAGTGTGTTCACAGCTTCAGTAATTTTGAACAATCAGGTCTCTAACGAATATCAGTAGTAAGTAGTATGAGAAGAGGAAAGTTTTTCCTTTCCTTTGGTAAAGGATGAAGGTTAGAGATTTTACCCGTAAGCTTTTTGCCCTCATGTCTTTTTTTTCTTGTGATTTCATCCCTACCTTGTTGCCTTCTTTCATTCAAAACAGCTAAAGTCAACAGATAATGAACATATTGTTTACTTGGAAAGGTTTTCTTTGCTCACAATGTAAGGTCAAACCATTTTCCAACGAGTAAAATTCTGTAGACAGTGAATTGTGGAAGTTCATGTGTGTGTGTGACTGTGGGACACCTTCTTCTTCCCTTCCCAGCTTGCACCTGGTGTTATCATCACGCTTTTCAACACCTCTGTGCTTCATTTGCAACTCTGTGGGGTCTTTGGTAGAAGAAGTACAAGTGCTTCAGCCCTGGGCTGGCTGCACAGAAAGGTGCAGGACTCTCTCTACCCTTCCTTGGAAAGGCTCTGGTACAGTGCAGCATGACTATGATGGGCCAGTCTGTGGGCTCAGGTTAGCTCTATCTGGATGAACCAGGCCTATTGGGACTAACTTGCCATCTAAGCCTATGAAACGGCAGTCGCAGACATCGCATGTTGCAGTGTCACCCTTGAAACGGCCAGCAGCTTTCCCACTGAAACAGAACATCACACAAAGTTGTCTCAGCCCAGGGTGTATCAGAGAAGGAATGAACCACGCATTTTCTCATTGGTTACATTTGAAAGGATAGCCCTTAAACTTCAAGAAATAAACATACATTTTTGTTTATTTTTATAAACCAGCCCATCGTCAATACTCTTTCAACTTAGTTGTAACATTATTGATATAACTGAATAACTGGAGCATCTAGGGTAGAGACATTGGAAAGAGCCAGATATCATACAGTTGTCCTTGATAGAATCATTTGTAGCAACTTTAGGATTTATTTGTCTCCTCAGATACTGCTGTGGCTTTAGGAAACCTTGGGGTTTGCCACGGTTTAGTCACATTTGAAAAATTCATCAAGCCTTAGCAAGAGTTGCTTGTCAGTTGCTTTGACCTGAGCTGGCTGTTAGCTTTCACACATTATTGGTATTCGTGTTGCAATTTCTTCTTTCTTCAAAAGAAGCAATAGCCTATATTCACAGGAGGAGGACTCTGTGGAAATGAAGACTCTTACTTCATGTTTTTCTTCTTGTAGTTATAACTGCCCTTTGAAATAAATCTGCAAATGCAAGATATAATTCAGATCAGCTGGAGCAGTACATTCAGTGGATTATGCACAGAAAGTTGTAGGTGTTCCTCATATGTCATCCAGATTTTTTTTTAAATGTTCTTGGCTAAAACACGATGGTTTTTGTGTGGACAGCAGTACTAACATTCTGTTGACCCCCCCAGCCCACCACTAACCACCTGGAATTAAGTTATTTTTATAATTGGCAGATTTTCTATAAGCAAAATGGTTCGGATTTAGCATCTGGATGGAAATGCCTGCCGTGCTTTCTGTGGTCATCCTTGATTGCAGACATTATGGGGTAAGGCAAGTGTACCGCAAACATGTGGTATGTTTGCATCTTTGTGAAGGGATTGATGACTGGCCTAGCTGGGTTACCCAGGCATAGGCCACCTAGTCTCTCCATATTTAAGCCTTCCTAAATGATCGGTGTGTCTTGAAGCTGGAAACTGCGTAAATCTGTGTTGAACTGGAAGTATCTACAATAATCTGAACATAGAGCCCAATAGGACTGTTGTGTCTGGCAGATTGGGTTAACCAAAGGTTGCTATAAAATACATGATATACACTAATATTCTTATCTGAGTATCCTGAAGTTTTTCTTCAGCGTTGTTAGAGAGGACTTTAGAATGACAGTCTCGATGGGGACCCTTCAGCATTTCCTTATATCTCTTTGCAGTTGTAAAAGGATCTGTTCTCCTTTTCTGCTCTAGAAGTTTCTTTCCATTTTCTGTTTTGTCTGAGCTCAGGCAAATGAAATAGAGAACACTTTAGAGTCACCTTCCCCTGGGCCTGCATGCTTTCTGTGACACTGTCTAGGCTGTCAGCCATGGATTTCTACAGGAGGAAAGCAAATTGTGACTGACTGAAGCACAAGAAATAGGAGAAAATCAGATTTATTTTTTTTTTCAGAGTCCACACAGATTATGGCCACTTTCTCTGCTTTTCCTGATACAAGAAATTAATTCTTGACGCGAGTGGGACCCTGGTGGAGTGACGGTTCAATATTGTCTTTGATTCTGCTGCCTCTGGAGAAGCTGATCCTGAGCACCAGGGACTCCCACAGGTCCTGTTGGGGTGAGAGTCCCTGAGCCTGTGAGAGGGTGGCAGGTTGCTCCATCCCGGCGGGCTCTAACTCCCAGTGCTCAACATCAGAGGTACGTGAGTTTGACTTTCCTGCAAGACCCTCAGTCTCTGACATTTTCACAGAATCACAGAATTTTCAGAGTTGGAAGTGACCTCTAGAGATCATCTAGTCCAACTCCCCTGCTAAAGCAGGATTGCCCAGAGCACATTACTCAGGACTGCATCCAGGCGGGTTTTGAAAATCTCCAAAGAAGGGGACTCCACACCCTCCCTGGGCAGCCTGTGCCAGTGCTCTGTCACCCTAACTGTAAAGAAGTTTTTTCGTGTGTTGGAACGGAACTTCCTATGTTCCAACTTGCACCCATTGCCCCTCGTCCTGTCACTGGGAACCACCGAGAAGAGTGTGGCTCCATCCTCCTTCAACCCACCCTTTAGATATTTGTAAGTAGTAATAAGGTCTCCCCTCAGCCTTCTTTTCTCCAGGCTAAAGAGTCCCAGCTCTCTCAGCCTTTCTTCATAAGGGAGATGCTCCAATCCCTCAATCATCTTGGTTGCCCTTCGCTGGACTCTCTCCAGCAGTTCCCTGGAGAGAAAATTTTCACACATTTTCAGCAGCCAGAAAGGGTTCAAATGATGTTAAAAGAGATAGTGGGAAGCTGACAACTGAGTGTCAACAGGGCCTCAGTTTTCAGCCTTTCCCAGAGCCCCACAACTGTTCTGGTGGAGGCGCAGGCTAGTTTGTAGACCTGAGTGTCTCAGTCCAATGATGTTTTTCTGGATATTATTTGCCCATGGTTTAGGCCAGGGACCAGAAATCTGGGTGACATGGGCTGAAATAACTTCCTGATTTCTCTGTATACAGCCAAAACTGCATGCGTGGTCCTCTTTTTGTGCAAAGCTCCAGCGAGCCTTTGAACATGGGTGCCGTTAATGTGACAGGGCCAGGATTTCACCCCAGGCATTTTTACATCTGCATGTATAATCTGCTCTGAGCAGCTTCAGAGAACACTGCGATTAAAAACGCCTGGGCGGGTCTCCACAAGCTCTGTCCCCATGCCACATTTCACAGCACTGTACCGGTGTTACACACACGAGGTGGCAGGGCGAGAAGGGCGACCTTCAGAGTGAGTATTGAGCAGACAGTCCTCAGGGCCATAGGAGTGGGAGCTCTCTTCAAATCATCATTTTAAGTAGTAAAACAGGGTGTTGCTTACTGACCAACACAACAGCCGCTTGCCCGAGGCACCCAGCACACTGCAATACTTGTACAGTTTTCCCTCCAGCTCTCAGTCTTCACTGGTTCTTTATGCTTCTTCCTCTGTGCCTTCCTGGCTGCCCTGTGTCTTGGTGGTCTCTGTTCTGTTTGAGTGCGATTCCTGGGATTGCTGTGCTCCTGCACGCTCCTGTTCTGTTGGGAAATGCCTAGCCTGTTGCCTTTAAGAAATGTACGCGTTAGGAAAGACATTGGTTTCCAAAAAAACAGAGCACAAAGATCCAGGCCTGTTCATTCCTTGAGTTTTAGGTCTGGGGCTCTGCTTTGATCCAGCCCCACAAATGTTAGGTCTGAACTTGAGCCAGTGTCTGCTCTGACAATGTTTTGATTTGAAGAAACACTTCAGTGTTTCTTTGATATTTCTTTTTTCTTTCCCTGAGAGAAATTAAACTTGAGTAGTTTGAGGGGGAATATTTTAACTATTTGGAACAGTTTCTGTGATATGAAATGGTGTGATCGATAGATGATGAAATATGAGTGATGGCCAAGTCCTGGGCCTTGTGTTCCTGTGCTCAGAAAAGGGCCTGAGCCCAAGACAGCTGTGGAATCCTCCCAGGGTTTACAAACCCCTTTGGGTAGGTTCATTAGCAAGTAAAACAAATGTAAATCAGTTTAAATAGAAAGCCAGGTTAAGGTTTAACGGGTGGATAGTTCGAGAGGTGCCCTGGAGAAAGCCGTTGCAGCCCTTTTGCTGTTAACCTTGGTTAGTTCCCCATCTCCAGCACGTGCCTTTTTTTTAACCTTGTGATTTCTGCTGTGCGCTAATGGAAACTGCTTGGACAGAATACCCGGAGCAAGGAGATGAGCCCTTTGTCCCAAAAGACTTGTTTATCCCCTATTGTTCTGATCATGGGGCTGCTTTGGTACTGTTCTGGGCAGATTTTTTTTAACCTCTTGAGGTGTTACTTTGGCCCAGCCCTGTTTGAAGGAAGAATTCCTTATGCTGGAGTCTTTCCTTAAATAGCTCCAAGTGTTTTGGCGAATGTAAATTGTAGCCCGGTATTACAGCTTTTCATTCCTGTCTACTCTTGACATCTATTTCTGCTAAGAGGTGCATTTTGAGAACAAAATGAATTTATGTATATCTGAAAAATGAAAAGCTGCTCTGAGCAGAGAAACCCATCAGTAAAATTATACCCAATTTTCTTTTCAGGCGACTGGTGTGCTAAGGCCATGGGAAGGCTTTGCAGACAAGAGAGTTGTTTTTGGAGCCTGGAGTACACTTGGTGGTAACTTGAATTGCCAGAGATGTCTGAGAGAAATTGGTTTCTCTCAGTGCCTTGCTGATCAGTTTGGTATGTAAAGTGAACCTCTGACCAGCGCAGCAAGTGCTTCCAGATGGCTCCTGCCCTCAGGTTCCATGGGCACAGTCCCTCATGCGAAGGAGCAGTACATGAGATGATGGGGCTGTCTGAGAACACCTGACCTCATCTACTTTTTAGGGGCCAAATGTAGTCTCCACTGTTTGATGTTTGGAAGGAGGACTCCTGTGCATAGCAGTTAATTTCTGGCAGTTGCTGTTGTCTTTGTAAATGCCTGGGGTTGCCACAGTCTGCCAAGCACGTGCCCAGTGAGGCACTCTGATCTGCCCCTCTCTGCAGCCTTGTGGAGCTTTTTCTGAATTTTTGCAGAGAAGTTCAGGATGGCAGTTGCTGAGTCTGGGACCATGCAATTCTGTGGCTTAGAATCCTTAGGTTTGTGATGGCCAGAGTCTTCTCTTTTAGTCAACGTTCAGGATATGCTCCAGGTCAGGTTACGCATCAGTCTCATCCTTTCCTTACCTCCCATCTGCAGCAGCATGTGATTACCTCTTCCTTTGCAGCAGCACCAATGCTCACGCAATTCCTGCTGCACTGTTTCAGGGAGCTGATCCAGACAAAAAGTAACCTGAAAAAGAGGTGATGAGCTGTGTGGACCTGCTCCCCAGGAGGTCATGTAAATGTTAGTGCTGGTCTGTGGGAGAAAGTGGGAACACGTATCCCAGAGTGAGGGAAGAGCTCTAGCTGCGTGTCAAAAGAGTTTATGCTGCATACAACCTCAGTGATTTGGATGGGGAATTTATAACTGAGTGCCTTATCTGAGTCACTAATTGTTAATATTACCATGTTTGTCCTGCAGTAATATCAGGAGGCTGCAATCGTGATAGTAGCACCTCTGTGCCTAGCTCTGTGTACGCACCAGAGGAAAACTGCACAGTGTTTGCAGTCTCCATAGATGTGACAGACACAGAACCAACGACAATACAAATGTGCTTTGTTCAGAAGACCCATCCTGTTCCTGACGAAAAGTCCCTCTTGCCCTGTGTTGTGTCCCACAGAGGCAGTAGCTGTGGAGAGGGTGAGGAAATACGGCACATATAGTGCTGCTATATTCAGTACAGTCTCGCAGCTGCAGGGGAGCAGGACTTCTGGGCTGAAGGTTGTCTCCAGATCATAACAGTTACTAAGGGAGGACTCACCCTATAGGAGTTTGTCTGAACTGAAGAAGTCCTGCCTTGAATACCTCTGCAACAACCCATTGTGGTGGGTTTCTCTCTTATCCAATGTTGTTTTAATTCTGTTCTCCTAAAAATGCACTAGATGTTCCTTATTTCTTGTATCCAAGATAAGGTGAACAGTTGCTTCTCATTTATCTTCTCTGTGGTATTCATAGCTTTGTGAACCAGTGTAAGTTAAGCTATATTAAAATTTTCAAGTGAGAAGTAACCCAACTTTTTTATAACCTGGGCTGTTAGTTGGGGAAAACTACAGCTATAGGGGTGGGAACTGTCTGGCCTCTTTTATAAAAGGGCTGAGCCCTCGCCACTCCCATGGTATGATCTGCTCTTACTCCTTCTGGGAGTTGAGGTATGTGTGCAGTTATATACTGCAAAATGAAGGAAGTATTCCTCTACACGTTGCTGCAGGTTTAGCTCTGTGACTTGATTCAGGGATGTGATGGATTTTTTTATTATTATTATTATTTAGCTGTTATTGGGCATTTCTCTCTTTCTGAAACATTGCTCTGTAGTAGAAGTTTCTGTAATAAGTGTATGTATCAGCTTTTCAGCCACCCCTGCCTAGTGCCTAGCATTTTAACTTAGCTGCTGCTTATTTTGTTATTACCCTGGGCTATGATCTGCCGTTGAGGAGCAGATATATGTAGACCCCACGACCAGGCAGCAACCCTAGGTGGAGGCAGGAAGACCAGCAGGGGCTGGTATCCTTTTTAGCCAGTACTGTCAATCCTTTATTGTTGAACCTTTGAAAAGCAAAAGGAGTTAATTACAAGCTTTAACAGAGTGTACTGCTGCCCTCTTTTCATGAAGATCATGGTCACACCTCAGTGTCATCTGTTGCACACTGCATCAGCTGCTGCAGGTGCCTTGGTGTCCTCACTGCCGGATGAACACAATGTTGTTTGGGAAAAAATGAGAAACATTTCACGAATTGGCGAGTTTGAAAGGATTTCATCAGTCACGATCAGTTGGCTCCCAAGAATCATTTAAGGAACAATTTGCTTAGTTCAATTCAGAACAGAACTAGAAAGTGAATGAAGTATGTTCAAGTCTTGTTTCCTGTGTAAGTACAAGCAATATAAAATAACTTACATCAGACCTTTTCTTAAAAACTAATGATCATTTCCTTCACCAATTCTTTGGGAACTCTAAGGATGTAATTAAATGTTAAATAAATTGGATTTGACAGAAGACAAACTCTAAGAAATTCCTGCTTCCCACCCCTGCTTCTCATGGCTGTTCCTGCACTACAGTTTGTCACTGCTCTGGTTGTGCTGATGCAGCTGTTTGTGGGGCTGTGCTGAAGCAATCCAGGTTAAACATCTCCACACACAAAAGTATCCAGCAGCAAAACCTTTTTTTCTTATCGACTCAGACCTGCAGATCCAGTCTGTTTTATTTATACACGTCCCTCCACAAAGTCGCACTGATATAAGCGAGATGGCACTGGATTGAGATGTGGAGTACAGGTGGATGGCTTTGCACCCAGGGAAAATGGGTGGCAAAACAGAAGACTGTTTCAGCAGAAGTGTGTAAACCAGTGATACTGGTAATTCCTGATGCACCTCGTGGCCTGAGCCAGCTTCTGCTTTCAGCTCGTGTGCACACACAGAGGCTCCAGATGGAAGTGGCCTCAGCTGGTGAACTACCTGTCAGTGTGGTAATGCTCACCAAACGTGACATTTTAGGGGGCCTGCCTTATCCTGATATGTTTTTATACCTGTTTTATATCTAGCAAGAAAGCACCTGTGGCCTCTCACAGCCTGTTTGAATAGGAGCAACTGTATTATATATATTTAAAAAACCAACACAACTCTTCACACTGACTGGAAGTAAAATATGAAACGGAAAAACCAGGCTGTTGCCTTCAGCTCTATCTCTGTGTGTTTAGTTGCCAAAGTTCTCCATTCATGCCATGGTAGTAGGTGATAGATAGAGGCAGCTTCTTCTGAAGATCACTTAGCATTTTTCACCCCCTTTGCTTACTGGTATAGGAAAGATGGAATGATTTTCAAGGTGTAACGCTTTTTCTCCCAGCCTATGCTGTTCCTGCCTCTACTACAGTAAGGTTTGGCTGAAGATGCTGCACGGTGGTCCCAGCCTATGTTCATTTGAGTTTTGTACTGACATTTGATGACCAGAATATCAAGATAAGTTTGGTCTTTTAAAAGCAAGGCTATGAAAAGGTGTTAAGTGTCTGTGCATTGTTGGATTGCATCCTGGTACCCTGGACCGTGCTTAGGAGAGACTTTTACTTTTCCTCTAACCTTCCCAGAATCGGATAAATCTGGATAACTCCAGATTTTGGCTCCTCTGAGCATGCTGGATAGAATTGATATGCAAAACCTTAAACACTCCCGGAGCAAAACCAATTAAGAGAGATAATTACGAACTGGGTTGCAGCGAACTTCCATTCACTTGCAGCATTCTCCAGTTTAAAGTTTCTTCAGAGGAGATGCAGGGATAACACTCCAGGGTGGGAACACTTCCTTTTTAAATTACTAAGCAACATTAGTGTCTTAAATGTAAATTAGATAATTAGCGAGGTCAAGAGACCACACAAAAGATTTTATTGGTTTGAGTAAAATGTAGCTTGGCATCAACTGGTATAGTAACAACCAGATTTTCTGAGTAAGTATGAATCACCGTAATAGATGCAATTTCACCTTGTGTCCCGCTCACACATTTACTGTGTTCCCAATTTATTATAGGGCTCTAATTTAAATGCAGCTTTGTTTGCTATAGATACTGTATTGCCTACTCCATTTTTGTGTAAGGGCTTGGCTTTAATTTCTATTCAGTCTTCATTCTGTTGATTTTTCTTTGACTTTTCTCTCCTTAGTGCTTTGTTTCTCTTTTTCTCATGGGGGTTTGCTTAGAAGTTATGGAGACTATTTTTTAAAAAACTTGAAGGCATGAGTTTAACAGATTGTAAATTATAAAGCTTGAGATGTCTTTTTGGCTATCGGCCATGTGTTTTGGCTTTTACTACCTATTTGGCATGCACTACTTTTTCATCCAGATGTAAGTGGTGCTACTAAAGTGAAAAAGCTGTGGTTGTGTTATAGTAGTGTTTTTCACTTAGTCCTTCTTGTGCTAAAGACTGTAGATCCTCCCCGTGAAAGAAATTTGTTACCTCAAGATTATATTCTGAATTGAATAAAATAGACAAATGATGAGAGAAAAGATGCCATATCATCTCGATCATGTGCAACAGGAACAGGGGTATTTGGAAGATGCGGTGAGAACATATGTGAAGTTTATAGTAAGTTGGAAACTGAATCCAAGTCACGTTGTTCCCCTTTTAGTGCATTAGAAGTAAAAATTATTTTCCTTTCCTCCAGATTCTCCTACCCTAAATTTTGGATTGGCTGTTAGTTACACAGTACTTTAAATAACAGTAGGTAAATTTTTACCTGAAGAGAACATGGAAAATTATAAATAGATCCTTATTTTCTGGGCAATATGGTTAAAAAAAAGCATTGTCTTGCCTTTATTTACACGAGACAGGGTTCCTGCCAGCCAGCCATGGGAGCAGCGCTTCTCCCAAGTGAAATGCACTGCAAGGTGTTTAAAGCAGCAGAGCTGGAAGGGAAGGGAGGACTGGCTCTGCCAGTTAGGGAGACACGGCTAAATAAATTGAGAGCTTTATGCAGCGACAGGAGCTGAATCATGTGCCAGACAAAGCAGACTGCAGGCGTAAAGCCCAGTTAGCATCCACCAGCTATTAAGAAATATCTGACCACAGACACGAGGGTGAAAGAATTGGTTTTTATTTAATTCTTCACAGGTCTGTGAGGTTGCAACCCCGTGCTTTTACTTAGACCATGCCTCTTTCAGGTTAGATGTGCGGCACATGGCTGATGTGAAACCTCATTTTTGTTTTCATGCCTCTTTGAAGCGGTGCAGCACCCAGCTTTTCAGGTCCTTGGTAGCATGGGTATTGGTACCCATACAACAACAGAGAAATGTTGTTCTCTTTCATTTTACGGAGAGTTATTGCAGCACAAAGCAAATGAGGACCAGACCCTCAAAGGTACTTTGTCTGACTCTAAATGATTTCAAGGGGCATCCAGGCCTTGCATATTTCTCAGGCTCGAGGCCGATGTGATTTTGTGCGTTGACACCAGCTGCACAGGCTGTCACTGGCAGAGCCGGGATTTCTAGGTCCCAGGCTAGTGGCTTAACTGCTGGACCAGACCGCCTTTCCTAATCTTTTGTTCAGATCTCTGCCTAAAACCTGTCTGTTCTTCGTGATCGTGATGAAAACCACTGAGGTTTTTACGCTGAAGCTGTGCCTCTGAGCTTGAAAAGACTATGTGCTTCTTGGGTATAGGAGGTCTGTTTTGTTGAACTTCTGGGCTGTGGGAATGAAAAGCCCAAGTTATAGTGCTGGGTGAGCAATACTCAGCACACACTCACCCCAGACCTACCTCTTCACTGATTAAATCCTGCACTGTGAGATCATAGTAAAATAATAGCACAAATCGCCAGAAAGTTTGGAGTGTTTAGATTGTGTTTAGCAGGAAAATCTTCAGGAAAGAGTCCACGCAGTAAACAAACAGTGAAGTAAAGAGAATGTTTCTACAAACTCTTTGATCACAAATACACGTATTACGTGTGTGTGCGTAAAAACAGGATTTAATAAAAGCACAGATGAATTCCAGGTAATTAGCAGACTGAATTTTGCCTCGGTTAGAGAATTCTGCTGAAGAAGTATGCTTTTAAAAAAAATAAATTTTCTGCTTGATGCCATGCTACTGGCTTTAAAAAGTGAGCAAAGCAGCCCTTCACTTGCTTTGAATCTGCGTGTGAGGACAACCAGTAGATAATTTTGATGGGGATTTAGGGAAGGGGGGGGAAGGGGGGGACAGGGAGAAAAAGCCAACTGGGTACTGAGTATCTCTGTTCCGTCCCACTGCAAGGTTTATTGATGCTGTCTGCAGATTTGTGTTTGCTTTACTGCTGGTAGTTAGAACTGGTGATCAAAGGCTAGTATAGCTGTACCCATGAAGGGACATAATTGGTTGGACTCTTTGAGTCCTCTGTAACAATACTCGGTTTTGTTGTGTTAGGCAGCGCTCCACAAAGTATAAAACATTGTATGATTGCTGGGGCAGTCGGTCAAATGTTTTCTTCTCATCTCGATTCCTTTTATACAGGAAACCAATATAGCTCAGAGCTCAGGGATGAAAGCTTTAAACCTGGAGGGTGCCTGCTGCTTCCTGAGAATCTCATGGGGGAAACGTCCAGTCCTGAAACAGCTTTGCCGACAGATATATTTTTATGGCCTATTATTTTCTCTCCTCATTCTTTGTTTCATTTGAATATAATGGGCTCTTTATTTTTAAATGCTCATCTGTTGCTGCTGTTTATATTCTCACCCAAAAATCATAATTCTCTGAGTTATTTTCTTTTTTGGGTTTTTTTGACATCACATTTGGTTACCGTTGAACATATGTGCTACAGTGCCTGTATAGAAGGGACATTGTTTATTTTTTGAGTAATAAATTTTCTGGTTTCCTTTCTGTCTTTTCAAAAGAATCCCGTATTCCAATTTGAACCAAAAGGTTATAGACCTATTTATAGTTTTTGAATTTTGGCAGTGATGTAAGCATGTTGTGTGGTTTTATGACTTCATGAGAGAAAAAGCTGGAGTTGCAGATCAATATAGAGAAATGCTATTTTCCTGGAGTTGCAGATCAATATAGAGAAATGCTATTTTCCTGGTTCTTTCTTTAATACGTGAAGTGGAGAAAATACTTCTGATGCAGCTCCTCCTGGGTGTAGCTTGTATATTCTGAGGACTGCTCCAGGGTCCAAGCAGACCATGTCTTTAGGCTACTGAGGCAAGTTTCCCAGTGGGTTGAAACATGATCAAATTCAATGAAATAAAATGTGTTCATTGCTTGGCAATGTTTAAATGTGGAATATGAGCCCTATGCTACTAGTGAAGTTATTTTTCTTTTCCATACCTTCTAAAATTTTCTGGTTTATTTAGTCATTTGAAACGAATAGATGCACAACTTTCTGGTGTGATAGTTTTTGATTTAGACAAATAAGCAGCATAGGGTAGAAACATAAGTTTTTAGGAAACACAGCATTGCATGCATGCTGTCAGTTATAGTGTGCCTGGAGGCGTTACAGAAGAGTGGGCCTCTGAAAAGCAGCACTAAGTCCCAGGAGCTTAGAGGCTGCAGCACGCAGAAAACTCACACAAAAGTGACACAGCTAACTGGGTCACATTTGTAAGGACATCCCATTTTGTAAAAGGAGTCAACAGGGATTTAAAATCTATGTAAAAGGCAGGCGGCACGACTGACACTTGTGTTCTTCTTACAAAATCCATTTCAGGGTGCTGTCCGTGAGAGCCAGCCTCCCTCTGCCACTGCCCCCGTGCAAACCTGCACCCTCCAGCACCGGGGGACAAAGCGGTGGCGTTTGCCCAACTGCCCTTTGCACGCAGGTGATGCTGCACAACTCCAGGTCAGTGTGACACGAACACACCACCTCTGACACGTTGCAGCAGACTTCATTGTGAGTTCCTGCCCCTTGAAAGCAAAGCGAGCTAGAGAGCCAGGGGCAGGCTTTGCTCTCCATGCTGCCGCTGGCTCTCAGTGACTTTTGGACAAGTTCTTAAATCTGGCTCTTAGTTGCTCATCTGTAACTAGCAACTTCAGTGACTGGCTTGGAGAGTATTTGAGAACAGAACTGGTGAGGAAAAAAGACTTTTGTCCCAGAAAAACTCTGGAGATTAAAAGTTTTTTATATATGTACACATGTATGTATTTATGTATATAATTATTTAATATAGAACATAACTTTATACATATATGCAAATATATACATTTCTTTTCCAATTGAATCATAGTGAAAACCTAGATAGTGAAAATCTTCGTTGCAGAATGTTTCCTCTTCTCCATATTTGTTAAGGTCAGTCATAATTCATCTTATTGAGACAGTCATATGCTTTGTTGGTGTTTTCATATTCTGTGGAAATAAATGGTCTTGCTGAAGTGGGATTTGTCTATTGCATAACTTAATGTAGTACCTGGAAACTATTTTAAGCTCCTTGCGAAAGAACAGCCAGAGATCTATTACATTATAATTAATAATTACAATGCAATTAATAATTACTATTATGATTACTTACGGCTTTTATGTATGCACGCTCTCCTTATGTGCTTGCCTCCTTGCAGATTGATCATAATTAAGCTATTTCTGTTTGCATTTACTTAGTACCTATTAAAACCAGACTTAAAATGCATTCTCAAACAAATTAGAAACTGCTTGGTATGTTTGGAGGTCATCTCGGTGGGAACAGACTAGCATTTTTCATCTCCCTGTGCTGATGGGGCTTGGACTTTGCATTATGTCTTTTTCCCGGAGCTTTGACAGAAAATGCACACACTTTCTCTCTGTTCTCAGTATTTTGAGCATTACTGGTGATGGTCTAATGATTAACTCTTGGAGCAATGGGGAACCAAGTGTATGCCATCATCCCAATATAGTGAATTCTGCCAGCTCCTGAAGGAAGGAAACATCTAGAAGTCTGCAGAATTGATGCATTTTGCAACTGGATAATGTAATTGGCTTTTCATGTTTCAGTCAATAATTAAGCGTTATAGAATCTTTGTCACTGTTCACAAGCCCCTTGGCAATTAGACAATTTAAAAATCCTCAGGGGATAAAGGTCAGTATGCAAGTCTGCACAGGAAATGTCTGCAAGACTGAACAAATTACAGATGCAATTTTAAAGAGACATAGAAAACCCCCACCTCCTCCCAAAAAATAAGTAATGACATAAAAGGATAAAACCACCTGTGTAAGTGGTCTCCAAAATCTGGTGAGATTAGGCCTAACTTTGGACTTCACTTTGAGGCACTGCACTGCTTGCAAAGTCCTGTCTACACAGGAAAGATGAGTTGAGCTTTGTGGTTTTTGTTTCTTTTTCTTTCCTGGCTGTGCTGGGGTCATCTGACGCAGTTATTGCCCACACTGATACAGATGAGCACTGCAGCAGTGGTGTGCCTCTTGCTACATCTGTGTTTTCAGCTGAATTTGTATATCGAAAGAAGCATGGCCAGCAGGTCACAGAAGGTGATTCTGCCCCTCTACTCTGCTCTCGTGAGACCACACCTGGAATATTGTGTCCAGCTCTGGAGCCCTCAACATAAGAACGACCTGGACCTGTTGGAGCAGGTCCAGAGGAGAGCCACCAAGATGACTGGAGGTTTGAAGCACTTCTCCTATGAGGAAAGGCTGAGAGAGTTGAGGTTGTTCAGCCTGGAGAAGAGATGTTTGCGGGAAGACCTTATAGCAGCTTTCCAGTATCTGAAGGGGGCCAACAAGAAAGCTGGAGAGGGACTTTTTACAAGGGCATGTAGTGGTAGGACAAGGGGTAATGGGCTCAAACTGGAAGAGGGGAGATTTAGAATAGAAATTAGGAAGAAATTTTTCACTATGAGGGTGGTGAGGCACTGGCACATGTTGCCCAGAGAAGCTGTAGATGCCCCATCTCTGGAAGTATTCAAGGCCAGGTTGGATGGGGCTTTGAGCAACCTGGTCTAGTGGGAGGTGTTCCTGACTATGGCAGGGGGATTGGAAGTAGATGACCTTTGAGGTCCCTTCTAACTTAAACCATTCTATGATCTGCAGAAGTGGCTCATGTCTGCTGAGCTGCTTAACCAGTGCGTGGATGTGCTAGAAGTCTTGAGGGTCTAAAGAGTTATGCAGCTCTTCCTCTCCCACGGATAAACCCTTGCTATAGCTGTATTTATATTGATACCTCCTGGGCAGCTTTCCTATTCTCCTTCAGCTGCTTCTCCCAGTGCAGCCTATTATGGGTAGGTCTCAAAACTTCTCCTTTTGCTTTCAGACTCAGATCTCTACATGACTGGGGAAGGACAGCTGAGGCTTTGGGATTCAGATCTGAGTGTTGTAGGTTTTTTGTTGGTGTTTGTTGGGGTTTTTTTTCCCCTCTTTCTCACTGAAGGTAAACTATAGAGGAGCAATAACATCTGCCTGCCTCACTGGTTTGTGCAATGGTGTCTACAACAGTTTTTGAGACACTTGCAGGAGATCGTCCTTAGAAAGTTAAGCGCTATTGGTGGTGGCAGTGTCATACTATAATCATGTCTGAATGTTTCATCATTTAAACGCAAGTCTTTAAGTTTTCTGGGCCTCAGCTTGGAATCAGTTATATCACCATCATGGGAATCCAGGGTGCTCTTTACGTCAGTAACCTACTGCTTATTTGTGCCTTTCGTAGGCTAAAGGACAAGGAAAGCAGTGGATGAAGGCTTCTGTTGTGGATCAGAGCTGATATTGACCAGGTATTGCTCTCGTGCCTTCAGTCTGATAAGCTTTTCCAGTTTCTTCAGCCTGGTTGCTTTTATGCTGCCGTATTTATTGTTATATAGTGGTTGGTTTTTTTATTGCTGATAATAGCTTATTGAGACTTGAGGAACTTTATTTGCTTAACCTTGGATCTCTGGAAGAGAAGCTGGTTACTTTGAACCTTTCAGCCTCCTGCTCTTAAAAGTGTTGAAAGAAGCAACTCTAAATTAGGGCTTTTATTGCAATATTAAACACACAAATAGATGCCTTCATTCTTACAATCAACATCAAAAGGCCAGAGAGTCTGGAGTATGTCAACTGTATATTAGTCATTCATCATTAATCAACGTACACATGCCTATCTCTCTATCAGGATCTCTTCTTCCAATGTGTTCACCCAGCCCCACTGCTGGAGAAATAGAAACTCAGGAGGAATCCCAATAGGCCCCACTTGTTATGTGCTATAAGTAAGGACAACTTAGCTTCCTGACGTACTTTGGTACAAACATAGTGTTCTGTCAAATGGATGAGTCTCTATGCTTATTTATATGCGATGCCATTACACTTCAGCCACGGAGTCTGGATTTTCTGTTTGCACTTCTCATGAAGATTGCTTAAAATAACAGATGCTAACTGCTACAGACTGATTAGTTAATTTTGTAACTGAGAAAAACAATAAACTAATAAAAATCAAAGTGCTTAGGTCCAAAGTCAAAAAATGTAAAGAATGAACAACTATCTAAATGTTTGACAGTTTATTTCTAGACCCTACGTACATGTATATGTGTGTGTTATGACCCTTCCTTTTTTGTGGTGTACAGTCTGTGCGTCATCACTGCTTAACTCCACTCTGTGTGTTGCGCAATTTGTTTAGGTTTTCATCTTACAAGTCAATATATTGGTTTTCGTTAGTGCTCTGGTTCCACAAAGTGAATTATCTCTTTGGATGGGAAATACAGCAAGAGAACAGATATGTTGCTTTAGAAGGACAATGTTCTTGTTTGTGTGCATCGGTATTACTTAACAGAGGTTGTGTCTACTAGACTGCATGCCTTCTGTGTTAACTAAAATGAGATTTGATTGCATGTGTAATACACAACAAAGTTTTAGAAGCGTGTTTCTATCTAAAGCAATGGAGTAAAAACGTACTTCCCTATTCCTCCTGTCCTGATGTTTCCTCTCAACCCTACTATTATTACTTTAATGCACTAAAGATAAGCTCACTTGACATATAAATTAGTGATAGGCAAACTCTGCCCTGAAAAGCTTATATTAACATATAAGAATGCTAATATTCTTGCTTAGATAAGGTAATTATGCCAAACAGGAAAAGTTATTGCAGGTCGTGTGAGATCTAGTCATGCAGGAAGTATGTAAGAAATACAGAAATTAGCCAAAATCTCCCAAATTCTAATCAGTATTTTAGTCAAAGAGCACCTTTGCTCTGTTCATTTCTTCTCTCTTTCTCTTCCTCATCTCAGGTAACATACTTTATGGTGATAGTACCAATAATAATGCATGAAATAAAGATAATATATGGAATATCTGGTGGGAAAATGTAAACTCTGGTGGTTTTTTTTCTCTCTCTCTCTTTTTTTTTGTTGGTTGTTTTTTTTCCCCTGCCAGCGGTCTGTATTGTGGCAGAGAGGACAGAAGCTGCTGGGTGCTGTGGCTCAGGAGTGCAGCTGAGCAGACATACTTGTTCACCTTTGAGAAAAGGGGCCAGTCCCTCCCTTTACCTGCTGCTACCTCTGATGTATGTAGGATGGCATGCCACACACATTCAGTTCATTGGTGTGGCAGAAGATGGGTCCTGGGTAGTTTTTGATGGGTTACTGAACCAAATTGTTAGGGTAAAGGGGATCTACAAGTGCCAAGACTGGTTCAAGAAAAGCCTAGGAATTTCATTTTTGCAAACCCTTCCACTTTTCTGATTCACTGCCTAAATTTGTCTCTGGAAACAACCAGGAACTCTTTGAAAGAGATTATTCCATGGTGATAAATGTGGCACAAGTGTTCTGTAATTTTGCTTTTATTCACTAGATACAGATCAGTGTTTTTCTTTTCTCCTAAAGTCTCCTTTATGTTGTGGGATTGTCTAATGACAAGCTCTTCAAAGGAGAGAAACAATATTCTTGCGCACATGGAAGCCTTCCATTGTTTCCCCTGCTGCTCCTTTTGGCTCGATGCTCTATTCAAGGAGTAATTGTGGGAAGTCAGCCCTGCTCTTCCTAAACATAAACTAGGTTGAACTGCAGTCTTCCTGTCTGCTATTGTTAGCAAGAGCATTAGAAAATTGCTGTGTACCAAGTCAGTCGTGGAAAAGAAAAAGCTGGACAATTAGCATTTTTTCACGGCTGAATGCAATGCCTGCCTCTTCACCTGCTGTACATAAGATCATTTGAACTAGGAACTCGGTCAAATATTCTTAATGAGAGTGATGACTTAATTCCCTTAATTGAAATTGTATGGGGAAATAAAGCAAACAGGTTAAGGTTCTGTTTTTTTCTCAGCAATGGCATTCTCTTGCAGACTAGTGTTAGCTAATGAAGGGAGCAGTTGTATGTTTGTTCAGCAAGCGCAGTTAAAACTTTTTTGAATTTCTGTAGGCTCTTTAGCTAAGATCACTATTAAATAGTTTGTCTTTAACCTTCTCTGTCTTGCCACAAGAGAAGTCAGTGAAATCAAACTTAAAACCATATAAGTAACTACTTTCTATATTCTTTGCTGCCTTCTTCCTTCAGATTGAGATTTTTAGGTGAAAGTCAGAGCAAAAGAAAAAAACAACCAAAGCTTAGTATTTCTGGTTATATTTATTTGCAGCAAAGAATTAGTATAAAATACGTATCAGAGAAATGCGTTACCTGGTTGTATACTATTAAGGAGGATCTTACTCTAAATTTTTTCTTTTCAAGGCTGGGTAGTTGGAATGAAGCTCTTCCTGCTGCTAAAACTTTCTCCGTTGATATGTCCTGGGGATTTTGTTATTCACAGTCTTCTTTCCAATGCAAGGAATTCTCACTGAGGTCAGGAAAAGTGTCATTTTAGGGCAAGTGTGAAATGTCACATGGAAATTCCTAGTATGGAGGAAAGAATTTAATTTTGTGTTTGGAATTAAGTTTCAAGCTTTTGGTTTTGTTGTTTAAAAGATACTTCAAGAGCAACACTAATTTTATGACCAACACATCTAGTTGCCAACTGTTTTGAAGACTGTCAACATCTAAAATATTTATCTCATGACATAGTATTATACTTCCAAGTCTCGGATATGGCTGATTTGGGCCCAAGAGATTAGTCAACTTAATCTAATTTAACATTTTTATTCCTCTTGTTCCTGCTTCTTATAAGGAAGGAGATTTATAAGGCATCCGTCGTTTAATAACATGACTCAGAGGAACATTTCATACCTTTGATTAGGGTAATAAAATTTTCTTTTTTTTAAATCACAAAGACAGTGAATGATGATAAACATGCTGGAAGGATTTTTCGGTTAATGAGGCATGAATAAGTGTAAGCTCTCCATGAAGAGATGAATAAAGTGATTGTATTTACTGTGGCTGAGCAACGCATTTAAGAATATCTAGTACTGCTATTCAAAAATGCTCTTTTAATAACCTTTTTGTGTAGATAACTGTAGGGCCCTGTGAATATCACAGTCAAAAGTAAGGAGTCCTTTTCTGCATCGAAGTGACCAGTTTTAGAGCTGAGTTTGAACCTGCAAGTCTTCTGCAGAAGAAATGGAAAGACAGGGGTCCATTTGGCAGAAGGGCAAAAAAGTGTAGATCTTGAAATGTGAACTAATGGCTTATGCTACAACAAACTTTACCGACCTACACAGTCAGTTGAAAACACTATTCCAGTTTTCAGGGAATGATTTCAAGTATTCTTGTAGCAAAACTGTACTATCTTCCTTATCGCTGGTACTCTGGGGTGCCATTTGGCCTTTGTATCTTAGGGCCTAAAATGAATATTCAGCAGGTCTGTAGGGACAAGGAGTAAAATCATGGCCCAGCTGAAGTTAGGGGTTTCATCTTAATCTCATATATACAGTCCAGACTATGCCCTTTTTTGTGGGTGTGTGTGTGGCATAAAGAGTTGTTAGAGTCTTTCCCAGGTGGTTAAATTGTGTGTAAGCCGAGCTGGAAGAATATTTTTTGGCATAGGATGAATGGTTCCGAAGACGTTTGTCCTATCTAAACTTCCTGGCCAAAGTGTAAGAAATCTGGAAGGGCAGCGGGAGGGTTGGAGTGTACCACCATTAGCTGTTGGAGGCAAATGAGCTGCTTCCTGTGGTGCTAAAGTAACATCACTTTTACAGCTATGGGACACATGGGATTACTTGTGAAATCTTCCTGACATTGGAAGATTTCGGCATTATGTAGGTCAGATTTGCATGAGAGCATGGTTTATGTATGGGGCCTGTTGTTTTAATGCGGGGTGTAATGACTTATCCATTGCCCGGCTGAGGGCTCTTTTTTAATGTTAAACACCCATGGAACTACGGGTGGAAGCAGCCTCAGTTGGCCACATTTCTGAGAAAAGCGCATCACAATAGCACATTAGTCATCCTTGCTTGATAAAAACAAGAAGGGTGAATGAAAAAGCATACCACAATGTAGAGCTCTCAAGAGCAACTTATATTGAAAGAGCTGCTTTTTCTTTTTTAAAATGTGTGTGAAGACACTGCTGCTACTTGAAAGCCTCTCAGTTTTAGGTTTGAAAAACTACAGGCTCCTTGGGACTGCAGGACCTGCAGTAATGGTTGATTCAGCCCTTTATCCTTTGGAAGAAGGGAAACAAAATTCTGGCTTCTGCCGTAGGATTGAGGCATCTGACGTGTCCTTGAAAACAACAAAGTAGGAAAGGTCTGTCTGCTCTTTGTAAACATCCAAGAGCACACAGCATTTTCTGGGTGAGCTGGGTTTTTGTCCTGAGTCACTACATTCTTCTTTCTCCACAACTGCACAGTTAGCTGCTGCCTTCCAACATGTCACCCAGTGCAGTTGCATTGCATGTGAACAGTGTTTGGAGCACATGAAAAGCCTCTTTAAGTAAGTAATAGTGACCAATTGCACTATATGGAATAAATGCTGTTAGTCTGCCTTTATTTCAGTGTGCAATAAATGGCAGTTTTCCAGGACTGGTTGAAGGGCGCAATGCCAGATGTTAGGATCTGTTGGGCTGTATGTAGATCTTGGGGGAGGAGAAGCAGATTCGATGACTTGTGGAAATACTTTTGCTCATAAAAGAAAAGCATAGAGTTATTTTTTTAGCCTCGTTGCTGTTGGCAGAAAAAAATAGAAGGAACTCTAGATGCAAAAGAATGGCTTGAGCACTGGGTATGTTAGCTGGGCCATCAGGATGAGGATGATGTATTATTTTACAAGGAGAAACAGAAATCAATTGGATGTTAGCCAGCATTGCAGGAAAGTGGCAAAAACACAGCAGTAAAGAGACCCCAGTCTACCTGCCAGCTCACCAAGCTCACACCTGTAAGTTCAAAGACTTAACACTTGGTCCTTCATTCCCACATTTGTCCATCCAGCCTCTTTGGTTCTGTAGGCAAAACTTTGTGGTGTGAGTCCCTTAAAACCGGCTCATGAATTCACTGGCATATGAGGAGCTCTTTAAGAATATGAAGCATTTTTATATGTAATATGATTTATAAGTTTGCTTTTTTCTGTATGACTAATTTCATTATAATTTCAAGCTGTGATGTTACACAACAGAGAGAATCACCCTCTGCTGTTATAGTCCCTTTTATTCTCTGCCTCTTATTTGGTTTGCCATTGAAACTTTGGGACAAATGCCTCAAGAAATGGTGCAACAGTCTCTCTAAGGCTTTGGAGGCCTGGACAAAGCAACGGAGAGAACATGCAACGTGCAACTTATGCACTAGGGAATCATGAAGAAGACATTCGGTTATTGTTTTTTGTTTTCTGAGTAGAATTACAGTTGTAATTAAATTAAAATGCAGAACTCGGGCTTATGAGGTGTTCAGCACCCTCTGTTCTTTCTGACGATAGTAGGCCTGGAGAGTGACAATTCAGATTTTTTTTCTTTCCCTTCCCTCCCATGGCTGTATCCCACAGTGACATTTGTTCCAATCCTGAGATGGCACTTAGATTAAACATTAGGAATCCAAGTCTAACTCTGCTTAAAAGACTAACTCCAAGGCAGATAATAATGTTATGAGGGTAAGGTGCTGCTTCAGAGGTGTGGAAATAATGTTTTAAAAACCTATAGGTGTGTCATAGGAATTCAGGACTAGATGTGGGGTTTTTTTTAACTCCCTTTTAAAAATCGTGGGTTATTATTGGGCATGGTCTGTGTTTGTGTTACACTAAAATATAATTTACTATGAACGAGTCTTGACATATTGTGCTTTTTAAGAGGTCACTACACTTTAAAGAAAACCTTTATTCAATGAGTTACAAGTGATGTGTCCTAAAATATAAATTTCCAAATATTGGTTAGACCTTACGATATAAAATAATTTGGTTTATGCGCAAGCAAATAAGCAGCTCACTTGTCTGATATTAGGCATTAAAATAGGATTAACTACTGGTGTCATTAAAAAAAAAGAAAGAAAGGATGAGTCCTTGAATATAACTTCAGAAGGGCGAGGTTTTGTACTTTGTGTATGCTATACATTTGACTTTGGATGGGGTGACAGCGCGAGAGTGGATTTTGAGAATGTGAAAGGGAAAATGTCAAAATTCCATTCACTTAATTTTGAGAATACGTGAGTTTTAGCGGCATGTCTTCAGTAGTCAAAGTTAAAACGCAGTTGCCTCTGGAATTAAGTTAACAACAAGAAGAGTGATTAGGCAGTATCAGTGAGCAATTATTTATGCGTCTCACCTTAAAAGTCCACAAGGACCAGGACAGCCCCACCAAGAGTCTGGACTGAAGCACCCACTTACAAGAAATGTCATCAATGCAATTCCTATTTCAGAGGAATTAAAGTCGATATTAAGCCTGCTGGTTACTGAGCAGGTTCCATAGGTGTGTATAATATGTGTGGCCTTCAGTGTCACTAGACAAATCTTATTGCTGCTTGTTATGCCTCTATCACCGAAAGTAAAAAAGAAGCAAGTAGGGGGGAAAAGCCAAAAAGTTTTGTTTTCACTGCTCTTTATATGATCTTACCTTTCAATCCTGATGTTCAGGGAGCTGCAGAATGGCACTTTTGCTTAAAACTGGTTTGTTCTTGGCTTCTTCCCTTACTTAGAAACATAGCTTTATAGATGAAGGAGAAAACAATTATTTCTCCTACTAAAAATTAGTAGGCTGGAGTTAATTGAGGATGCAGGCAAAACTACAGAAATCTACTATGGAAATAGTTTCTGTGTCCTGTGTAGAAATGAGAAACTAGAAAAAAGATGTAGGTGTCTCGCTATAGTGATCTGAATGTGGGAGATTCATTTCAGAGAATGATTGGTATTTGGGAGGCAGAAGTTGTTTTTTGTTTTTTTTTCTTTTTAAATCAGATTTAAAATATGAGCGCACTTGCAAAGTGAGCTTAAATCTAATGAAAAAAAAAATGTGGGACCAAAATCTGGTAGTCAGCAATGAAAACAAAAATAATTTGTGACACAAACGCTTTCCATTAAAAAACCTCAGCATGGTAGACGGATCTTGTCCTGTTTGAGAATATACGGTCTTGTATGTCTCTGCAAAATGCACAAAAATGGGCTCCTAGAATTTCAGTACTTTGACAAAGCCTTAAAAAGAGCTGAAAATGAGGGAGTCCTCGCTCTAAACGTCAGCAACTTGGCAAAGCTTTGGACAGTTGGCATTAACATCAATGCTAGTATTCAGCTGACATCCTTGTTCAATGTATCTTTCTTACTGCAACTGGCAAGGGACAAGAGCTATTGTGACTGAAACTTTGAAAGCAATATTTAATTAAGTAAATTGATGTGCTCATTGGGAAACTGCAAATCATTTCTATGTGGTCTTTTTTTTTTTCCTTTATTGAAGGCTCTTGAAGGGATGCTCTTTGCATTCATCAAAGTTATATCTTTACAGTAAGGACTTAGTAGTTTGCATGTTTCAGCTCTCTGCTCCGTGGTTATCAGTGGTGGCATTTTTCCTTTAAAATCTATGCATTCTCCACCTACACCTTCAGGAGAAAACACAACGTTAGATGGTGTTTGACTTGTGCTGAGGGTACAAATCATCCTTCTTATTAAAGTCTGAAATGTTGTTCAGTTCTGCTTAAGGATCTGAATTAGGAAAAAAAACCCCAAAACATTTCAGTGGGTTGCTTCCCCCCTGGCTTTCAAAAATGTTTTTACCACATAGTGCTCATGGAAGTGAAAAGGAGAAAAATGCTAACATTTTGGAGGGAAAAACAATCAGCAGCTTGTGCAGGGAGATGTAATTATTATCCTCTGCTCCGGCCTCCCAAAGAAGAGGAAGAACCCAAAATGTGAACACTAAAGGGTTAACCACAGCATTCAGAGCAATTTGTCTATTGTTTCTCTATTAATATCATTCACCAACTTACCACTCATCACCTTTTCCAAGTAGTCTCCCTATAGCAACAAATGGCGCCATAGACAAACCAGATGCAATCTCGTCTCTGTTTTCTTTTCATAAGCATTTGCAAATTTGTTAAAAAGAAAAGCAAGGGAAAGTGGGAGAAAAATGTTTATTTTGTAGAAGCTACACCAATGAGCACTGAGAACAGGGGACTCTATTTTTGCTGTAACCCCCTCTGCTATCTGATGTGGCTCTACTTTTCTGCAGTATGATTTAATTTCCTTAAAGGAGTTGTTCTGTGTCATTGAAATGAACCTAGATTCCCTTCACAGCGATCTTGGTGATCCTGAGCTTGTATTCTGAATACTTAATGCATGCTGTCAGAACCCCAGGTCAAAAATTGGACTCTGTTCCTCCCCACCTTCAGTTTGCAGCTAATTTTCATCTCTCTGTTTAATTCCATAACACAGTATTAGGTTTCCTCAGGAACATATCTGCACATAATTGCCATGTGCATGTTTTTCAGTCTGCAGCATGATAGACAGCATGGACTGTTTTTTCCAGCAATGTTGCTCAAAGTCCTTAAAATTAAATCTTTCCTTTACTAGGTAAATCCATTATTTTCCCTTAAAAAGAAATCTATTGCTTTTCTCCTTTTTTGGTCTTTAAGCTCCTCTCAGTTGTAGCTGACTTTAAAAGATGGAAATCATTTATCTTTCTTTACATGGAGAACAACCATACCGTATGCTTTATTTCAGTTTCAAAAAAGACCAAACAAAACCCCCAAACTCGTGAAAACAAGAGTCTCTGCAAGAGCAGATAGTTTGTATCCTCTTTTCATGCAGTTGAATCTGAGATGAACATAAAATGCCAACTGTCCTCATTATAATAGCAGATTTCTCAGTTCTTACAAGCATAAACAATTGTTGTATTTGTAGGACCGAGTTAGTTTCCTTTGGTGCATCTTTTTTACAAATTATGAAATTTTCAATGAGCTGCACAGACTAGGCTCTCATACGGTGGGTGAGTGCTTGTCAGCAGTCCAGGTAGAACTTCTGGAGACTGCTCACGCGAAGAAGTCATCCTCCTCCATTCAACTACCAAAGTGCAGCAAAGGCTAGCCAAAATGGATTTAAAGCAGTTGTTCTTCTGCAGCAGCAATTACTGTAGTTGTTACAAGGAAGTTAGATGATCATAAACGGGAGGAAGACCAGTTCAGCAATTGTGATTCCTTGCTGCCGCTCATTTCCCAGTATGGACCCTTGAATGAACAGCATTAACTTGTATTTCTTTAGAAAATTCAATCGAGGCAATATGTTATGTTTGCCACCAAGATGCAGAAAAACTCAGGAGGAGTAAAAAGAAAATCAACGTTTGTTCCTTCCTATGAATTGCACAATTATATTCAAGTTTTTCCTACCTCATTTGATGATTTGTATATATGTATGTGTATATAGGCTGTGATTGGCCTATTTAAATAGAAATGGCAAGATCTAAAAAGTTTATTGCCTTATACGTAAGATTTTTTGAGAACTTCTGTCACCTCTTTGACCGATGGGGAGATTTGCCATATGTGGACCAAGGCTTTGCCTGTGTTGCTGGCCCCTAACACTGGAAATCTGCCGAAAAAACAGTCCAATTGTCTGGCTGGAGTTGCGCTTGAGGTGTCTGTGGCTCTTGGTGTTGAACAGCAGAAAAAAACCTTCTGCTTAGATAGGTTTTCCTGACTTTTGAAGAACATCTTGTCTCCTTATCTGTTGCAGACTGTGCTGTAAACACTTCTTTAACTACTTCCAGAGCTCGTTTCCACAGGCACAACATTTGGCTATGCCATCTGATTACCACCAAAACAGAGGAAAACAGTCTTACACAGTCACTTTGTTGCCTGCGTTATACTTTATTATCATCCAGCCAGTGTTTACAGGATGCCACAGTTAACGCTGCCCAGATGCTCTATCTGTGGGAAACCTAGAAACGAGGCAGCGCCGACCGCCAGCGTTTTCCAAATTCAACCGTCTTATCCGAGGTCGCGCCTGTTTGTTTGAGCTGGGGTCACCCCACGGCCCGGGTGTGCTGTCCGTTAGCCCTGACAGGAGATAGCACTGCTGAAGATGTTGAAGTTTGTGTTGTTCAGGCCACTTAGGGCTTTTCAGCAAACATTTTAGAACAAAGTGATGTGCTTTTCCTGGCAGCTTGTGGACCGAAGAGCATTTTTTTTTTTTAACGTAAGAATACCATAGGAATACTGCCTTTTCTCTAACTACAGGAACGTTTTATGCAGTTGTTAGCAAAACACATGGACATTGCAAGAGTTGCATGGTTTCCAGAAGCTAGACTACAAATGGTATTTAGCCTGTATTTTACTTTAGTCATCACTTTTTGTGTTTGGATGTGCATTTTTTTCATTTTACTGTTTCCCACATGTGCTGATGATTACTAAAGTCAGTCATATCAGCTTTTCAAAGATCATCTTTCTTAGGGTAGCTTGCTCTTAATAGAACACACAAAATAAGATTTTTATTTTTTTTTGTGGCAGATTTTTGAGCGTGTTTATCACACTCTTATACCAAACTAGTTGTAAGAATTGAAGAAGTAAAACTATTTTCAGCCATGCTGAGCAGATATTTGAAGTAAAATATACAATCAAACTATGTAGTGTCATTATAGATTCATGCCAATGATATTTTACTGAAAAGAGTTAATATTTTTCATAAAATAAACACTTCAGAAATGGTCACATTCCCCCAGGTGCATACCTGGAATGTAAAAAAAACCCCACCAAACTATAATTTGTAGCAACTCTATTAATTTCCTACAAACTGTGTAAAAGGCACAAAAGTCTCTGGCCTACACAACTTTTAAAAATTATATTTCTAGTTTTATGTTTGTGTTTGTTTAATAGGCATTTAAATTTAACCATCCCTTTTTGAAACTGTTTGTTTAAAACAGGTCCTTTAGAGTTGTGTGTTTTTATTTAAGAAATTTATTTTTTGTTTCCTGAGGAATTAATATTTTGTTTCCTGTGTATTTTGACCTTCTACAAGAAACTTCTGTGCACAATGCACAAGTGACCCCGTTACCTGAGGTCCTACTATGCTTTTAAGCGTGTGAATAGACGTTTCTTCCTTTAAGGGCTGGAGGTAGGGTTCTTTTAACTGCTTCGTATCCACATTCCAAAACCTATTTAAAAACCTGAGTCTAAAGTCCAGCTGACAATGAACTCTATTTTCAGCTAAAACCCCCTCCTCCCCCGCTTCGCCACACACTGCTTCTGCTGCTGGTCCACTTGTGATAAAGACCAAAACTGTTGTTTGGCTGACATGCAGAAGGAGTTGTTTATCAAAAGGAGGCTATTCTAGGAGGATATGCTCTTTAAACAGAACAATGGGGATTTTGAAGATAACCAAATCAGTACTACATAGGTGTTAGATCTGTTTTAAATTGTTTCTGTGTTGGAAAGTAAGGAGGGGGCCCGGGTATTTGGCTTTGAATCCCTGGGTTGCAAGTGCGAAATGGCTAAATCCAAATTAGCTGCCAACTGTGCTTTGTACTGCAGCTCATGCGGATCTGTAGGGCAGGAGCGCAGCACCTGGGGAGCACAGCGCCGGGCGGGGGGCAGGGAAAGGGGCCTCAGAAAACCCAATTTCATTTTATGATCCAGCTGTACCTCGCGTTTCACCCAGGGTTTTTTGATCTGTCCTCAGTGCTGCCCAGTTCAAACGGCAGTTCCTAAAAGCAGATCTACAGGCAGAGTCATTTTTTACTACTTAGATTAGGTTATAGACGTGTACGTGCTCTACTGATATCAATTAACTGGTTTCTGGACATGCAGAGCAGTATCAATAGCTGATAAGTGGGAGGAAAACCCAAGGAACCTTATGGGAAACTTAAGTACAGAAGATCAGCAGATGCGTGTGATGCATTTTTGCTTGCTCACCCCTTCTGCAGAGGGAGAATCTCACCAACAGTAAAGGTGACCTTCAAATGCAAGGGAGAGGAACATTATGTTTTCTGTCAAGCTCTTAGATGGCTGATTCTCTTCTTTCTGAGCTATGGCAATCCCTAATTTTCTCTAATGAAAGCTTTTCTTTAAATGTTTTCTCAGATACTTGTGTTATTTTGGAATAATACCTGTCACCAGGTCCAACTGAAAATTCCCCTTTCTCACTTACTTGCAGTGGTCTTTTGTGGTATGGTGATCTCATTTAAAAATCTCTTTCCGAAACTAAGAAAGTGAAGATTCCCTATAAATAAAGAAATATGAACTCCCCCCCCGCCCCCCCCCCCCCCCCCAGCTGTAACAGCCAATTCTTCCACCTGTTTTCATATAATGCCTCTATACATGAAAGGAAAAGGAGCAGAAAACCTTCTTCTTTAGTGCTGATCATATGTAAGTGATTTATTTAAGGCCACACAGTGAATTTCTTGCAAGAGCGGGATGACACTATCTGCCAGACATCTGCTTAAAGCTCAGCTTAAATATGCTTGGATATTTGCAGGTGGTTTGGGAGAACATCTGGAGGTGCCCACTTTTCCTGAAATGTCTGTTTTGATTCATTAGGGAAGGGGAGAGGTCTTTTGTATTCAGCTGGTAGACATCTCTTGGCCTCAAAATTCGGGAATATTCTCTATTTTCAGCTGTAAGTTTCCTACCTTCTACCTCCTCCAATACAAATGCAAGCTTAAATTCTTTTAAGTGCGGACAGGGCACCTCAGTGATCCCTGCCTAACGTTACTGACACAGTCTTACCTGAAGCCTGGTTTTATTTTCTTAAAGATTCCCACTAGGTAAACCCCATGGAAAAACTAACCCTTGACAGCTCTCACTGTTTTGACCGTCACCTTTTACAGCCCAGTGTGATGATGTGGAGACTGGGAGGGGCAGCCCTCTGGTTTGTGCTAGAGCCAGCTTTGCTGTTTGTTTCTCTTCTGTCCTGAAGTGATGCATTTTCAGAAGCTGTATCACACAACCAGGAAGAAAAAGTGACTCCATGGTTATGTGCTCTGCGCAGCAAGGTGAGCTGTGTAGGCTGATTACTGCAGAGCCTAAGATTTGCAGTAAGTAATTGCATCGCAAGGGGACACAAGTATATCTCAACCGACAGTGACAGCCCCGTAGTTTCCCGTGGTGAGCAGTCCTGGTGGAACGATGTGCTGTGCTCTGCTGTTCAAACTCTGCAGACTGCTTTATAGGTATGTTGCCAGGGATTTAACCAAAATAGAACTTATTAAACCAAACCGATCCTATTTAGCAGAAATAGATTTCTAAAGAGGGATGGGGCTTCAGTTAGTGTGTCCCAGTACAAATTTAGGGGCCTATTGTTTGCCCTTATGTTTGAAAATGCTGCCCTTGACTTTTTCTTTTTTTAATCTTATCTAAGTTAAGAAACCATACTTCCATTTGGCTGTGTTTTCTGGCTTTGGTCTAATAATGCGTGACGTACCCACATAGATTTAACTGACTGGGAATAAGTGTTGTGCCTAGTTATCGCAATAGCTCATATATATTGATGGAGGCGACAGAAATCAGTTTTTATGACAATGTAAAGGGTAGAGAACCCTACTTAAGAGAAAATACATTCCCATACTTTAAATACCAAACAATTCAGTGGAGGAAGCAATTATACCTCGCAGTGCTGCTGGAGTCCAGTGAGCACTTCTCTGTTTTGCAGGTACCCGCACGCCGAAGTTTGCCAGCGGATGAGCTCAGCTCAGCGCAGTGATTGCTGCTGCTCGAACTCTGGACTTGCTTTGCTGATTGGTTGTTTGCTTTAACCACAGAGCTGGATGGAGCCTTTGGAGACTATCACAATGTAAATAAATACATGTGTGTTTGTTTCTAGCCTGTTAAAAAAAGAAAAGTAAAAAAAAAAGTCTATGTGTCAAGGAAGGGGGAAAAGCTGTTATGGATTCATTTGCATGCCTTTGAGATGCAGAAGGTATAGGAAGCATCGGGTTTAGGGGAGGGCTAGCAAAATCGTTCCATGGGGTATAACAATAGGGAAACACGGAGGGTGGTTAGATGCTGTTAGATTAGGTAAGTGCAGATTTATTTGGCAAGTGGTGTTTATTTTGCTGTTAATCACATAGAGGTACTTAAAACTTGCAGAAAAAGTCTTGTTCCACAAACCAGCATGAAGAATGGTTAGTTTGGGTGTGGGGTTTTTTTCTTGTTTCTTTTTTTTTTTTATATATATATAATCCATATGAAGAGATTACATTTTTAATTTTTTTTTTTTTTTTTTTGAAGAGTAGAAAGGCTAGACTAGAACTAGAATATGAAAGATAGCAGTAAAGTAGTTCAGGTATACTACATTGCTCTGCTGCCATGATTGTTCCTAGACTGAATTTTTGTTAATATTTTGCATTAGTGATATTTTTATTTGTGCCTTTGCCCTTGTTGTTATAATTTTAAATGTGGTGAAATATGCTGACTCGTACCAAGTTTTATGTTTCAGCAAAGGAGAGACCGCAAATAGAAAGAACAAATAAATTCACAGTTGGCTAGAGCTAATTTTGTGTAGTTACTAGCTTACATCATGGATTTCTCTGCCAGTTAGCTGTTTGAAAGTAAAATAGGAGGCATGGCATGGCCTGAAACTGAGGGAAAGGTTGGAGTTTCAGAGGGACAGCCTCTTCGCACCATTGCCAAATCACCTCTCATTTACTTTGCATTTGTAGGCATAATATAGGGCACAAGTCTGATGGCTGCAAACAATCCTCCTCGATACTCACCGTTTCCCTTCAAAGGTTCTACTTGCTGCAAACATTTTCACCTTGAAACTTGCTGTGGGGGAGAAAGCTGGCATAAGACATGGCGGTGGAGCGCCACAGAGTTCGACAAAACAGCCTGTGATGAGGCCTCCCAACCTCTCTAGTACACCTACTGCTGCTCACAGTGCTCCCCAGAAGAGCCTGGTCCAAAACAGCCAGCCTGCAAGTAGGTGGTGATGCTTGTAGCCAGCTGGAACCTTTCCCAGTGGTACATTCCTGGACTAGGCAACCACTCCTCCAAAACCTCGACCCTCTTCCCCTACTTCTTTCTGCTACCACTCTTTTATTCTTCTTTTTTCCTGGTTTAGCTACTTTCTCCTCCCTGATGACTACGAAGATGCACAATTCCACCTTGTTTACCATCTCTTAATCCAGCAGTGAGGGAGGGCTTCTTCCATTGCTTTGCTCCCTTGTGATGCAAGTAAAGCCACCATCAGCCTTATTTAAAGGAGGGAGATGGTTTGTCATTGGAGGTTCTCCTGATCTCCAGTCCCCTCCTGCCCTTACTTTCTGTAAGGTACTGCTCTTTAACCTGCGGCTTTAGTGGATAAACAGGTAACAGGCTCCTGCATTTCTCAGAGCGAGTCTTTCTTGATGGAAAGGGACCTGTATGATCTTTGGCAAATGCACGTGTTTGCCACTATATTATTTTATTGGAATAGCCTTTTCCAGAGTCCTAAATGCTGTGGCCTGTTTATCCACATTGGGTGACTGTTCTGCTTTCTCTCTATTGATTTCTAAACCAAATTTGAAGTATCTATTAAGTGCTGCAAAAACTGTGTGTAGGCTGGTACTTTCTGGCTTAAGTTAAACCATAGGATGGGTTTGTAGTTTTCAGCATTTCCTTTGACCCACTTTGCTGAATTAGTTTCCAGTTTCCCTGAAAATGAATGCCTTGTCTCCTTTCTGGTTTTGCTATTTCCTTTTGTTGGCTGACATATTCAATAAAAAAGTTGCAGCAAGCAAAAAGCCGTAGACAAAAGCGTAAGTGGAGGAAATTTCATTGGCTGAACAATACAGGTCAGATTTGGTGACCTTCATTTTTAAATGTATTTACAGATCTTCCTCAATTCTTAACTGAATACAATTGTCAAGACTTTTTAATTTGCTTGATTGAACTACTCACATTAGGCAAGCTGAAGATAAAACCTTTTCTTGTTCAGTTTTTACTTTATTCCTGCTTGGGATGATGTCATCGTATTTGCTCCTTGGTCATCCACAGAGTGTTTGATAGTAGGTGTGTTGCCTGGTAATAAACCACTGGACTCCTTCTCCCTGTCCTGATTTTTTGAGAGCAGAAATGGCATCTATCACATCTTTGTTGTGCACTCTTAAGTTATTTTAAAGAAGGAAGAAAGGAAAGCGAGATGTATACTCTGCCTGCTCCTTCATAGTCATGTCTTAAACATGTGGTACTGCACTTGGAAACAGTGAGTAATCCTTACCTTTGCAGCTCCGCCAGCCTGGGTGTTTCAGGTGAGAAATGAAGCGTTTTGCTGACGCAGGGCCCTACTTACTCCAGTGGGTTTCTCTTTGCGCCTTTCAAGATGCCAGAAAATCTAGTGCATAGGTCACGCACAGGGAAATTAATTCGGTGCCATCTCGTTTCAGTTCCTGCTTATCCTTATCATGTGCCTGTGCCCTCCTCCACGGGCTGGCAGGGGCTCTGCGGAGCGGCCAGTGACGGGAATAGCAGGGAGAGCTGCTTTGGGCTGGAGCGGGGCTGGCTCCCCTGCTTTTTGGGAGCTGGCTGGCTCCGCGCCTGCCCTTGCCACGTGTGCCTCAAGCCAGCAGTGTCACACTCCTCCTCCTCCTCCTCTCTCATACTCACAATGTTTCTAGATCATTTAAATAAGATAATCCTGAAAACGTAGCATGGCGGTTTTAGAGGCTGACTTTGGGCAGGGTTTACCTGTTAGACACCAAATCCTGCTCGTTTCTGTACAGATAAACCTACTCGGAATTTACCTTAGCTGCAGGGAAACTCTCAGTTACAAACGTGACTGAGAGGAAAAGGGCTTGCCTGTGCTGTTTGGAAGGGCGACATGAGAGGGGCGCGTGAAGTAGTTGTGTCAGGGTTTGATGTCTTAGGGCTAGCTGGAGCCGTATCAGTGCAAACTGTACGGAGGAGGCTAGGACAACTGCGGTGAAAGCCACAACAGAAGATCCTCTCATCTTAGCACAATGCACCTATAGGAGGACTTTGTGGTATTGCAGCTATATAAGTGTGGTTCAAGTGCTGTAAAACAAAACCCTTCCAGATATTGCCAATCATTGTCCTTTTGAAAGTTCTTCATTGTTTCAGTCTACCCCTCCCCCCCACACACCCCCAGCCTCAAAAGAGTTAGCATCACACTCCATACTAAGCATAATAAATCTTGCCCTCATTTTTTAATCTTCTCTTCTTGCACACGCTCCCCGCACTGTGGAGACCATGGCACACCTTTTGTATTATTTTTCTGCTTTCAAGGTATACTTACTGTTTAGCACTCTCCTCATTCACACGTTACTCAAACCCGACATCTTTCTCTGTTTTGTGTGAATTTGACAGTGTGAAATGTGTGTACCAGAAACTGAACTGTAACCACCTGCTGTTTTCTCTATAGTTACCAGTAAGCAAATGCACTATAAGTATTTGTATCTCCACTTTGGATGCCAGAGAGAAATTGATAGCTTTTGAGCCAATCATCTGTTGGTCTGACAAGAAAAATAACCTCACTGGAGTAGAAACCTTGTCCTTCTCTCGTCTTTCTACTGTTTGAAAATTCATATTGTAGCTACGATAGTTTGGATATTGCAACACGGTTGGAGCCATATGGACATACCCAAATTTGTCCTAGTCCTAGGTTTAGAAATAATTTCATGGAGTTAGCAGCTATAGCTATTTTTGAAAATGTTTAAACTCTACACATACCTGGATAAACTTTTAGAGGACCTTTCTTAACACACTGCTAAAACAAGAGCTTCAATGGTTATGCTAGTGACCTTTTTCGTTACGAGAATTCATGTTAATTCATGGCAAGCCAGAACATTATTATAAACCTCTTGACTGTTCTGGTTTTTAGGGCTTTGAAATGTAATCAAAGGTGGATTTATCTGATACTAAGAGATGAAACAGTTACCAGCCCTAGGTTTCCTCCCTTTTATTTTTCTAGGAGGTTACTGCCAGAGTAAACTGAAATTGGAGGTGGTTTATGTTAATGCTGCAGCCTGTAGACTGCACTTGCTCAGGAGTTTATCCAGGAGGATCAGCTGATCCTGCTGCAGGATGGTGACCTCTGGCAGAAACACAGGACAGAGACAGCTGCTTCAGCTCTCCCAGCTAAACCTGCTTAAGGTGGTGAGTGGGAGTTGTTAATACCGTTATTTGTTTAATTGTAGGGCTAATAGATTTTTTTTGGTGTGCTTTATTACAATAGAATACATGAAATAGAAACAGAGGAAAAATCGAGTTTGCCACTTGGGAGCTGGTTCCCAATTATTATTCCTTTTTATTAATGACAGCCTAAAATGAAAAGTAACCAGAAGCATACCTGACTTTAAACTTTCCAGTTGTATGGAAGGGCAACCCACTCTGAAACGTCTGGTGCCATGGGGGGTGTACACTACTTTTAGGCATACAGGGCAAGGGTGAATTTTTAATTAGCTTAGTCGTCTTATTTTCCTCCAAATATAGACAGGCACTTCTTAGCTTTCTCAACTTTAGTACTTGAGAATAGGCAGCCAAGTGTGCTCTGGGAACTATTTGCTAGGGAAGTCTGTTAGAAAAATGGGGATGTAAAAGATATTTCTATTTTAATAAAGAGAGGATAAAGTTTTTAATGATGATAGCTTTATGGGAGTGCAACCCTTCCTACCCGCTTCTCCCCGAATAATTCCCTTTATAAACAAAACAGAGGTAAACTAAATACTTGCTTCACAAGCTACTGCAAGGATCACGTTGGCATTGTGTGCTGGCTTGTGAAGTGCTGCCTCCTTGTTTCAATATGTCCAAGCCCTGAAACTCTCAGGGAAAGACACTTGTGCTGTGGGAGCTACCTCATGTGCTCAGGCCCACTGCGAATCTGCAAGTAATGGTCTTCCCAGGAAAGAAGCTGAGGGCACTTGGCAGTCGCAAGTATCTCGCCCATACTGGAGATGGTGACAGAATTGGCAATGAGGAGGTGACTAGTCATTCTGCAGGGCCTGGTCTGGGGCCAGTTTTCATTTTCATCTTGTTCTCTTTCTGTTTTTCTTTCTCTCTTGCTTTTGTTATTTATACCAATGAGCAAATGTTGCTTATTTTTAGCAGCCTTTCCATTTTGCTCAGGCGCTGATCCTAAGTAATGGAATGCCGGTGGCCGTCCCCAGGGCACCATCCCACCTCTAATAAGAGCAGACAAATGCAAGCTTTGGTGTAGGGAGTTATTGATTTGCTTCCAGGCAAGTAGGTGTGTGTGATACATGTAAAAGGTGCCCATGCATACCACGTATTAGCACTCCAACATCTTAGCAAATGACCTTGCATGATCTGCCTTGGGCTGTTGGTGAGAAATTATTTCTTGATGTAGTCTAGCTCCATAAAGCAAGCAGCCTTGCAGCTTGCTTATTTTAGAGCATATAAAGCCAGCACTAAAAAACTAAACACACCCAAATGCACACACCCATTTCCACAAACAGAGCAAAAGCAAAGCCCTCCCTTGAGAGCAGACAGTCTAGGTTCTGGGAGGAGCAAAGTAGATGGATCAATTCATGGAAGCAGATGTAAGAGTTACATAGATAGGAGTATGTGATGCAAGCGTCAATTTTTTCCCTTTCCTCTGGGCAATTGCAGAGATGCTAATACAAAGGACAGTAGAGTCCTGAGGGAAGCAGTTATGGGAGGAATTCCACTGAGGTGTGGATGTCCAGGGAGCCCCTGCCTCACAGATTAGCATCTGACCAGCAGCATCTTCCACTGAGTGTCCTAGCAGCTTTATGTCTACTTTCCTACTGTAGGAGACAAATGTATAACCTTAGATACTGCCCCTCTTCTAAACATCTTTAGGCTGGAAATAAAATGTAAGGGAGGGTGTATCCAACCTGAGACAACAAAGTTTATCCTTTCCTGTCCTTACCCAAAGTCTATCCAAAAGAGCTTCAGAACCAAGCAGGAGTAGCTACATATTTTAACTGCAAGGTAGGAGATGCAGACTTTATGTCTTGCCTGTCTCTGCCAGTCCTGCACCTCCCTGAGGTAAGAGGGATTTGCTGGGAAAACAAGTGCTCTTGGTCACTGCTGCCTACTTTACAACAGAGCTTCACTCCTAGAAGCTCACATTTGTATTGCTGTTGGTGAGGTGTTTTCTGGCTTATGCCTATTGCAGTTTTGGCTGGAAGGAAAGCAGGTGAGAAGGTTGTCCTGCTCCCTCGATGTGGTGTCACTGGGATCCCACCCAGCCTCCAGGCACAGCTGCACAACTGCTTGGTTGTCTCAGTATTGTCTGACTTAGTTTAAACATTTTCTATAGGTTTTTGTCTTCCCAATTTTCAGGCCCGACTCATTTTGATAGGGTTAGGGACTTGCTATGTGCATGCTTATGCTGGCAGAGGAAACAAATTTGCTGCTGATGGAGGAAGACAGGAGGTGAGGGGGACATCACTCAGGTGCAGCCAGAACAGCTGATGGCCCAGTGCTTAACTTGCTAATGCCATGTATACCCAAGTGTTCTCACTTTTACCGCTGCTTGGGGATTACCATCGATTGCAATTGAAACTTTTTGGAGACAGGAGGAGGAGAAGAAACCTTGGTTAGGAAACAGTTATGCTGCCTTTGAGGGGGACCCAAATACCTTTTCTACCATAGATCTTTGTAGTCATTCCCTCTTTTCCCTGCTCCAGTGGCTGCTGGTTTTATTCTTACTCTGGAGGATCTCTGTGATGAAGTAAGTCTTCTCTGTGCCAACTCCCTGTCTTGTTACTGTCATTCAAGATCCAGCTCTTATTAACTATCCCCAACCCGGTGGAAGGGGGGGAAGATGTCTATTCTGAAGCTGCTCTTTTAAATTCAGCCCTATTTGTATACTATGAACTGCATGCCTCTCTGCCCCCAAATTACTAAAATTGCAGCACAGTTGTCCAAGGCTTATTTTTTAGTAAATGACTCTTATAACTGGCATTCAGATTAAGTACCATCTTAGTCTGAAATGCAGCAAGACATTTAACATGTGTGGGATATGATACCCATCTCAAATAAATACAACTCTGCGTCAGTAGATGTTTTCATATTTTCAGGTAAGCAGGCTGGTGTTGGGGAAAAAAGCTAGTCTATTAACACCTCTGCTCAAAGCAAGCCAACTTCCTTTCTACATGGAATAACTATTTTTTCACATCAGCCCCGCAGTGCCTCTGCTGTGTTTGCACTTGTAGGTCTCAAACATTGCAGTACAGATCACCCTTTATGAGTGGAATCTGAGGTCATGTGTCTGCATTTAAAATTCACTGTGTACAGGCTATCATGCACTGGCTTGTGAATTCTGTAGGTGTAGGGGCTACGGGCCCATACTTCAGGTGTGAAGAAAGCAGGGCCTTTTATAGCACTTAAAGCACCCATGTGTGTACCTTTGGCAAAGCTTCATAAATTCTGTTGATTCATAGCTGGGATCTGACATCTGTATGGGCAGGATTACATATAAATATATATGTCCTGTACATAACAGGACCATTTAGAGCATCCCTACGGCATAAAGTTAAAGTGAACTTGGGCACAAAAGTCATCATGCCTCTGTGGAAGACTTGCTGGGGAGAATATTGAAAGGCCTTTTGTCTGCCATAGCCCAGGGCGCACAAGGGATTTTAGGTGGCTGGCGATCCATGCTTCTGTTTATACAGTTCCAGCAAGGATTAAGGATCTTTAACCAAAGACAGTTCAGAAATAGGTGATGGTGGAAGAAGTGACTGTAACCAGCATGCCAACGAAATATCACAGATAGGAAGGATTCTATCCTGGATCATGAATCCTGGTGCTTTCATGGATAAAAAGTTTTAGCTGGAGTTGAAGAGAGTGCAATGACACACAAGTCTTCGGTTTAATCATCTTCTAAAGTCATGCCCAGGGGTTGGCTTACAGAAGATGAAAAAAGCTAATGAACCCCGAGAAGGACTGATCTGCAGCTGTCCTCAATAGCTTTCTTGAAGGTCTTTTTTCATTGCATATATAACTGCTGCATGTTGCTGTTTTGAGCAGCTGTGTCTGGGCTATTCTAATATGCTCATTGCTGGAACTATCTCTTAAAACTCTGGCCAGCACCTGAAAAAATATTATTATTTAACATCTAGGTTCCAGCCACAATTTTGTGCTGGGCACAAAATAGTTGAAATATGAGAAGCTGTCCATGCCCTAGAAAGCTTATGTTCTATCTGCGGACACTTAGCTTTTGAAGAGGAAACGGGTAAAGGTGATCTAGATTTTTTACATCCAATATGAGCTGGCTAGACCAGTGAGTGAGATTCTTAACAAGTGTGAGATTGTGGTAAGATTGGGGCAGTCTGGTAGAATTGCAAAAAAAATTCTGAAAAGGAAAAAAAATAATAATGGTGTCAATCCACACTTAGTAGTGGGGCTAGGGGAAGGACCTCAGGAATAGAGGGTGAGACTGAATTTCAGCTTCTCTTACTATCTTTGCCACCAGATTCTTGAGCACCCATGTACAGAACTGTTCAGTGCTGTGCTAGATCAAGAATTTATACCTTGCGCTGCTGTATGCCAGAATCTGAAAATCTTGTACCACTAGCACGATTTACAAGGGACAAGCCCAAGTGAACTAGAGTGACTAACTATGCTGGTGCAAGAAGTGCCCATATAAGGTGAATTCTGAGCATGCAAAGTATGAATCTGTACAAGCAGATTGGCATGACATTGGCATGACAACCTGAAGAAAAAAAAAAACAAAAAGAACAAAGGAGAATATCTTGATGCAACATATCCAGTGGTACAGCATGGCAAAAAGCAAATGGATGTGCTGCAAAGCAGAAGGCAAGCCCCTGACTCCTGAAATGTAAAAAAAAAAAAAAAAAAGCAGTCTGAAAGGTGTCTTTGCTCAGCAGATGTTTTATTTTGTTTTGTTTTATTTTGTTTTGTTTTATTTTGTTTTGTTTTATTTTGTTTTGTTTTATTCCCCCAGCATATTTCCAGCTTTTTAAAATCAGAAAAGTTTACTGTGGGGAAACTATTAATGAAGCACAGCAGAACAGTGACAGGAGGGTTAAGTGCATATAAATTCAGGAATTGAAGGGGTACATTTGGGAAGAAAAAAAAAGGTGCATTCCCAACATCTGTTAACTAAAATGTGGTAACTAGCTGGAGGTAAGAGTTTAAGGCTGTTCTCTGTGCTAACAGGCCCATGTAAGGAAACTGGGAGAGCCCTGGGGTGAAAATTGCTAGCTGTCTAAATGCAATGCTCAATAATATGGCTGTTTTTAAATTGCTGCAAATAAGGTGCCTTTTTGTTCTAGCAAAGATGAAACATCAAATGACGTGTTTTGCAAATATTTAAATATATGCTGTTGTTAATATGTTATTGGCTAGTTAATATTTTGAATAAAATTAATCATTGTGAAAGCTTAAAAATTAACTCTTTGCAACTGATTGTTTAATCATAACTAAAGGCAGTGAAGGAAACCTGAAACATTCAGTATTTTCAGCGGTAAAACTGAGGAGGGTATCTTCTGAAATTCTCTAATATTTCTGATGTAAGAACAGAGGCAGGGAATTTATTTTAAGGAATTGCTTTTCGAAAAATATCTCTGCTAGTAATTTCTTTATATTCATGGAATACTCAAAAGAGGGGAAAACTTTGGGGGGAAAAAAAAAAATTGCAACTCACTGCTAAAGGCGTTAATAGGACGCTAACGAACCATAGCCTTTCCAACGCGTTGCTGGCAACATTATCACCCATCTGTGCCGAGTGGGATGTGCAAGCAGAAGTCAGGGCTGAAAACCCTCCACCTGTTTTCAGAAAGTAAGTGCGCGCACGCTGAAGTTACTCAGCGTATTTGTTCCGTCTTCAGCAGTCCGGGTGATGTTGTTACTACTACTTTTCTGCTGTCTCATATCTCCCACCGCCATGTGCCAGCTGATAGGGGAGCTGTGACATACCACACCCCCGTGGCTGGGAAGGGGGTCACATGGACTGGTCTCATCCAGAGCACTTTAAAGAAACTGATAAGCTCTATCTCGTTTAACTTGGCCTTTGGAAGACACTTGTGGAAATTTCTGCAAAGGAGGTGACATCAGCTGTTGTCACAGCTGCTGTGTAAGTCTGCAAGACTGCGTCTGTTCAGTATCTGGCCGGGGTGTGTATGTGTGCGCAAGCAGATACTGTTAATAGATTGCATTTAAATCAAAAACAGTTCATATGAAGCTGGCGAGGAGGTTCGATCGCTCAGGATAGGTGCATTATCATCAAGACTTGAGGCAATGATGGAGTACCTCAACTTAATAAAGCAGAAAGATCACCAGCTTTGGAGGGCCGACATTACATTTGAAACAAACCTTCTCCCAGGGGAATTCCAAGTGTTAGCATGTGGGACATACTCCAGCTGCTAGCTGCTCGGACTTAAAATAAACCAGGCAAAAGCCTATATTTCAGGCTCTACCAACAGAGGCAAGCTGCTGTTGCAAACCTTTTATCTTTCTTTTTCTTCCCGGTGGGTCAGAATGACAACAAATATTTTTGAAAGAGCATTTAAACCTTAGTATTTTGTCCAGCTCTCCTTGTGCTTCTCTGTAGTGATGTGTTTCTCAACACAGTTATAAATTTAGAAAAGAATCTGGTTTGTTCAGGTTGAAACACTGTCTCAGGAAGGCTGGAATTAAAAAAGTGTTAGAAGGAGTATTTCTACCTTGTGTGACAATGACATTGCTACCAATACTACTGCTTTCCTAATCTAGGTGCTTTTGAAATCGCAGCATGACTTCATTAGCAGAGGACTATTCTCCTTATTAAGTTGAACTGGGGAGACCCTTTTTCTTAAAGAGAAACACATGTGACTTTAGGGTGGTTTGCTTTTTGGCTTTTTTTTTTTTTTTCCTTAACATATTGAAGAAGAAATAATTTAATGTGTCTGTGGAAGGCACCATAGCAGAATTTCAGGAAAAAAGACAGCTGGGAGATGCACGGTTGTTTGACAACTAGAATATGATGAACTTTGAGGAAGTCTGAGAATTGACTGCAGTACTGTTTGCTTTGTCTTGTGGTTTGAGATTGACTTCAGGGTTTTTATTTTATTTATTTATTTTTTTAATTTTATTTTAATAACTCTGACTATGATTCATTTCTAAGGTACTGAGATGCTTGGGAGGGGTGGGAAACAAGCAACTTAATGCAATCTATGCAAATAATGTCTAAATTTTTTTTTTTTTAACATTATCCTATATGAAACTTCATTCATCAAGACTACTCAGTTTTTCTGTGATAAAACCTGTTGAGCAACATAGTACACAACATTTAGGAATTTAACTCTCTTATTACTGTCAAAGCCCAGATATCAAGCTATACCAGTCAGCTTGAAAAGTGTACAAGGGACTGACACAACCTACCTCCCTGCTTCTTCTCTTCTTCCTTTAGACACAGACACACAAATTCTTGTTCAAACCAACAAGCTTATCCAAAATATATTTATAAGGGTGAACTCTGCCAGGCAATGGTTAATCACATACAGTGCTAGGGATATCTTTTGAAGGTATCCTGAACACTGTGACAGAAGTATTTGTCACTCAAACTATTTATAATGGGTAGAGTTTGGAGGGCAGACATGTGGGGTTTTTTTTTTTGGTTTTTTTTTTTTTTTGGTACGAAATGGAAGCTCTTCCTTTGCACAAAAGAAATGGGCTATGTCTGTATGGACACATCAGGCAGATCTGGAGTGTGTGAGTTTTGGGAAATGCCATGTTTGTACCCTGGACGCGCTGCCACTCACCCGCTCAGCCTTTCTGTCTCACAGATGACTTTGTAGCTCTGTGGCAGCCAGCCCGTTGTCTGCTGGACCTCTCATTTCTGTGGGCTGTTGGAAGAGGTCAGTGCAGGGTAACTCAAGAAATCTGAAGCTGTTGTCCATGTAGCACTCCCATTAGAAAATTTTTAAAGGCTTCCAAATGGAATAAAACCATGAGCCTCAGCTCTAATGTTAATCATAATTTTTATTTTTTTTGGGGGGGTGGGGAGACGGCATGCAAAACTATACTCAGCCCAGTCAAACTTTGGGAAATAAGACTGATAACCATCACAGTTTTTTCTTATTTTCCTAACCACCTCAAACAATTAGTTTTGAGGACTTTTTGTCAAAGTTTACATGCAGGTCATCCTTCCCTCCTATTCCTCATTACATACCTTGAATTATTCTTAACTCTGTTTCTGGGAATCGTGGGCAATGTATAGACATAACGCCTTCAGCAGGCACGCAAGGAATGTTACGAGGGTAGCAAGCTTCCCGTTTCCCTGGTCACTCAGAAGATTTATGTGCCAGTATAATGAGAATGAATGATGAGCTGTTGTTCATTGACAGAGACCTTATGGGTCTGTCTATGCACAAGAGGTTTTGGAAGTTGATAACCTTTGTGCTTCAGGTGCTGTTTTGAATAGATAGAAAAGGAGAAAATAGTTATTGGTAGATTTAAAACTGGACAGGCAAACTGAGGGGTATTAGCCAAGCTCTGGCAGTAAAGCTGAAAATCTGAGCTATTTATACAGTTGGAAACAGAGCTGGGGTACTTTCATTATTTTGGCACACAGTATCGTCTTTTAAAGAGTCAGGAGATGCTCCTGCCTAGAATTTCAGTCTCTTCTATTTTTTAAGTCTCTGAGACGATGTGATGCATCACAGCTTTGGTCTGAGCACTGGCCAAGTATAAATGGAGAGGCAGATTTTGAACTCTGAAACTGAGAAGACTCTAGGTCACTTTAAACTTGCCTGGAGACAAGGCATGTTAAAGTATTTTTTTGCCGTTCAAGAGCAAGATAAAATGTCCATAGACAGAACCACTATTACTACAATATAAGTTATTCACTTCAACACCTTTCTCATATCATATCAAGTTAATGACCATTTTGTGCATCTGGTATACATCCAGAACCCCTGTTGTAAAGTCAAGGTTGCATGAGATATCCCAGTTTGCATTAGTAAATGCTATAGCACACTATATTATTTTGACAAGTATCATAAAGCTACATAAACAGAAACCATACTTTTAAGATTATTTTTTTTCTAAAGGATACGAAGTAAAGATTAAATACTGAACTTTGATTTTAAGATATATTACCCCCCCACTACCCACCCTCCATATCCTAAATAGTAAATTCTTGGGAACGTAAAAGATAAGAGCCTGAAATTTTTTGCTTTTATATACCTAAAATGTAGCCACCTTTAACAGAAGCCTAAGTATTATGGGTACTGGGACTACATTAATTCCAGAAGAAACCTCTGCCTTGTCTGGTATTTATCATTTCATAATATCCACTTTCTTAAATTTTGCTTGTCTCAAATGTTCCAGCAGATCCACGTTATAAGCTCTAGAGGCTGACTTAAAATTTCACCATGCGTTTTTTGCAGATAGAGATAGAGAACTCAAGCCAGGACTTAAGGGCTTAGGGTCCTGTTCAGAAGTTACCCATGTGCAAAACCATTTTTCTGAAACGTGGGAAAGAACTGGGTGCTTTTATGCATGTGCCTGGAAGATAGTTGGAAATCACTGTGATCTGTTTTTCAAAAACAAAAGCTGTAAAAAAAACACCTCCTAGAATGACATAAAGCGTGTGCATTTTCTCTTTGAAAGGCATTAACTTAGTGTTTTTATGTGTACCTACGATATGGTGGTTGGAATTGCATTTGGAAACACTTAACTATAGTCTCATCACTGTCCTCGTATCTGTGCTGGCTGTAGGGGAGACAGACTGTTATTTACCCCTGCGTTGTTGTATAGCAACCCGTGGAAGTTAGAGGAATAACTGCGTACGTTGCTTAGCATTGGGAGCCAGGCTGGATAGCAGCAGTGGTGGGGAGAGTCTTACATACGCTGTGCAAAGCTACGGACAATGATGCTGTTGCGATGGGGGTCTGGTGGAGAGAGGAGGCAGAAAGACCAGCCAGAACAGCCCCGTTCTCCCGCCTGGTGAAACAAGGGGAGAAGGAAGGGGAGAAAGCTGCTCTCTCGGGAGCTCCATCTTTCCTAGGTGTGGGCCTATGCTTAAATGCTTTCATTCAGCCCTGAACATGTAATGGAAAATCTTGCATGATTACAACTTAATATACCGTAGTCTGTATTTATGGCTGAGTTGGCTTGTGTTAACAGTACCTTTAGAGATACACTGCTTGCAAAACATGTACCACTAGCCAAAGCATGCCTTTTATCAAGATGGGTTAGGAATATCCAGTGCTTCCCTACAGGCGTGTCGCTACCTGTAGCTGAATTTAATAATACTAGATTATTGTAGTGTGGTTTATACTGGCTTTTTTTCTTCATTCTTTTGAATCTATTTATTTACTTAATTTTCCTACCATCAGTGAAAAAAAAACCCACCCAGCTATGAATACTTGCAAAAGTAGGGTCAGATGCTGAGACTGGATTGAAAGAAGATATTTAGGTTCTTAGGATGATGCTCCAAAGGGCCTGCGGGCTCAGCTATGCTGCACAGCCAAGTACACCATAGAGATCCCAGAATTAATGCCATGATCGGAAGCTCTGTTAGTGCAGTTGTGTTCTCCCTGGGCTAATTAACAGAGGTGCCTCTCAGCATACCTAATTAGCTCCATTCCTGCAGCATCCTCAGGGGCAGGGCTAATTAGTGTGCATGCTTTGCTGTACAGACACAGCTATATTGCCTCTGGGATCTAAGCTAGCCTCCGTGCATGGCATTGCTATGTACCATGTAGAGAAGCCAGTTTCCTCAAAGCCACCTCAGGATCTCTGACAGCCTTTTGCTGTGTAGACTTGCCTGGTGCGTTAATAAGACCCCAAAAGCTTATGCAGGGAGAAGGATAGCAATTCGGGATGTGGGGCAGAGGGTAACATTTTGGGAGACAGATGTTTTAGGGTGAGTCCCAGATTCATTTGCATTTACTTTACCTCTGCATCTACTTATTACCTTTGGATTAAAGACAGTATTAAAAGTAAGCACCAGCTACAGTGAGGCAAAAAAATAGGCCTATATTGAGGTGTATGAAGTCTGAAGCTGCTACCTTGCAGCTTGCTGGGTTTTGCTTTTAGGTTCTCAGCTAAACTTATAGCTACTAAAAGATAGTAATGAACTAATGAACTGAAGCATTTTTAAAGCATATTTCCCCATTGCTGTGGTCAAATAATAATGGTAACGAAGTATCCTTTATGGTTTTACAGACCCTGCTCTCTCTGATCTTGAAGTGCTTTGCAAGCATGAGTAAGCACAGCTTCACATGAGCCCCCTGATGAGGTAATACAATGCTTCCCATAGCACAAGTAGCAAATCTGAGATGCAAAGACCAGCCAAAAGTAACTTGGGTTTATGAGAAAGAACATGTCCTCTTTGGTTGAACTTATTCTTGCGCAGTGCAAGAACTTTCTTGTACTGCCATTTTTCTTATCAGTACTATTTTAACTCACTGATAACAGGTGATTGCAGATTCAGTTCAGCTGAGCTGACTTGAAAATGTTGCATTGCACTATACAAGAGCTGCAGAAAGGTGGTTTATTATTCGCGAAGGGGCTGTACACTGCAGGGAGCTGATAAACAAAAGATCCACTGTTCCTGTCTTCTGCTTACAGTATCAGTAGCAACAGGCTGCACTGATACCTTCCTTGATAGTTCAGCCTTGCACAGAAAAACAGGGCCATTTGTGGTTGCAAATTCCAGCCTCTGCATGGAGTCCTCACAGGGCCTCAGCACCTCCTATGAGCTCAGTGGGAAACTCTTCCTGACAGGTGGAAAAATCTGTCAGAGACAGCCTAACGCACGTCTTTATCTTGCTTCACTTTATTCTCATCATTCTAACAACCCCAAAGATACATAACATACAGCTATCCAGTTTTCTCTCCTTCCCACAAGGAAAGCCTGTGGCTACACCTGCGTCATATCTGAACTGATCTTGGGAGTGGTCTGAAGCCTGCAGTGCTTGTCGTGTCTTTGCTGTGCAGAGTTCAGATTGCCCAAGTTTGATCTCCTCCAGCAAATGATGGTGATGCCCATTTATGAAAGACCCTTTCTTTACTGGGCAGACAGACTGGATACATGGAAGTGACCTGGTCAGGCAAGGGGAGGTGGCTGAGCAGTCCTGCAGCCATGTATGCCCTTCAGTGCCTTGACACACAGAGATCAGCGCAGACTGAATACCAGCTGGTAAAAAATCCAGACAATCCTTAAGTATGTCCTTAAGTTCAACCTCAAGAACGAGCATATTACCTAAAACAGAGAGCAGAGATAGCATCTGTGTCTCTCAGTTCCAACAGGGAGAAGTACTCTGAGCGATACTGGGTTTTTGCAGCATTTCTCCAGTGATGCAGGTGGGAGAGTGGTCTCTTGCAGCCACATCACCCTGTGGCTGGTTCCACATCCACTTGCCAAAAGCTGCAACCTACCAAACCCTGCTGTGGTGTGAAAGGGGCCCATCTTCCTGACCTCACTGCTTTCATCCATCATAGTTGGGCACAGCAGGTGAGCTTTCAAACAAGAGGTCAGCAAGACCTAGCAAGAGCTCGTTACAAGACCTTCTTCATAGAAATGACTTCCGGTTTTAGCAGATGATTGTGTGTGTGCAGTTAGAAAGCAGGATTGTCTACATGTATGGATCCCCCTTCACTGAAATCCCAGAAACATTCTTGCTTGAACTATGTGCAGAAGAAATCTGGGATTAAAAAAAGGCCTCATGAGCAAAGAGGAATGAGAGACAATGAGATGTGTGTCTCAGCAAGACTTCCACAGAGAAGCCTCAACATGTGTGCAAGGTGAAAAAGAATAACAGGATGACTTCAGTGTTGGCTTGTGATGGGCAAGGGAGGGTTCTTTTCATCACAGTCTGGCAGAGAAATGTATAGCTTCAGAAGAGGGAGGAAGTACAGATCCTTACTTCAGAAATATAAATCCTTTTTTAATAAGTGACTGAAACTGTAGGAGTTCCTAAAGTCAGCTTCCCCAATCCTCGTCTTTCCCTGCCTGCTGGGATGCTGCTATTGCTTTCACTTTCCTGCTTTGCTCAATGTCCTGTGCATTTTGGGGAGAGAGCAAACGAGCAGTGTTACCTTACACAAAGAGGTCTCCAAAGGTCAAAATTCAACACCAAGACCTGCACCAGAAATAGCTGGAAGCCAGGGCAGTTCCAGAATTCCCAGTGGCTGCATGATCCCAGTCTGAAACATCATCAGGGTACAGCTACTCTTTTTAAAGGAAAAGGCACTGCATTCTTACTGAAGTGTTTTGTTTTGTTGGGGTTTTTTTTTTGTTTTTTTTTTTTTTTTTAACTTGAGGCTTAGGTTCCAGTAGCAGATTCATCTTGCCTATCTTGATCAGTGCATCTAGTTGCTTAAACCCTGTTTATAGTCAGTGAGGCTAAATAAGTATGTCCAGAGGGCAATTCATCCCACCTGTGTTAATTTGGGGAGGTGGGGGTAGTGATGGTGGAAATAAGCGCCCCTGGGAAGGGCCTGCCTACCTCCAGCTTGACCACACAGGGAGCCCAGGCAACTTTCTGGGGCTGGTTTTTGTCCATGGCAAAAATCTGAGTAATGCAGTACTGCCTGTGGTTTTGATTTGGCTCAGGCAAGGAAGTACTGGAAATTACATGAAAGAAAGTTACCTTGCTGTTCTCAGGCTGAAGCCCTAAAGCTTAACCAGGCACCACAAAAGTGTAAGTAAGGGTCCACATCTTTGAATAGGAGATGCAGATAAGAAAAACACTAATAATTTGAAATGCTTGTACTTGAACAATTGCTAGCAGGATCTGAACACAAGACATGAAGTCAGTATTTGCATGCTGGCTTTGGTCTGTTACTGTTGAAGTTGTGATCAGGTTTAGAAGCTATAATAATTTACAGAGAATATGATACCCTTGAAAATGATTTTGCAGCACAGATAAAACATAATGAATCACCTAGTGCCGTACTGCAAAATTTTCCACTCTCCTCCTTATGCTCTCTTCCGATATCTGCAATCCACCAGTTTAAGTAAAACAAATGGTTTTTGATTTACTTTGTGCAACAAAAGTCAAGGCTAATTTTCATAGAAATGTTTAATTTTAGTATTGAGATAAAAGTGACCAACCCAGATTCTGATAGACAATTTTATCGCTGCAGTCTAACGTATAACTCTTGTTGCAACGACACTCGCCCTGAATAAAAAGCAGGTATGCTAGCAGAGATGAGAGATTTCCCGGCCTAATGCATCCCAGATGATTCCAGTCTGGGCGTATTGCATATCTGTGCAATCTGAGTGAGGCTGGCAACTGTGTCTTGCGCTCTGCTGCTCTTGTTGGAGACAGCAGGCAGCCGAGGTGCTCAGCACCCGGCAAGGCTGAATCTGCTGGGCCCCAGGGACGGTGCAGAATTCTGCTGAGAAGAAAAAGACTCATGAGAGCAGCTTGATTCTGTGCTTCTCCATAAGTGGAACGCTTTGATGATTTTAGCAAAACTGTCCTTAGCACGTGTGTGTGGGAGGGCAAACAGTTCCTTCTTCAATGACCTTACAGCCAAATCTAGAGCAGTGATTTCTCTCTCCCTTCCCCGTTTTCAAATTTCTGGAGCCTCACTGAGGGAAAAATAAATACTTAAAGAAATCTAACATTTATGTGAAGGAGCAAACTTAAATAGGAAGCAAGTTAGCAGAAAGTTTCTTGCTGAAACTTGAAACTATACTGAAACATTAGGTCTAATGTCCCCGAGCTGTTTTTCTGCTGTTGTCTTCACGGCCTGATTTATGAATTTACATGTGCTTAACATGTATAACCCTGGCATGGGGCATATATTCTGCTTCAGGCTGCAAATCCTTCCTGTGCCCTTTCCCGGCTTCTCCTGCTCCCCATAGCAGCACAAAAATTAGGACATGTTTGTAAAGGTGCTGTTTTCTACCTTGGCCCCTCATGCTGGCTGGATGACTCATAAGCCAAACATTGATAATATCAGCTGGCAGTTATTTAAACCTGAGGTTTCAGGTTAAGGAGTAACAATGAATGCAAATCTAGCTGGTGGGGGACTGTTTGTAATGCACGTGTGTGTGTTAAAGCTTGAAAATTTATAAGAATTGTTACCACAAAGCCCTATAACACAAAATTGTAAGATGCTAGATAGGGAGTCCATTCTAGGGTGTCTGTCTGTTTTGATGATGTGGAGGTGTACCTGCTTCTCAGAAACTCTCCAAAAAACTGAAAATTGTCCCTGGGCTCAACAGAGAGGACACCTATAGTTATCCTTGGAAACACTGCTTGTTAATAACAGAGGATTGCTGGTGAATTGTGACTGCCTTGTGAAAGAGGAAGGTATTGTATGGTAGTTTAAAAAGATGTTAGTGCTGCATAAGTACCAGTAATTAGTGAAGCTGCGCCTGCGAATGTTCCCAATACCTGGGACATGGTCATCACTGTCAGTGACCCATTAGAGCACTCTCTGGAGATAGGGCATCCCAGAGACCATCCCAATAGGCAGGTTGCACACCATCACCTACTTCCACAGGATAAGAGAGGTTGCTACTGTAGACACAGGACATTTGCAGGACAGTTGGCTACAGTCCTCAGCAATAGCCACAGACAGATTTCATGGTCTCATTCTTTCAACACAGTAATATCAACTATGACGCTATCAGAAAAGCCTCAATTTAGAAAATGTCCTGCTTATTCTGTTAGGGGAAAAAATGGCCACTTACTCCTCCCAGCATAGATACTTTTTTTTTTTTTTTTTTTTTCTCTCCCTGTGGAAGGACAAGTGGCTTGACATCTTCTGGGGCGTCATCGTTTTCCATAGTTTCTCTCCTGTACTGCTGAAAGAACTGCATTTCTGCTGCCGATTTACCTCTTCGTGGTGTTGCTGGTAATAACTGATATAGACTCCTGGGTGAGAAAGCTTTTACTGAGCCCTAGACTGAAGCAGTGAAACACCAGTGAATATACAAAGTAAGCCAGCAGCAGACAGGAACAGTCTTCATTCTTGTCCTTTCCTATAGTGGTAACAGGAGATGTAAGGACCCTCTGGGATACACCCTCACTCTTCCTCTTCTTACCTTTAGGGCAAAGTCTCTTTCTGTTTCCAACGGTGGTCCAAACTCCACCTCTTCCTTGCCCCTAGGAGTTTAGATATGCATATTTTTTTCCAGGGAAACCTGAGAGAATATAGCCTAGGTTATATTAATATAGGTACCAATACTGCTTCCTTTAAGTATTGAAATGCTTTTGACATTTACTTTCTGGTGTATGTACAAAAATCAATCCATAATATTTATGTTAATAATGCCACAGAGGATAAGAAAAAAAGCAGAGACTTCAAATGAACTGAGAGATTCTGCTTAGACAGTTTGGTAGGTGTGTTAATGATAGATGGACGACTGCTTTTATGTCATCCTCTTATTTTGACTCATTTTTGTTTGAGTTTGGGCAAAAGGGGGATCAGGATATTTTTAGTTTTGGAAGATCTAGTCAGAAACGTGGGATGATATTGAGAAGAACAGCTGGGTCTTCTACCTGTAGACCTCCTGGGTTTGTCATTTGTTGGCCTATATCACTTGACAGAACTTCAGAACTCATTTCATTGTGTTAGTTATATTGCACTGAGTTGTATATTCATTCAGGAAGAGAGAGACTTTGATCACATCAACATGTATTACCTTTAGGCTTAGTCTTTACTGGGGATATTAAATTAAACTACTTAAAATTCTGGAAACATTTGTGAACAAGGCATATAAACACGTTAAAACATCCCAGAACAATTTACAAATAGTTTAATTAGTGTTTAGAGTAGCTTACCTTTAGCACATTTAATAGCCAATTCAGCATTTGAAACCAAGCTAGTTAAGTGCCAGACTGGACACAGAAATTAATTTCAGTCACCTAATTTCCCATTACGTGTTCACAGTTCATCAGAGGCCTCATAAAAGATTCATTATTCGCAGAAATAGGAAATTCTTAGAAAAAGCTGCAGATGAATATTGGAAACTGTAGGACAAAATTTAAACTTCAGCAGGTCTTGTTTATATGAATCCAGTTCAGCTGATTCAATTACAAACCGTTTGTTCCTGTTGTATAAGCATGACCCAAATGAGATATGAAAGTGGAGTTATTTTTCTGAACCCTCATCCCACTGTACCTCACAGCTGTGTCTTTTTATCTTCCAGTGTGGTTTTGGACAACCATAAATAGAAACCATGCAGACCTCCATCTCTACAGACTTTGCGAGGTTACAACTAGCAACTAAAGTGGTGCAAAATCCTGTGTGCAGCTCAGTTCTCCTGAGTTCCTTTATGTTACCTACTTTATATTATGTATTCCCAGCATTTTCAGGTGTTTTTCCAGAAACTACTAGTGTCATCTTGCAGAAAAAAAAGCCACAACACCTGAAAGCAGACAAAGTCTCTCATGAAAGTTCACTGCACCTTCTTTGAAAACAAGATTCTTTGGCTGTTTTTAAAATGTGTGAGGAAAACCCCTTTCCAGGATCTTCATAACACTTTGTAGCCCTCAGTCTGCATAATGGTAGATAGAAGAGGGAAATGCGTTAATGACCTGGAGGTCATCAAAGTTACTTATCCAAGTAAAGATCAGTTGGCTGAGTTCTGTTACATGGAATAAGTGATAAGAATAAGGTGTTCCACCCAGGTGCTGTGAACAAGTTAGATTATGCCTTCTTCCCCCTGCAGCATCAAATAGTTATGCTGTAACTGCCGCTTCCTCTTCCGAAGGGTTTTGTTCTGCTTTCGTGCACTGCTCAATTGATACGGCATTCTCTCTCAGTGGTGGGAAGGGAATTTTTTGTGTAACCCCTGTTTACTACATAGGAGTTCAGGTTGTCTACAAGGTTAGTTTCAGCCTGTTCTGTGAGACAGTGGCAGCAGCATAAAGTATCCGTAGTGTATTCGTACTGGATTGTCGTGATGCTGTGCAAATGTGTCCAGATAAGAAAAGGATTTTGCCAACCTGGGAGACAGATTTTCCCAAGATTCACTAGAACAGTGAATGCCACCAAAAACACAAGAAAGAGTGAAGTTTTAATAACAGAATACAAGATTAGTATTGTAAAAACATAGTAATAGTTTTCTATTCACGTACAGCCTAGCATACAAATACAGGAAAAGAGGAGGAGAAGTCAAGATACAGTGAGAGAGTTCAGTGGTTATGTCTGGCTTGATGGATACTACGTGTTCTTGTAAGCCTAATCTCTAAACCAAAGTAAACTGCAGACATTCAGATAAACAACTGATGATATCTAAAGTTTCATTAATCTTGTTCATTAATCTCTGTTTCTGTGCCTCTATTGCAACTACCTTTGCATGCTCTTCTAAAACATGTCTACTGTCTCCTTTTCAAGAGCTCCTTCTAACAGAAATGCCCTTAAGAAATGAGTCAGTAAAATATTTATCAAAACACCCCTAAATACTCACTATTTCATGATCTGTAAATACTATTGCTCAATGTCCGTGCAATGTTACTGATGATAACTTGCTTTATTTCATTATTTCAACCCTTTTTCTTGGCCTTCTATTGCAATTCCTTGGGAATAGATTATAAAACCTTTCTAGTGAGCTCTTCATGTGAGTTCCCTGTGCAGTAAGTAATGAATAGTGATGATATCTGAAGCAAAGCTTTCAAATTCTTTAGTGTTTTCTGATCTTATTTAATACTAAATTTTTCAGTTGTTTTTTTCCTGCAAGTAAGACACTATCCCTTCTTGCATTTACTGCTACGTGTCAGGGGTCACACAGAGCTTGGATCTGTTCAGTAGCAAATAATATTGCCACAAGGACTGCTCTTTTTCATTATTCCGGTTCTTGGACAGGAAGAGTCTTTCTGTGTGGCTTTGAGCCTTTTAAATCATTTATATTTTCTTCCTTGAAGGCCACTCCTGAAAAGCTTTCTGTTTGTTCCCCTGCCCTGGCTAGTGGGGATGCTAAAGGAGGGGTGCAGCTGTTCATAAGTTTCATTTTTAATAAAGCTAAATCCCCTCAAAGACTGCTGCTTCTCTGATGAACTGCTGTGTTACATAAGCAGTAGACTTTCCCCAGAAATGGTTAGGACTTCCAAGTTAATGGTAGGGCTGTTTTGATGATGTAGGACCAGATTCGTAGCAGACTCTGGACAAGCTCTCGCTGGCCCCAGTGGTACCAGCTCCTTTTTCCGCTCAGGGCAGGGGTGGTGGTGGTGAGGAAGAGAAGGGAAGGGCTTGGGATCGAGGAGAAAACAGGAAGAGTCAAATAGCCCATGACAGAACTGAACTTGGCCCAGTAACAGAAACTTTAACCAGAAGACTCTCCTAAACACTCTGCCAATGTTGTTTACATGGGTGGGAGCTCAGGTGCAGGCACAGTGTCCATTTTCTACAAGGGGGTAGCAGACGTTTGCCCGTAATAGTTAAAACGGAAAAGAAAGGGAAGTGTAGCTTGCCCAAATAAGTGCTAAAAGAACTGTGCAAGTGAGGAGTCAGGTGAGTAAGGATGACCTGGATGAAAAACAGACCGCTTATTGATCAGGACATATGTGTTGGGACCCCAGTAAAGCAGAATGTTACATAGAACAGTGAACGCTGCCAAAACCACAAGAAAGAGTGAAGTTTTAATAACAGAATACAACTGCATTGTGTTTAGCAGGTGCCTGCTATAGTGTTTATCCTACCACCTGCAAGATTTGCCACCAACATAAAATCTGAGAAGAGATGAAAGTATGGTGCCAGTAAGTGCTCTTTTTAGGAAAATAAGACTAATACTGATTTATTTACCTCTATTTAACGTAGTGTCTAAAATGTATTGGGCATCTTGCAAGGAGATCTGAGATAAAATAATAAATCCAGCCTTTGAGCCCAAGAGATTAAAATCCTGTTGCTTCTGAACTTTTCTTGCTTCTCAGTGTGCATTTTACACCACTGAATATTTGGTTTTGACAAATTCTATTTGTGTCAGTGGGATGACTTCTGTTGACTTGAGTAAGGTTTCTATAGGAATGCACTTCTTCATATTCTCTCACAACTTTTAATGTTAGCTTTTAAGGTCAGCTTCAGTAGCACTGCTCGGCAAATGACAGAAATCAAGGCCTTATCCACCAATTTTTAAATACTCGGGTACCAACAGTGAATTTTGACTGTTGTTTCTATCCTCTCTTATCAGCTACAGTAACACTGAGTGACTACTGTATAATCCATGTGCAAGTGTGCTGTAGTTTGCTCCTAAAGGTTCTTCTAGACTGTGAAATCATTTATTAAGATATGATCTATATCAGAGAGATTACAGATCAGAAGTAGTCTGATTAAAATATTTGGCAGGCCATGTTTGCTTGAAGATATGTTAAGAGACTAAAAGAATGATCTAGAAAAAAAGAAGTTACTGTAATGAGTAAAATATTTTTCTTAAGTGTTTCTAAGAACTTTTTCTAAATTATCCATTTCATCTCTTCAAAGATTTAAAGAATTACATAAACTCCTAGATATTTTCCCTTGCAGCAAATCCAACAGTACTGCCAAACGAATTCCAAATAAATCCTTCCTGGTTTTCTATATTTCATTCTGTATCAAGGTGATAGCTAGCATGCAATGATCCAGATCATTGCTTCAACCAGGCAGTCTGCTCTCTGGCTAGCTTACCTCCAAGAGACATGCTGGCGTGAAATGAAAACTGTATCACAGATGCTAAATATTGGTCTTTAAAAAATTATGATAGTTGCTAATAAATCATTCTGTATCATTTTTCAGGTCTCACAAACCTACCTAAATTTAGGTGGCATGAAGGACACCTAAATTTATAAGGCGCTCTGAGTTATCTCAAGGTATTTACACAAGTGCAGCTAAACTTGCGTTGCCTAGATTCAATGCAACAAACCTTGGAGTGCGTGGTCACAATTTAAGACTTCTGCAGTTCATCAAGAAGCCAAGGCTTTGGCCATGTGTCCTCAGGTGACTGATTAGGTAATATTTGTACACCTCTACAGAAAAATAATAGGTTTGTATAGAGAACTATGTAAATATTAGGTATTATAGTTATTAATTATGTTTTCTGACTGAGGTAATCTGTTAAATTCACTGTTGAACATATTTAGCAGGCATTTTTTTGCATTCCTGACTTGTGGGGTCCTTTCTTCCAGAGTGTCTGAGGACCTCACATTTCTTTAAAAGATCCTACGAAGCAGGAACATGCTACTGTCCTCATTTAACAGGAAGAATTGAGACTTGATGCTGTGCCGACACTTAACTCTTCACCCCACATGAGCGAGCGTGCATGCTGGCCCTGGTGCGGCACTATGCTGTGCATGCTGTACGGTGCCAGGCTGTGCTATGGGCTGCAGGATGGGTGCCTGGAGCTGTCCTGGGATCCCTGCGCTGTACCCCACCATGTAGCATGGCTGGGTGGTAGACAAACTGCTCATGGTGACATGGGGGGCAATGGGTTTTCTAATACTTGTTGGGGAAGTTTTGGCCCATACCTCTTCTCTTCTAAGGTGCTGGCTGCATGGAGTGAACCCAGAATTAATCTGGGCATCCACCACGCCTAGGGGAGAGTCTGCCACGTCATGCAATACTTACAAAATTGGGTTTTGTTCAGGCTTGTAGCAAGGTTGGGACAGTGCAGGGCTTTGTGGGCTGCCTGCCCCCATGGGCTGAGAAGGGCAGGGGTGTCTGCTGGCCAGTGTGCCTCCTCCCCCGGCTGAGTGACACTCCTGAAGGTGCCACTCTCCTGCCCTCACCTTGCCCTGAGCTGGCTTTGTCTGGAAGGCAGCACCGGGCCGTCTGCAGTCATGGCGCCTGCCTTCAAACATGAGGTCTTTCTCCTACATCTCAACAGACCTTGGTTTAATTTGGGTGGTGAGTGTTTACAGATTATACCCTCTGCTTAATAATGCGTCTATGGCAGCTGTTTTGTCCAGCTATCATCAAGATGTAAATGTTTTCACCCGAAGATCCTTGGATACATACTAATATGGTACACTTTCTCATGTGTTTGCTAATTGCTATTTATTTACCCAAGAAACTTGATGAATTCATAACATACATTTTTTTCCACTCTACTTCTGTTTCAGGGCAATGTTTAATCCACTACTTGAAACAGCTTTTTCATTCTCTTCACCATAATAAATTGCCAAACTGAAAGAAATGGAACTAAGCTCCTTTAGCTTAAATTCGTCGAGCTTTTGTTTTGAGGTTGAACAGTGGATCTTAGAAAGCTTGTTTTTCATTTGTCCTGAAACCTTGCTCCTCCTGCCTCCCCCTTTTCATGCCAATAAAAGGTAACCAGAGACAGCTGGGGGCTCTCTTTCTACCTCCCTTGAATGGGAGCGTCTTCTGAAAGCCTCTTTCATGTACCTGCAAAGACCCCTCTCTGCTAACCGCCACGGCCGAGGTTCTCAAAGGTTGAATAGGTTTTCATTGCCTGCATTTCTGGTCTGAAGCAGACTGAGAGAAATGAGTGTTAAGTAAACGCGGTGGCAGCCCTGCCAGCGTCAGCATTCCAGCCCGCAGCGTCGCTCCGGACCAGGACACCGCCAGCACAGGCTTCTGCACATCCAGCTGTCGGGGGGTTGTTTTACTTGTTAGCAGTTGAAAAGAAGAGGGGTGTGAGGCAAAGCAAAGAGCGACGAGTCTAGTTTTTTATGAGGCTGTTTATTCTTTCTATAACAAGTGTGTGGTGCCTTATTGATGCTGAATGGGAATTTAATACAGTGATAAAGTAAAACTGTAAACTTACCAAGTCTGTGTTCAGCTGCCTTTGTTCTGTACCTCTAAGCATCTGCAGAAAACGTGTTCAACAGCACTCAAACACTTCTGTGAAATAATATATGATCTTATTCAGCACCTTCTGCAGAGAACTGATCGCCCTGCTGCAGCTGATTGAAGTCAATAGAAAATGAAGGTGTCTGGCTTTCCGTACCAGGCCTTTCACATGTGAAGTCAGTGTTTGCAGGCTTTTAAGTGAAAACAGAGTTTTATTTTCTGTTTTCTACCATAAGCATTTTACAAATATTCTGTTGTGGTTTAAAGACCAAGATGTAGGAAACACAGGTGCTTGATAATAGAGGGTTTTGGATTTGGTGTTTTTATTAGGGCAAACTCCAAACACCCTAATGCCCAGCTTACAGTGGAAGTTTACACGTGGAAGGATTGTGCATTCATAACGTGCTAATAACAATGTCAGAGTATTGTCTGTTGCAGCAGGCGAAGGAACCTGAGCTGCCTGAATTAGGGCTTTGTTTCCACAAACACCTGGGCATTGTGTAGTCAGGAAAGTTTCCCCCTTCTACCAGAATAACCCTATGCCTTGCCACATGTAGGCACTCTTATACCAGTTCAAGACCTTCCCAGGCGAAGACAGTTTTATTCAGGGATGAGAATGTGCTCTCAAGAAGTTATCTTGCTGTAAATGTAGCATGGGTTATGCAGATCCTTCCACGTTTCTTTCTTCCAGTTGCTGCTCTGTGAGCTGGAGAGGTTACTCCTGTCCCACCTGCTTGTTCAATATCTTTTGCTGGGTGATACCATTCTCATAGCTCTGCCTTGTAGCTGACTTGGATGACACTCCCCATCCTGTTTCACTCCTACTGAGCTGGTGGCTGTAGCTGCATTGAGGGCATCTTGAGACATGTCAGCATTATCTACTTAAGGTACCAAACTTAGATGTACTAATGATGCCAGAGTGGTGCTGTTGTGTTGCTAGTATTGACTTCTCAGCCTAATATATGTGCTGTTAGGAAGAAAATGATAAGTAAAAAGGCTTGTGGCTGGATTATCAGTGCCAGAGGTAACCATAGAAATGGGAGCTAGGAAGAGTTACTAACATAATGCGTATATTGTTCTGCAGCAGTCCTGTGCCACCCACAACCTGTGGCAGACGTGATGGCAGACACTGCAGGAATGTCCTGTGGTGGAGATGGGTGGGAGGGCTGGCTGAGCCCAGAGCCGTCAGGCGAGCTGCAAACAGCCTCACCAGACCCAACCAGTGCATCTCCATCATGCTCTGCAGCACCACTGCTTCTGGGACCCAGCATGCAGCTGCATGCCGGTAACTTCTGGGAGCTCAGAAACGTGAACTAGAGTAACTTGCCCTAACGATTTTCAACCGTGAGTTTCCACAGCATCTGAAGTCATGTTTACAAAAATGTGCATGGAGCTGGTAGTCTTCAACTGTTGGTACCAGAGAAAAATTGATGTGTTGACTAAAGAGTGACTGCTGATGAAGAATACTTCAACTTCTTGGAAACTGGATGTAAAACATCTTCAGAAAGGACGTTTTTTCTGTATGCTCAGAACCAGGCCCATTGCACCTTAGATTTAAGGTAATGAGAGTCGCAAGTTTTTGAAAATGAAGACCCTTTTCCCCTCTTTCCCCTCCTTTGTTGTTGCAAGCGCTTGTTACCATGTCATTAGGATTTTTTCTTTACTCCTAATTGATGGTGCTGTGTTATTTGAATAGTAATCATTTTCAGTTTTGTACGTAGCTGTTTGTCAGTTTATTGAAATGAACTGCCATCCTGATCAAAGCAAAGAGCATGGAATCCCACGTGTTGCACTTTTGAGAGCATCAACAATGAAGCTAACCTTTCACCCTTGACTTTCTTTTAACCCTAGTTTTGAAAGACAGTAGCAAACAATTTAGCTAACTTCTTAAGTGAAAGAATATTCAAAGCAGCTCGATTGTAATGCAGTGTCCTTTTCAAGTGAATGGGAGATCTCAGAGTAATGCATACAAATACAGAGGCCGGGTAAGTTCATTACTCTGGAGTTTCTGGTGTGGCAATAGCAGTGAAATGGTTAAAAGGTTGGCTTTAAAGTGGTCACAATTAGGCTTCAAAGTTAACACCCCACCCCACTGAGATGAATGGGAGCAGTTGACATTTCTTAGTGCTATTGTTTCAGTCTGGCTTGCTATAGCTTCTAAAATAAGACAACAGTACATCTGTTTACATTCTGCTTCCGCAAACCCAGATGGGCTAGAAACTTCATTGTTTTTTAAGTGGAAGCTTAGATTCTGGAGAATACAGCAATATCCACGGGGTATCTGTAGGAAGAAGAGCCGAAAGGCGCGTTAATCACAGACATCTCCCTCTTCCCTGTAAACTTCTATTGTCCCAGGACAAATCTGTAAACCACTGGGGTGAAAAATAAAGTCATGTATATTTGAAGTGCTTTTTGCTTACTACATGACATGCACACAATAACTTCTCAACAAGTCCCTAGCGTGCAAATTTTCATAAACGGATATGGGGTTTTGAACTTTTTCTCTTTTAGTAAGTAGCGTGTGCTGTAAAAGAAGGTAAATGTCCTGCTTTTACTGAACGTGGTAGCTTCTCTTAACCTCTCCAACAGAAAAACTTCTGCCTCTAGAGAAGCCAGAGTTTCACCCAGGAGTGTTTGAGACCAGGTGTTGTTACTTTCTGTATTCACACGAGTAGAACCCTTTAATTTACCTCTGAGAGCGATATAAGAAGAAATAAGATTCTTGAGAGCTATGAGTTGCATTTTTCTGATGCTTTAATGGGGCAGCTACATTAACTGCAGTAAGTTCTTAGGGGCTGGAATGGATTAATAAAGGTGCAAGTAAGGCCAGAATTTGTA